>NC_135498.1:104221215-104566215 GCF_052857255.1 Amblyomma americanum
CTTTAACGTGCACTGACATTGCACAGTACACGGGCCTCATTTATAATCTTCTATCAGTTCCAAAACGATTTCAGGTTCAGCAACATAAACAGTGGAAAAACCAGGACTACACAAGAAAGAGCACAAACAGCATAAGTGCACGCTGATTTCCAACGCTTTTGTCCTTGCCGGAACGCGGTTTATGCATACACAGTGTGCATATGTGTGTATATATTTCGTGCCTAAGCAGAAATAAATTATTGCAAGCCAGCGCTCATGTTGCTGTGTGCCCCTTCTTATCTGTTCCAGTTTTGAACTTTTTGTTAAACATCTCAGCCTTGAAGTTGAAAAGAGAGGAGGGCCTGCACCGATCATTTAAGCTCCTAGCTTGAGAGAGCAAACTTGCTGTCGCGCACATTATCGGCCCTCTGTGCAAAGGTCTCTTCGACTTTCCCCGTCCGTTCGTCGCGAGCAGAGCAATGCCTCCTTTCCGTGTATTGTCTCGCGCGTTGACACAACCGAAGTTCAGTGGCTGCACCGGTTGGCGGCAAAGCTTGTGAGCCGGCACTAAACAGCGAAGTGAGCTGGTGCTCACATGCAAGCGAAAACGCTCGCGATTTCCGTCGCCGCAGCGCAAAAACCTATTTCGAGTTGTCGCGGCGGCTTGAGCGGCCAGAGCGACGCCGCGCCGCTCAGTCGCTTGCATGTAAAAAATCCAGTAGGAGCCACGGCTTTTCCGCATACGAGTTGACGTACGGAAGAGCACGGGAATTCATAACAGCCTCGACCTTGTAAAAATTGTGCGGAGGATATCGAAATCTAAACAGCACATTCAGAGTGTACTGCGAAGGCAGGCTTTGGCGTTCCGGATCACTTTCTCCCAGATGCCGCGCCACCATGTCGCTCTTTCTAAAATGCGACCCCTCGAATATGCGTTTCGTCTCCTCTGTGGTGTCAACGCCAGTTACAAGGCCGTCTACGTATAGATCATTTTCGAGAATCTTTAATGTGCTCGGATATCTGCCTTGCATTGACCGTGTATAGTATCTCAGGGTTGCGGCGAGCAGAAATGGGTCTGATGTTGGCTCAAAAGGTGCTCTGGTCAGTCGGTACTCTGATTGGAGGTAGCGCATCCGACTTCTTGGGTGCTCGCTCGTACCACACAGTGCGTAGGGCGTCGCGGCCATTCTGAATAATCTGCACCTGGAGGAATATATTTTATATTCCGATATAAATGTAACGCTGCGGTTCTAAAACCTGACTACTATGTTTAAGAGGTCTAGGTTCAACTTCGGTCCGACGAAAAGAGCAGCATTCAGCGAGAGTTGACCGGTGTGACCTAAAGGAGGCGTTGAAAACGGCCCTCAGCTTAGTTGTTTGGCTGGTCGATGTGACAAAGCTTCGAAGAGGCGTGTCCCTTTGAAGACTCGCCACGTTCACTTCCTCGGAGTGCCAAGAAACCAGGTAATCATGCAGGGCCTAATCGTAAGCTCGCACGGCGCCATCGTTTCATATCAGCTTTTTTGTTAACGACCGAAACATTTGAACAGCTGTGACCTTATACTATCCGCTAAATTTGAGGCATTCTCCTTCCATGGTAGGGCGACCTGATACCGGCTGTTTGTAGGTGACGTTTTCTTTGAATTCTTCAAGAATGTCGTCCTCCATTTCTGTGGCTTCTGGATAGACTATTCCAAGGCGCTCCAGCTCTCAACATAAACTCAGCTGACTGTAGAAGTCGTCGTTTCTTTCTCGGTGGTCACCAAAGCGCGCATGACTCTGGTGGTTGTCAAATTACCGGTATCAGTTGCATACAAACTAAAGATAGCTCCAATAATAAACACAGTAATAAGAACTAATGATCCAATTCCTCTTAGACTCTTTAGCTCGCCGCTAAGACAAACAAGAGCCGCCACTACTAATAGATTTAACCTACCGCCTTGTCATAACACTTACGGTCAAAGGCTATTAGAGTACAATGGTGCTCAGAAATGGAATGAGATTCCCGATGACATCAAACTCAAACATAATTTTTCGACCTTATTGAAAAACTATTTCTTGTCTGCCCAGAACTGTGGGACTGAACGCGTTTGTGCTTGGTTTTGTACATTCATAAACCTATCTTTTGTTGTTTTTCAGAATAAATATGTGCTTAAAATATTTGCAATGCCGCTATTGTAACATCTCACGTCTTTTTGTACATGTATTTTGAATGTCTGCCATTCTTTAGTGAATATCATGTATTTTGACCTTTAACTAGCCGAGCTGGCTATGGTTCCAATCAAGTTTTGATGTATTGGTTATATAAAATAAAATTATGATGATGGTGATGAAAAAAAAAACATGTCGCCGCTGTCGTTCTTGACATCGTACGTTGCAGTGTCCATCCAAATATAGTCCCCACGGCGACGACCTTGTCGTTGGCCCGCTTGATATTTCTGGTGGTTACGTGCCAGTAGCGGTCAGCGTTAATCAGGAAACGTGATCGGCTGATGGTAGTCATCAACGTCGTCGAGCTGGAGGCCTTGGTCTGAAGCCATACTGGTAGCGGAGGCATCAGATGGTGGCAGGAAGTCCTCGGATATCTCTGGAACCTCGGGGGCTTCGAGTCAAATTCTGTATTTGTTGTGCTCCGGCTCTGCGGCCATAACTCTGCTCTGTGAAATGCTTTTGCCCTTGGCTCGGTGGTCCTAGAGGTGTGAATGGTGAAATGTTCTTCTCCCACCACTCGAAGCTTAAGACACCGGTAAACCTTTTGCTCCGCAAACTTTCTCTGACTGCCACCGTCGAGCAGAATTCTCACCAAGGCGCGCTTCTGTTTCGCTTTTGCCCAGGCTCGCGCTGTCTGTACGAGTACGCGGCGCGTGCCGTTAGCCTGCGCCACCTGTAACGATGACTGCAAAACAGTCTGAGAAAAGAGCGGAATCGTATCTGGAAGGAGGTGGTGTCGCCTTTTTGAGTTCCCAGACAGACTGTAATGTGCCGGAGGAGCATTTCGAGCACCTCTGCCATTTCACTGCACGGAATTCAGCTGTCAGATGTATAATTTTGCGCATTTGTAGCACCGTCTTTCTTTTGCCATTGTTTCTTTCTCGATGTGTAGCGGAACGGAAGCCACGCAATTTGCCATGAATTCATCTTCTGCCCCACAAAAGGCGCAGTTACTCGCTGTCCTGTATAGTGAATACTGCTATCAATGGTGTTTTAGTGCGAAATCACTACTTCACGAGGTGGTGGTGTGGTGGTGGGGGTGAAAACTTTTGTAGCGATAGCTACATTAGGGTAGCATTTCGAGCTTTCACGGGGTTGGTCACGTGGTGCGGAACAGCTGCTGGCGGCGCGGCGCCGTGGCTGATCACGTGGTTCGTCACGTGGTTGGTCACGTTATCAAGTTCACTCGGCCAGCTGTAGCTATCGCGTCACTCCAGGTTTAACCAGAGCTAAATCACCACCAATTTGTTTTTATTCTCAAAAAGAGAGTTTGGGAGCCAAAAGACCCCGCCACATGGTCGGTATCCTTAGACGGGGACACCGCACGAAGTCAGACATTGGTGGTGGCTTTGGGTAAACCATAAATAAAGAAATAAATATTGCTGCGATTGGCATTCGAATCCGCGGCGGCGTGATCAAATCGGCTTCGCTGACCCCTGCACGAGAGCACTATGCTATCGCCACAGTGGATCACGCTTCGTGTTAAACTGCAACACACTCTCGCGCTGCGCATTGCACATCGTCTTCTTTATAAACTAATACTATTACCGAACTAATACTCACGCTTTAAGTTATGGGGCGGTAGTGTCTAATGGGCTTTGTAATGGGTACAAGATTTACCCCGGCCTGGTGCTCGGCTCTTCTGGGGTGAGGTGCTTGGGGAAAAGGGTCTTGGACCAAACCGTTGCGTTGACGGGCCAGTGATTCGTCCCGCCGCAAAACAACCCTAAATCCGTCTCATGCGGTAAAAGCCCACTTGTGGCCCTTTTCTCTACTGGGGGGGAGGACAACGTTGTGGCAGAAACGCGCCACTATAGCAATCAGCATTGCGGCAGAAACGCGGCACTGACGCATACGCCGTTGGCGTACGTTGGGTAAATTGGCATTGACTATGAAAGAGCTTAACACCGCTGGGTCGGTGGACATCTCAATCGCGCTTTCAGGTGCGTGGTGGTGGCGTCTTCGTGCAAAAAAAGTCTGTTTTCGCACAATATTTCGTGCTTGGAAATGCTAAACCACCAGCCACTCTTTTTTCTTTTAAGCTTTAATCTCATGGTTTGAACTCCATGCTCCGCGACCGCCGGATGCTGCTCTGTGCTGTTTCCCTGCTCTTCACTTGTATTCTCAAGAAATCGATGAAGACTTCAAGGTCGTCTTCGAGAGAGGTTGCAGTTGTAGCCTTCTTTGGGTAGTACTAAAATCAAAGGTGATTTGGGACGCTCTCTCCTAGGACAGTCAGCAGCAACACGCCGTAAATGTTCACTGTCACGACGAGCGCCTCGAGACTTTGAACTCCCTACTGTATCTGATCATAAAATGACCTGAGCAATTCTATCTCGTGGAGGTTATGTACAGATGATGTTGGTGGTGGATTTTTTTTTTTTGGCGCAAGGGCATTTGTGGCCAAAGAGCGCCATAGCACAAGGTATTTTTCGTTTGCTAGAGGTGGGGTCAACGACCCATGTCCCAAGCATTTCGCCCTAAATAAGCCGAGCTCCAGACCAGGGAAAACCTTGTACCCGTTGTATCACCGGTGGGTATCCGGTGGCACTGGGGATCGAACCGCGCACCTCCCGCATGCAAGGCGGATGCTTAGACCACTAGGCCACAGCTGCGGTGGTGATTATGTATACAGGATGAACACCGAGCAACCGCGACATGTGTTTCTCAATAAACACACCTTTACAAATTTCGCTGAGAGTCTTGACGGCGACGTTGTGGTTCTGATCACTTAAAGAGACACTGAATCAATTTCTCTGGAAACAAGGCTTGCAGCGCCGTCCTACAGTTTTTTTATGATATGTACTCGAATATCGAGTCCAAATTAGGCAAAAGCAAGCGCGAATTGCCTTTTTTAGCAGACATATGCAGCCGGCACCACGGGGCACACCATTGGTATCGCTGCCACCTACGATAGGTCAAGAGGTAGCAGGACCAGAGAGGCTGCCGATATGGGTCCTGCGCTGCATTGAGAGCAGATCGCAGTTTTCCGCGTTGTTGTAAATGTGATTATGGCGACTATATTTTCTCCTTGACCTAGAAAGAAAAGGATATCTCAGTTCGTTCATTCGACTTAACACCTGAAACAAAAAAGACGCACCAAAGCAAATCTACGGCTACCCCAGCAGCACAAGGCATCGGCTCAATGTTGGGAATGTGCTGCCAATGGCTGATCCTTTATATGACCGGTATTTGCCAACACATTCCCTCCATTGGGCCGATGCTCTGTGCTGCTTGGGTAGCTCAAGTGCACGAGGGAGGGAAAGACACGTATGGGCACTGAGTCCGCGAAACCTCGGCTCGCACTCTCGGAAAAGATGGGGTGCGATTACTCAAGCCGATTACTACCATCGGACGCCTTTCCCGCCCGAAATACAGTCAGCCTAAAGAAAAGACTCAGGGTGTTGTGCATAAAATACCCTGCTCAGAGTGCCTGGCGTTGTACACTGGGGAAACAATTTTACGGAAAGGATGAAGCACCACAAAGCTGACGTCAAAGTCAGCGAAGCGCAGTGACCAAACACTGCGAGGCATGCGACACCAGGATAGACTTTGACGAACCATTGTGCTGGAGACCAAGCCAAATCCGCGCACAAAGCTGCTGTTCCAGTCATGGCACGTTCAGCAGATGCGGGGAAGTATTAATCGCCCCCTCGGAACCATTCCTTCTTCCTATAGACCCACAGTTTAAGTTGAGTGGCAACGTTTTGAGGCACCAAATGGTGGAAAAACAAGATGCCGCATATTAACAGCTTCGATGCTTGCTTGTTTGAACGCGTCGAACCAAAACCTCTCCCAGCCCCCCCCCCCCTTCCCCTCCCCCCCTCGACCTAGGAAATCTGGCCGCGCCTGCGCTGAGGAGAGCGACACATACCTGAGCCTCTACATAAAGCTTCTGCAGGGGCTCCGTGAGCGTGCCAGAAAAGTGTCATGCAGGAAAGCATCTCGCAGAGCTACCGCAACTTCCAACACTACAGTGGGCTCTACTCAATAGCCTGCCGGCACGCAAATAATCGTGCCGCTGATGGGTTACGCAACGATTAGCCGTTCGATATTTGTCCTCGATGACAGTTCACGAAGTTTTCCGGGTTTCGGCACCAAACATGTTGTGTTTGTAAACAGGCAACTCAAAGAATAAATAAGGGCGGCCACAATGTTTGTTGGAACGGCGATGCTCAGTAGACCAGCGTTCCTGAGCGTCAACCCGAGCTTCGTCCGTCAGCTTTGTCTTCGTCAGATTCGTCGACGCTGGCGGTTTGGGCATCAAAGCCCAACTATCTTTCTTACGCGTTATTTAACGTTCGCGGGTGCTTAGTTTACCTTTGAAGGACTACGGCACGGAAACGGCTGAGCCGCTCTGCTTGCTGACAGGACTTAGAGGAGAATTGTCAGGCGGCGGGACCACGCACGCAGGGGCCTGAAAGAAACAGTGATTTCTCGTTCGTTTCCGTTTTGAGACTGCTTTATTTACAAACGGTTGTACATGAGCAAGAAACAAGAAAACACATAGAAGAAAGAGAAAAAGTTGGAAAGGGAAGCCGGAAACGCTTATTGAGGGGTTTGAGGTCTGTTAGAGAGAAATAGGCAAAGGGGGCCACCTTTTAACTTGGCCCGGCCTGGTCAACGCCTCCTAGACCAGCCGGGTGTAATGTTGTGGCCTTGGACTTCACAGCGTGGGAGGGCCGTTTCACACGTCGTTTCCAGGCGGTGGAAAACCTGTTTCCCGTCCGTTTCGACGCGACCGACCACCTTCATCATCGTGCGTTAGGACAGCACCGACAGGGCAAGGACGGAAGTCTTTCTCATGGGGGGAAGCGGAAGCAGCGACGGAAGTGCCGTCTCGAAGGTTACGCGGAATTCCGAAGAGCCGGAGAGAGCCTCTTCGGAATCCGGCCAGCGTCACGAGCGGTTGCAGCCGCACGCTCGCGTCACCTACCGCGGCCGCCGCACGGAGATCCGTCATGCCTTGCCACTGGACTTCTGATTCCAGGCAGCGAAGTGAGCGCAGCAAACGCGCGCTCTCGCCACCTTCCCCAGCAAGTGCTCGGGAATGGCTTTGCCCCAAGAATGAGGCGCGCACGGGAAAACCCGGCCGCCACTGTCGGCGCATACAAACGTTCGCCGCCAATACCTCTGAAGTCGCGCCCTTGCCCCAGCCGGTAAGTCGGAAGTCCTTCTTACGTAGCCTTCTATTTCCGAGGAATGCCTTGTTGATGTTCTGTAGCTAGCTGGCCCGTTCTGTGTATTATTTGCAAGTACAATAAATAACATATGAGTGTTAACGCTTTGTCGTCCCTCCCTTTGTTCCCTCGAGCACGAACCCTTCCACGGTTAGCGAGCGGAAACGCTGCATCCGCGGTGTAGGAGTGCGGGGGCGGAAGGCTATCCCCCATATTTTCACAAGACTTCCTTTGTTTCACTTCAGGGGCCATCTCCCATTTTCTACAAGGATTATAGCAACCCCAGTTCAAATGTCATGAACATATAAATGAATTTCCGCATACGCTCAATGCATTTTGTATTTAAACTGGCATTGACGAATTGAGAGGCGAGCGGTGGCAAAAGTACTATTGGGGTTTATTGAGGACACTGGCCCTATGGCACAGTCGCAGAGAAAATTTTCGTTCCAATAATTAAAACAGGCTAATCAACTGCCCACAGACAGGTAAGGTTATAACACAGCCTGCACCTAAACGCCGCCATCACCCAAGCCGAGTAAATCTGGGCAAACATTTGTAGTTTGCACTGCCACCACTACGTGTTGCGTGGCCCTGGATATCAAAAATTGCCGCCGAAATTTTTTAATGTTTCGTGCAGCTCATTGATTTTCTATGGACAGTCGGACTAGTATGTCCAAGCGGAGGAAGCAGGTTGTAAGTCGTATTAGCAGCGCGCAGGAAGAGTTGGTCGTCAGTAAAGACACATTCGCGCACTATCTCACCGCACTGTTTAGTTTTCGCTTAATCACAAGTGAAAATATTCCCACTGAGTTGCACTGTTTGTTACAGTGAGCCCACAGGTAACGCTGTTCTTGATGGTATAGTAAAGAAAAACATTTAAAAAAGAAATACCGAACACGTCACCACCCCGTTTCAAAGGGTACTGTTAAGTTAGAAGCCCACGGCACCGATGGGTCGCCCCCCCCCCCCCCCCCCCCCGCACCTGTTCCCGGGAGCGGTCATCTCTGTGGAAAATTGAGGAATGTACGTCGAGGCGTACACATCCTAGGCGTACGGCGGATCGCCTACGCGCCCAGCGCCGCGCCGTGCCAAGCGTCGAAAAAAGTCATACACCTCCATGCTCCCTGTGCTGGGGCGTTCTCCCTCTCGAGCCGACCGAAGGAATTTCAAGCGTGAAGTAAGGGGATTTGGGGGGCGCTGAAAGGACAACTTAAACCGCGAAGAAACGTTCCAGGAACCTGGGATAGGTTCAAGCCATAAAGAAAAGAGTCCCCGAGAGCCCCCGCCGTCCTCCTATTGTTGTAAACCGGACCCCGCTTCCGACGCGCGCGCAAGCGCGCGCGCTCAGGCGCGGATATCTGACATGGACAGATATCTGCCCCTGCTCGCGCCTGCGCGCGCGTCGCGCTTTGCGCATGCGCAGACAGGATCCAGCGTACGCCCGTGCGCGTAGGCGCTCCGCTGGTACGCGTAGGATGTGTCCATCGAGTTGGGGCTTTAGGGCTTAAGGGTGCCTCGACGCCAGCTACGGCACTGATCCTTTCGGCTCTTTCGCCGAATCATCCCCTGATGACCGGCAGGGGCGCCGACGGCCTTGTCCCGTGGAAGACATCCCTTGGCTGTCAGTGGAGACGGCAAATCAGAGGCGTGGAAATCAATGAAATGCACATGCAGCGAGCTGCGTACGCGGAGTCATGCGCCCTGCACGTTCCAGGAGGTGCGGGGTCCACTGGGCTCGGACCGGTGAGCCCTGGGCTCCGCCCACTTGCACATACGATGCCACACTACACTGCTGTTGGTTAAAATTGGGCGAGAGCTAGTTTACTAGAGCTCCGCCCAATTATCGAAGGGGTTTAAAACCCGCTGGAAAGAATTACTTGCGACGAGCGCGCCGAGTCTTAAGCTCGGCCGTTTTTAACAGCCTTTTTTAAACAGCCTTTTTAAAACTGCCTTTTTTTTAAACTGCCTTTTGCTCACCTGCCTTTTTATCAATCCCGTCTTGAATAAATCAGTTTGTTTGCCAAGAAGTTGGAATTGCTGCCCCAGCCGGCAACGTGTCGCCAGACGAGCGGACGAAGACCGCTATTCCCTTCGTACTGCTAACCGCCGTATATCGATCACCGGCCAGCGTGCCATCACCATCCGTTGCTCGCGACGAGCAACCGACCAGCCCAAACCAGCCATCCCATCAGGAGGAGGGCAAAAAGTTACCTGGTACGCTCCTAAAACTCGTCGTTTGTGATGGCGCCGACCGATTTCAAAGAGCCCTCAGCAACATGACCATCATGAAAGATGGGCATGATTATCTGCTGAAATACTGTTCCTGTGGGTGTTCACGCTGGCAATCCTACTTGTGCCCAACGCGCTGGCCAAGAACAGCGCAAACTGTTTTCGCAAGGTAAAAAGAAAAGAAAGAAGGGGGCTGTATACACTCGCTAGTAAAAATACAAAAGTACGTGTTCCTTCCGACGATTTTGGGCCATTGCCTTCATTTTGCAGCATTTCCAAAAGCATACTGCTAGTGCTTATTTCCTTTTAACCTTTGCAATATGTAAGTAGAAATAAGAGCATTCCAAACGTTAAGTGCGACATCTGAGGGGTGATTTTCCGTCTTAAAAGCTGCATTAAAGGATGGGGATGATGTGAATGCTGCCTTCAGGTGGATGCGTGCTCGGCTCAACAGGAACATGTAAGAACTTAATAATGATGACATTATGCGACTTATAACTCAAAATGCTCATTAATTTGTAATTACTTCTCTTTTATAATGCTATCACAATCCTGAAGACGTATTTAACAACGCGCGATGGATCAGTGGCTTTGGCGTTCGGCCGCCGAAACCAAGGTCGGTAAATTGATTACCGGCCGCAGTGGCGGCATTTCGACGGACGAAATGCAAAAAAAAAAAGCGGCGCGGTGTATGGTATGTCAGTGTGTGTTAAAAAACCTCAGCTGGTCGAAATTGATTCGGAGCTCTTCACTACGTCGTCTCTAATAGCCCATGTGCAGTCTCAGGATGTTAGACCCCACCTACCATATCATGTATATACCTTGAAGATATTGATTAGAGACTCAACCGATTTACAGAACTTAAAGAAGTGCAATAAGTTTTTTGAAATATTTGTTCACCAGTTCAGTGTTCTCCCCACTTCGGAATGCGACGGCACTCATTCGCGACACGCGTCCACTACGCCCAGCTGTGATTCCGGCAGACAGGCGCTCCAGCTGCACTGCGACTGCTAAAGTAAGCTGCGCGCGCCTATCACAGTTCATTGTCCTGTGAAAACTGCCGGCATTTTATCGGCCGCCTTTCAAGGGTGCGCTAGTTCAAGGTCAATAAACCTGCTTTATTCACAGAGCAACGAAATGTCACAAGCGCGCATGTGCCCTCAGTAGCTGCGACAGCGTAGCTCGGGCGTCTGTCTGCCGCACCTGCAGCTGGCGGCAGCAGACTGCAGCTACACAATCGCCAGCATGCGTTTTCGAGAGCTCGCCGCTACCCACAGCATTTTTCTGAGTGGGACATCTGTCGCTCTCTGAGTTCCCAGTTTCAAGACTAATTTCCAATTCTGAGCAAGTTCACATATATTTAATAAAATATACATTCGTTTTCGAGTAAAACTCACATTATCTGATTATTACACCCCGAGCATATTACGTAAAGATGGGTTAAACCCGATTTCTACCCCAAAATGTCGCCTCCAAGAGAATGGTACCTTACCAGCGCGAAACGCTGAGGACAGCCCACAGACAAAAAGCTTTACTTTTAATTAGAAATGTTTAAGGCGTGTTAACTGCTGCTTAGACTCATCCAGCGGTCTGTTCCATAAATACCTGTTTAAGAGAGCGACTAGAAGACAAGTATTGACCTGACGTCATAGTGACATCATTATACCAAGAGCTGCTGGAGCAAGGCCTTGCTCCCGCACTCTTGTGCGTTTCAAATGGCTCCCATAATGTTGAAAGAATGCTTTCGCAGCGTACATGCTGAGGCAGGCGGTGTATAGCAAGCTTTCTGCGGTGGTAATGTACAGTCGTCCGCAGACCTGTCTAGAGCGCTCGAACTCCGTGCCGTCTGCGCTCGCAGCGCACAGAACGACGTCTAGCGGCGCATCTCTGAGTATGGTCTGAACATCATACATGCGCTATCTCGAACCAGGCCTGGCAAGGTAACAACGATGAGGCTACAGCACTGCGCGCGCTGTTCCTAGAGCGGAAGAACACATATAGTAGAGCCCAATGTAGAAGAAACGAATCTTAACAAAGTGGCAGTTTGGGTTTATGGGTTTATGGTGGTTTAACGTCCCAAAGCGACTCAGGCTATGAGGGACGCCGTAGTGAAGGGCTCCGGAAATTTCGACCACCTGGGGTTCTTTAACGTGCACTGACATCTCACAGTGCACGGACCTCTAGAATTTCGCCTCCATCGAAATTCGACCGCCGCGGCCGGGATCGAACCCGCGTCTTTCGGCCAGCAGCCGAGCGCCATAACCACTCAGCCACCGCGACGGCAAAGTGGCAGTTTGGGCTTGTTGGTATAGCATATTAGAGGAAGACATAGCGCAGTACAACGGGACAGAGAAAAAAAACCACGAAGGACGAGCGCTATTACCAGCACTCGTTCTGTGTGCTCCTTTTTTCTCTCCCGTTATGCTGCCTCCTTCTAGAGTGTGAACTAGTTAGCAATCTTATAAAAGGGTACAGCAAGAATCATTTCACGAATGCTTGCATGGGGCGCATGTCATTCTCATGTGTCATTCTCATGTTTCAGAAGGTTTTTTGTACCTCGTACGAAACACGCTTCACCAAAACTTCAGCAATATGTAACATATTAAGCCCCAACAGCGCAGATATTACACGAGTTCACCGCACAAAGGTTCCGAAGATATTGGAGGCGGAAGATATTGGAGGCGGAACCACTCGTGCCCACGTACCAAGACTCATGAAGACCTCACGAAGTGTAAACATGGCATTGACTTTGTTGTACAATGTGAGACTCTAATCGTGTGACGGTGAATATTGAGGAAACAGAGCGACTCGGAGACACATTCTTAAAAAAAAAACAGTGAAAACTGCATTAACTTTACGGTACGGATACACAAAGGAGTGGTCAGACAGAACACGCGACACAAAACATCTCTCCTCTTTGCAGTCTACGAGGCCACTGTCTTGCCGAGAGACGAGAGGGCCGGGCCGTTTCACTTCCCAAATCGCCTCGCGGGCGCCGACAACGAAGCCTGATCCAGGGCCAGACACCAGCGCTCCAAAACAGGGAGTGTCCCCGCACTGCTCCGGACGCCTTTGGCACCCCGTCGCGCACACGCGCGTAGTAAACGTACACACAAACTAAAAGAAGGGCACACAGGCGAGGAGGAATACAGGCACGAGTAAACGATGCCGTTCGTAAAATACGCACTCTCCCTTCCCCAAAAAAGATACACAACAGACTTTATGCACGCGGATTCGCTGAGCACATAAAGACAATATATTCGACCTCGCACTTGAAGCTAGTGGCGCACATTCTGTGCGCAAATGTTTTATAGTTTACATCAGAGGCATCAAAGAATATTCAGTTGCACGCATCACACTGCAAACATTTATTATCAAAAGGACAGTATTTATTTGCGCCATATTTTATGCAGCTGTAAGATTCGTAAGAATCCTTCCAGACCGTTTCCACCCCACAAAATCTCGAGAAGCACAATGGCCGCACATCAACGTATTCAACACCCCGAAGTAAAGATGGGTCCGGAGTGGGTGTTACCTTGTCGAGGACATCCTTTTCGTTTTAAGGGTGGTACAGATGATGCTATACCCTTAAAAGTGCAGATTGGTTTACAGCGTAGCTTACAGGAGGTCGCCATATAAAGCTTGGAAGGAGGCAATTGTCGTTTCGCTATTGAACCATGGAAAAGACGGGTCACTTCCAACGAGCTATGGCAAATT
Organism: Amblyomma americanum; assembly: GCF_052857255.1. Taxonomy (NCBI): domain Eukaryota; kingdom Metazoa; phylum Arthropoda; class Arachnida; order Ixodida; family Ixodidae; genus Amblyomma; species Amblyomma americanum. Next base: position 104,234,532 of record NC_135498.1, read on the forward strand.
GCAAGTTGACGTTGCAAGTTGCTTAAAAAACGGTAAATCGCGTTTCAATACACAACCTCAGGTCCAAAGTTGTCTTCTGCAGGTGCTCAGCAGGCTTTGACAGGGCATGTCTACGGCTGGTTGGGGACGTTTCTGTACTCACACGACACAGTCTAGCTGTTTCTTTTTTAATTCTGAGAACGTGCACGATAATGCGTGGCGGTATCGTGTCCTACAAGGCCTCAACTGCTTGCTCGAACACGCGCCTGATGTTTGTGTAGGAACACTCCTTCCGAAAGCTCTTGCACAAGACAACGGTGTACAACAGTGCGTTGTCTTGAGCTGAACTGAATCCATTTCTAAGATTAACTCTACGGCAAGTGTGCTGCCATGCTATCACACTTGGTGCATGTTGATAGCATACAGGTGAGTAAAAGGTCTCGCAATCTGAGCCTACACGTGTACCGTGCCATAGTGGCCCGGCCGCAGAAGACAACGACACCCCCCAGCACGCCTGCCAAGCACGAGCAGATTCGATTTTCTGTGGCTTCTCAGCAGAATGGCGGCGGCGCGCTGTCCCGCTCCCGTCTGACTGAGCGGGTCCTGACAGATATATTTGTGAAGGCCCCATTCGAATGGCAAATACAGCTAGCAGTAAACAACCCCTCCAAGTCGCCAAGTAGGAACGCAATTAAATTTAAAGAGCAACAGAGAGTTTGTGCCCTTTTCGCGGAGCAACGGGGTGTCCAAGCCGACGTCAACATAACTCTGAGCAGACAACTTATAAACGTAGAAACAGAAAAGAGTACAAATATATCGCGGTGAGAGGAACAGGCCCTTCAAGGAAAAAGAGAGATTCTAGCTGGCATTTCAAAAGCACTGACATTCCATGTGTTGGGGCTGGATTTGGGAGAGAAAGGCGGTAAGAGGATGGTGCAGAAAGAAGTTAAATAGAATATTTCCAGAAATAATAAAACAAGCGATCACTGAATTGGGGTGGGTGCACAGCGAAAGTGAATGCAAAAAGGTTTTAAAGTCAGCGGAGAAGTCCAATGCCCTGCAGATGAGCAAAGTTCAGTGCACGGTCAATACATAGCAATTGAGGGAGGATACAAGTTGGTTTCATAGCTAGTCAGCTATTGTAGTGCCCTCCAGATACGTGAATAAAGAGTACAGTTCACGGTGATGTTGCAATGGGCAGGCTAAGGCACATAAATCATAGTTCATCGATAGCGGCATTTGAGTCAGGGATTCCGCGTGCGCTCGTATAAAGCATGCTCGCTCGTCAGCAGGAGCTGAGTATCCTAAAGATGTATGTTGCATGTTTCAAACGACACATAGCTAAGACAGTGGAGGCTGTTCTCTTTACTTAAGTGATATCGGAAGCTGCTTGTGACCGCAGCGTTCAGTCGGAGACGGTGGTGGACAGATTCCAGATGGCGAGGTAGTGTGTGCGGAAGTGTAGATTTTAGGCGTGAGGCAGCAGAACACAATATATAATGACGAGGTGGAAAGTTCCAGAGTCTATCCCTTTTTCCATAACCGTATTTTTCTGCCATTAGGAACGCCTCAAATTTTCTAAATAAAATCTGCTTGATGATTCCGAGCTGGAGACGTTTGCGGGCCGCTTCTTCTGCCCTTTTGTCGCTCAAAATGCCACAGTGTGTTCAGATCCATTGGAAGCGTACACATCCGTCTGCTACAGTGGCTAAGTGATGTATATGTATCCAGTCTGAGGGGGGAAGAGAGAGAATATTTATCTCGCGGCCAAAGTTCAGGTTGCCGTCTTTAGTATATGAGTTGAGGTTGGACCTGAGCGCAGTACGGCTGTTACCCAACTCATGCGTTTATGGGCGACTGGCTGGTGATTGGTTTTCCTAAGCATGCTTGGAAAGATTTGTTGAGCTGATTCGCTGTGCTTCTTGATGAAAAGCTGTCATTCTTTTTGCACTACAAACCGACCTAGAATTTAATGTTCCAGAGCTCTCAACATATCGTAAAATTTATCTGTCAGTCTCGAGGAAGTGACAGAGTCTATCTGCTTAGCTTGTCGAGCAGCTTAGCGTTATCCTGTTGCTATTGGTCTGCATACCAGTCAGCCTCACGCAGTGCTCTTACAATGCTCGACCCAGCAGACGAACTTGGTGTCCGACAAGTGCTTTTCGCACCAAACCATCAAGACCTTTTTTGTGGAGCCTGAGTGCTGGTCCTTGCAGGGACGAAGCCAGTAGGTCAATTTAACGCTCTCAAAGTAACCTGATAAGAACCGCATCCATCTGATAACCTTGTTTTCGGTGCATGCTGATCCGTATTGTTTTATTTACAAACAAATGGTACAACCATGTGCGGCTCCATCTTCTTCCATTGGAGTTAGTACACACTCTCAAGGCTGAACTGTCCCGTTTTGGTGACGACAGGCGGTCCGGAAGGAGGACGGGCAGATCTGCGTAACTATAAAACTGTTTACTCGGCAACCTTGTGCCCATAAGCGATCTTTTTTTTTTTTTGCCGCGAGTGGGCTCGCTGGTCAACGAACAGAATCACCGTTGTTCTCGACGGAGCTGAATTTAAAGGTAATGAACTTTAGTGATAAACAGCCGAAAGCGCCGATAACAATCTCGAACGTCGTCGAAACTGCTGCCCGCAGTCAATATCTTTTCGGACGAATCTGGCCGCCTCCAGCATGACAAACAAATGATGAGGGACATGCCGGAGGCCATGAACAATAAAACCAAACTTCGCAGCACTAAAAGGAAGAGGTGGGCATTTGACCTCAAAAATGTGGACCTCACCTCAACCTCCAAAAATAATTTGCCGACCTCACTCAATCTCAACCTCGTCAGCTGAGGTTGAGGTCCCCTTAGACGCCCTCACCTCACTTTTCCTGAGGCCACTGCTGACCTCATTCAACCTCACCTTAACCTCAAATTGTGAAGTTGAGGTCGGCTGCTCGACCTCAGAAAACAAACGAAAATCAAAACAAAAAACGAATAACAAGTTTTTCAATTAAGAACTATTCTGAGAATCCTGTGAGACAGGAAAGCCAAAATTAGGATGGTATTATTTAATAAGGTGTGTACAGACACTATTGATGTGCACATAATAGGAGAAGCTTATAATCTGGGATGAACCCTCAGAGAGCATACGGCCTGCGGGCAGGACTGTCCCATACACTGTTACCACCAGTACGTCGGTAAGTGCTTCATATGTGTCAATATTTGGCAATCTTCTTCGTGTATACTAGTTCGTATTGGAAGCCTCTCGTTCATTCACGCACGAACCGGCAATTGACAAACACAGCCCTTCTATACCATCTACCAGAAATTGGGAGCAGGGGGGAGGTATTCGCGATACTCTTTTCAGGCTTGAGAATAGTTACCGAATATAAAGAATCTGGTCGTCGATGCACTTTCCGATGCGACGGTTATGCAGGCACATATCAATATATATCGATTTTCTAGCTCTATCAGGCATAGCGAGAATGCTCTTTTCAGTACACTGTATGTTGCCTTTGAAAACACTTAACCAGCTGCGACTGTACTACACCAACAGAGGCACGTTGTATTTATGTCTGTGTAGAAGCGAGCGACTTCTTTTATTAATTCGAAAGCATTAGATGGCTCACTTTCAAGGTCATATCCGCAAAAAACTGTCCGCAAGAAACAGCGCCATGCGACGTCAAGAGCCGACGAGTCACGCGACGAAGCTGATGACGTCACGTAATTAATTATTGCTGATTAATACAATTAGGTGACGCTAAGACTAATTAGTATAATAGTTGTGACGTCATACCAGGTCACGTAACAGCGATGTAATGTGTCATCAAACCTAGTCACGTGACGACGCTGTAATGTGACATCAAACTTACACACGTGACAACGATATAATTTCTCGTAATACCAGGTCCCCATCCACCTTCCTTCCACCCCCATTTCGCTATCCATATGGATGCCACATTACTACACATGCGCACATGACGCATTACAATGAGTGCCCACAACCCGGTCCGCATTAATGACAATCGGATATTCCAGCAGGTAAACGCGCCAGTTCTCATGTATGACATACTGCAAAGATCATGCAACGACACATGCCTTTGACTCTCGAGATGATGCCGATGATGATGATGCTAACAGTGCATCCTTATGAGCCTTCAGAGGGAAGTCTGATATACTGCTACCAAATGCAAAGTTGCCAGAATATTGAATAAATATTGTACATCACCCAGCAAACGAAGACAATTATTGTGCGGGAAAACAGGAATACCTGCAGCTAATAATTAATGACGATGATGTTGATGTTCCTGGGAGGTCAAGACCCTCCCACGTTTCCCGCCACTTCCCTTCAGGTGGCGATGGTAATGGTTTCGAAATCCTGGGAATTCTCCGGTGGCGCGGTGAGCCCGCGGCATTTTGAAAGAAAGGGTTAGATTACGTCTTCGAACACTGTGCCAACTATTAAAATTGCACGGGTCACAACAAAAAGCCATGGTGCTCTTGACAGAGCACCATGGCTCTCCGCTCAAATTTCCTCGCAGAGAAATCTTTTCCGAGCCCCCTCCTTCTCCCCGGGGGAAAAAAAACCGCTTAAGTACTCATACGCCTCAACCGATTCTGTGTACCATTTCGTCAACCAGTCTGAGACAAGCTGTTTTAAGTCAAATCCCTTGTTTTACTTCCAAACTGAACTAATCAATTGGTACGCCAGCATCCTCGACGCTTTTTACCCACGAGCACCGCGCGAGCATCCTGTGAAGCCGTTTGAGGTGAACGATGGGTCACTGCAAGTTTAGTTTATGGCGGGCTTAACGTCCCAACGCGACTCAGGCTATGAGACGCCGTAGTGAAGGGCTCCGGAAATTTCGACCACCTGGGGTTCTTTAAAGTGCACTGACATCGCACAGCACACTGGCCTCTAGAATTTCGCCTCCATCGAAATTCGACCACCACTGCCGGGATCGAACCCGCATCTTTCGGGCCAGCAGCCGAGCGGCCGAAACCACTCAGCCACCGCGGCGACTGGGTCTCTGCAAAATATTTAAAGATAACGTGTAGTCCCTGGTCGTCTGCAAAGCAGGCCGCCAAGCTAACTGACCCTATACGAGAAAAGAAAAAAAGACAATTATTAGAAACATACAAACAAAATCGCACACTAAAAACAGAAACGAACAACAGTGTGTCCCATTAAACGTAATATTAGAAGGTTTGAATCAGCGACTCAGCAGCACAGCGCGAGCATGTAATCAGTTATATTCACACAACTTCATTAAAAAAAGGGGAAAAGGAATCAGCGACAACATCACCATACATTCATTGTAGTTTTGCATTTTTTCGCCCCTGTAACACCGCTGTGTTGGCGCGTTCGCCTCGTGTTGTGGTGTTTCGGTGCAATAAGCGAATTTCCGAGAAGGAACAAAGAACCGGCGACCAAAAGAGAGGCTATTAGGAAAGATATAAAAGTGAAACTATATTTACATCTGCTTGCACTAAGGAATGAAAATATACAGAAGTAGTGTGAGATTCGAAAGGTGAAGACACCGACCAGAAGCTTCAACGGTGTTATACAGGTTTTTCTGGCGTCGTGCTTTTTTAATCAAATCAGCAAGTGTCCTCGTTAGGAACCACCTGAATCACATTCTCTCGCCTGTGCCTACTGCTGCAGTTTCTTTTAAGTCAACTTGCAATGTACAGCAGGATCCTCTTTATTCGACTGCAAGGCAAGAGCCATGACGTCAGCGCCGGCAACGAGCATAAACACGAAGCAGCCTTGCTTGGGGCCATCCGTGCTGCGACGAATGTATAGCGTGCCTGTTGGACTGAACTTGTTTGCGGCATCAGACAAAGCTACCGCTAGTCAACGTGGGTTATGTGCTTTGCGCGCTGCCGGGAGTTTTAGCCGCCGACCGGCAGGCAACTCCCAGCAGGCAGCTACGGCTGCTACGCCAGCGGCGGAAGGGTGAGGGAGAGTGGAGTGCCGTGACAACAGCACTCCTTCCGGGAAGACCAGAGGGGTGCGTCTTCCTGTTGGCTCGGACTGAACGGACATTACTGCGAAGCACCGAAAGCTAAGAGGGAACTGTGGCATCCGGTTTTCCAAATAGGGGAAACCGAACACCAAGCGTCATTGCATGAACACTGCGGTGACGCGCTGCAACTCTGCTTCGGAAGCGGCGCTCGCCGGAGTAAGACGTGGCAACTGCAAAAAGTCTCGACCTCAACATTTCGACCTCACTGAATGACGACCTCACTCAACCTCAAACGCACGTGTGAGGTTGAGGTCTGATTTGCTGACCTTACTCACAAAATTTCGAGCCGTCGCCGTCCTCACCTCAACCTCACCTCAACCTCACCTCACGACGTGAGGTTGAGGTTATTTAGAGGTTGAGGTCGACCTCATGAGGTCGAAACCTCTTGAGGTTTTGAGGTTGCCCACCTCTGCTAATAGGCAATTGCCCGGGTTTTAGAAATTAACGAGCTTAAAGGGGTCGAATGTGCAAAACCTGCAGGTAAACCATGCGAAGTCATTTTGGGCTACCATTTGAAATTGAATAGCGGCGAGATAACGCGAATGTGCTGAACGCCGGCCCTGAAGGTCAGGCGCGCGTTTTTTACTGCGAGGTTAAAAACAGGGCATTGACGAGTGTCTAATGCGAATGTTTAAGCTTCAGTTAAGAGCGCACAACGTCTTGGCGCTCTGCCAAGTTCGCCGAGGATGCCTCCCCCCCTCGCCGATTGAAATCTCGACGGCTTTCAAGCTTCTCCGCAACGCACAGCGCCCGGAGGGGGGGGGGGGGGGGGGGGGGAGGGCATGATGACGTAATCGAAGGTACCAGTACGTTTCCAACGCATAAACGCCAGCTTTGAAAAGAAAAAACGAACGCCACCGAAGGCAAAGCCTTCCGGGCGTTGTTCGGCAGCATCCAACAAGGCATGGCAGGGTGTGGTTGACGGCAGCGGTAATTTCAAACCTTACCTTCCGTGACGTCACATCGAGCTTCCCCGCACTCCTTCGTTGCAATGAGGAGAAACCTAAAATTCAATCGTCGATTACGTCAATAGTTTAAATGCTAGCGCAAAACGATTAGGCGTGTTTAACCTACAGCCTCTATAGATTTTAAACCTAAACTATAGCGCAATTCTCAAGAAGTCATGCAGTTGCCCTTTACATCTTCCTCAACGTAGTATCAGCCCGAAGCTTGAAATACAAAGAAGTGGAGCCGTAAAGAGACACTGAAAATGCAACCCCTAGCGTATATTAGCTCTCTTATTAGGCTTTAGGCACACGACATGCACCACTTCTGGGCGCGTTCGGCGTTTCTGGCGTCATAACAATAATAATTGGTTCTGGGGAAAAGGAAATGGCGCAGTATCTATCTCACATATCGTTGGACACCTGAACCGAGCGGTAAGGGAGTGAAAGAAGAAAGGAAGAGAGAGGTGCCGTAGTGGCAGGTTCCGGAATAATTTCGACCACCTGGTGTGCTGTCGCTCCGTCGAGAACGACTTCGCAGTCAAGTGATCCCAAGTCGGCGACAGATCGTGTACAGAGTCAATCACACTTGTCTAGAGCGCTCGAGTGGTGTAACACCATCTGCCGGGCTAGTTGGTTGCGATCCATATGTATCAGCAGCGCGATACATATGGATCGAGTGGTGTGCTGCGGAGCGAATGAAGTTAATTATCACAGCTGCCTTGAGGAGGGTAAGGCGCTGGTGCGTGTGCGTTTCACATGAATATTAGGCTGCTCTTCAGCTCAAGTATTCAATAAATGCCAATACGTACTTTATAATTTCGCTTTATTTCCACCGGACTGCGCCACCCAAGCGCTGTAGACAAGTTTGATCGACTGTGTAGGGGCCAAAGTAGCGGCGCAAATTCTTCGCTGAGTTTCGTGACGGCGAATGCGCATCGATATCTATATAGATATGTATATACACATGGTCACCCGAGTTGCATTCCATCAGTTACCGTAAAGTTGTCGCGTCGTGGTCGGTGCGCTGTTCGGCTTTAGCACATAGACGGCCAAGGCATCGGCCTCCTGCACACTGCACGTAGGCGACGACGTTGAAGTTCTGTTCCTCGGTGACTTTCAGCAGAATGGTGTACAGCCCGGTCGTGGTCTTTCTGCACTGTACGAGCCTAAACGCGTCACTTGGCTGGTCTCCTGCATGCACTGCAGTTTTAGGCGAAGATGACGTAAGGCAGAATGACGTCCCAAGTTTTGCATTCAGCATCGACACATGGCAACCACGTCTGCAATGGCATTGTTGAAGCGCTCCGTTAAGCCGCTCGTCTGCGGGTGGTACGAAATTGTCCTCCGATGGCTTGTCGGACTGCAGGGTAGTCTTTGCCCGCTCCGCCATGAGTCCTGTAAAAGAACAATTTAAAATTTTGATTTCTTGAGGAAAGGAAATGGCACAGTAATTGTCTCGCATTTCGGTGGACACCAAAACAGCGCCCTAAGCGAAGGAAGGAAGCTGGGAGTGAAATAAGTAAGAAAGAGGTGGCATAGTCAAGGCTCCAGAATAATTTCGACTACCTGGACATCGTTACCGTGCACTGATATCGCACAGAACGTGGGCGCCGTTCGCGCTTCGTCTCCATCGAAACGCGGCCGCCGCGGCCGGGTTCGCACTCGGAAACTCCTGATCATTAGCCCAGCGCCCTAACGACTGAGCCACCACGGCGGAGCCCTGCTCCCTTGTTCGCGATGAGCCCTGCTCCCTTGCTCGCGAACGTGCACTGACATCGCACAGTACACAGGCCTCCAGCACTTCGCCTCAAGCGAAATGACACCATCGAGGCCGGAATCGAACCCGCGCCGTTCGGGTCAGCAGCCGAGTACCATAACCACTGAGCCACCGCGCCGGCTCGCAGGCCAGTTGGAGATTTTTCGAAAACTCAATCGTTTGTCCTGCCGTTGTCGCCGCCTTGCTGATGATGATATTTATGAAGATTGGTACCAGTAACGTAAGGATTTCACACCGTAGTCGGATACAACGTTTCAAAGTGAAGCTCCGCAAACATTCAGGACCGCAGAACAGGACTCCTCCGTGACAAAAAGTAGACCGTTTCAAAAAGCTTTTCATGTTACGTAAGCACGAAGTTAAGCACGAGACAAAATTATCTGCTCAAGAATTTTGATGTCTCTGGCTTGTTCGATACAAATCGAAATGAATATATAATAATAAGAATAATAAATGGTTTGGGGGAAAGGAAATGGCGCAGTATCTGTCTCATATCGTTGGACACCTGAACCGCGCCGTTAAGGGAAGGAATAAAGGAGGGAGTGAAAGAATAAAGGAAGAAAGAGGTGCCGTAGTAAAGGGCTCCGGAATAATTTCGACCACCTGGGAATCTTTAACGTGCACTGACATCGCACAGCACACGGGCGCCTTGGCGTTTTTCCTCCATAAAAACGCAGCCGCCCCGGTCGGGTTCGAACCCGGGAACTCCGGATCAGTAGTCGAGCGCCCTAACCACTGAGCCACCGTGGCGGGTTACAAAATGAAAATCAAAATTGGTTTTGGGGGAAAGGAAATGGCGCGATATCTGTCTCACGTATCGGCGAACACGTGAATTACGCCGTAAGAGAAGGGATACAGAAGAGTGAAAGAAGAAAGAGCTGCCGTAGTGGAGGGCTCCGGAACAATTTCGACCACCTGGGGATCTTTCGAACCGGGGATCTTCGGATCAGCAGCCGAGCGCGGTAACCACTGCGCCTTTTCCTTCCCCAAAAGCCAATTTTCAATTTCTCGGTTACCACAGCGAAAAAATTTGATTTTTGGCGTTCATACAGACAAACCTCTAAAATCTGATTTTTTTCACTGCTGGTACTGAAAAACTGAAAATTGGTTTTTGGGGAAAGGAAATGGCGCAGTGGTTAGAGCGCTCGGCTACTGATCCGGAGAACCCGGGTTCGACTCGACCGCGGCGGCCGTGTTTCGATGAAGGCGAAACGCTAGGGCGATCGTGTGCTGTGCGATGTCAGCGCACGTTAGAGATCCCCAGGTGATCGAAATTATTCCGGAGTCCTCCACTACAGCACCTCTTTCTTCCTTTCTTCTCTTAGTCCCTCCTTTATCCTTTCCCTTACGGCGCGGTTCAGGTGTTCGCCGATATGTGGTAACTAGCCAGTGTGGCAATACAGGACGCCGCGGGCCGTGCCCAATGTTACCCACTGCCTGGTCACTACCGCTACAAAACGGTAGTTTCTGTCATGTGTCGCAAAACCTTGAAACCATGTATGTATATATAGCCCCCTTATCCGTACTCTACCACCGTAATCGTGACTGAGAGCATAGAGGCTCATCGGAATAGGGGGCAGGTTGCCAGGGGCTCCTGCAGGGACGCAGGGCACTGAATACAGCCAGGTTTGCAATGGCACACTTGGGCCCCTAAGCCCCTTCGCGGTTATGGGAGGTGGGGCACGTGAAAAACCTGCGAGCATTCAGCGCCCTGCCGCAATATGGGTCTTGTAGGGCGTCTGCTTTCATTTGGTCCACATTTTGAGTACTTTCTTGCGTCCAATGTATCAGCATGCGTGTCATTTTGTCCTTGCAGGACATGTATCTCCTGAGCGATGCTTATAGTGCATTTGTAACTATTTTGAGTTGCTTAATAACCACCGAGGAGTCAGTGTAGATACGTGTTTCTCTTATAGGCCTGCAGAACCTTAAATCTGAGTGGGAGGGATTGCCAATCGTATTCTTTTTCTTTTCTAGCCGAATCATTCATGAACAGATTGCAGTATTGTCTGTAGAAATGCCACGTATATCCAAGCACGGCGCACCCTATTTACGCCTTAACAGAGGCCATTGCTAAATCGCGGGCATGTTCTCGGGAGCTGCAACTTGTCTGCCCGTATAGCTGACACTGTCACTGATGAGACGGTGAATAAGAGAGTAAATTTCTTTCTCTCTTTTGTGACATTCCGTGCTCGGCGGTGACATTTTGATGGAGGCGAAGTACTGGAGGCCTGTGTACTGTGCGATGTCAGTGCACGTTAAAAAACCCTGGGTGGTCGAAATTATCCGGATCTCTCCACTGCGGTGTCCCTCATAACCTGAGTCACTTTGGGACGTTAAACTCTATCAGGCGCGGACACCCAATCTCAGAAAATTATAGATATAGCTATAACGATGATCTTGAAAGGACACCTGCATAGGAAACTTTCTGCTGGCTACTCATGCAGGGCTGTGCCCTAGCCGCAGTATTGCGCTGTGAACAAGGACTCCTTCGCTCCACCTGTGATCGCCAGTGCAATCCAGGTGGGCAGAGCATCGACCTGTTTCTAGAATATGTTGCCTACGTGACCTGGGCGGAGTGTCCTCATCGCAAACAAGGGAGCAGGGCTCCGCCGGTGATGGTGAAAACATTTATTAGGAAGGGACAGGAGGTATGCTTAAATCAGCCCGCAAGAGACCGATTATTAAAAGCACTAGGTGGAGGTCCCTAGTTTGAGACCCCATTGACTCTGGCCGCCGCCTGAGTGCGCCCGACTAAGGCTTGTTGGGCCTTATGGTCGTTGCAACCGAGCAGAGCCACCTCCCAGTCCTCCCGTGTTGGGTTCGAGATGGGAGGAATAGCCGGGTTGGAGGGACAGGTCCACACCATGTGATAGGTGTCAGAAGACACAGCTGCACAGTGCGGGCAGCTGCCGTTAAACGAGGGGTCAAAATGCTTTAGTGCTTCCGGGCACAGCAATGTATTGGTGAGAAGGCGGAGAAGGAGCCGCTCATCCGCCATCTTGAGGCCTTTACATAAACGAGGGTAAAGGCGATGACTGTCTTGATAGTAGATTGTAACATCTTTGAAGGTATGAACCGGAATAAAATTGGGTTCCTGATCGGGTGGGGAGGAGAAAACAGCCCGGTGAGAGAAGGCGCGCGCGGCTGCTGCCTCGTTTCCTGCCAGCCCCTGATGAGCAGGTGTATATGCTATAAGGTAAGCGGTGTGCGAGGTCCGTATCATGTATGCAATTTTGGTAGATTTGATAGGCTAGGAAGGGAGTGCAGCCTTGTTCGACGTTCCGACAGGCCCCTCGGCTGTCGGAACGTCGCACTTAGTGCAGCCCAGAGCGCGAGCCGAATAGGCGACATCAGAACCCCTAATTGCGTGCCGCCGAAGCCCTAGCAAAGATATTGCGGCTTGAATACCCCCCCCCCCCCCCCCCCCCCAATGCGTGCCGCGGGAGCCGATGCAACCGGGCGTTGGAGGCAAGCGGAAGTCAAAGCACCAATGAAGGCATTACAAGCAGTTACACACTAAACAATTTCTCTCCCTTTAGGGTGTAAATCAGCTGTCCCCAGACGAACACCCTTTTCCAATTGTTCGGTGCTACAAAAGGGTGCAAAGATCAGCACCCTCAAAGAAGGGTGCACTTAATGATACTTTAGAGGATGTAATGGTTGCACCCTCATTAAAGGGCACTATTTTTCCATAACACCTCTACGAATGCATGTTGGAAGGGTGCTGATCTCTGCACCCTTTTTAGCACCCAAAAGGGTGTTCGTCTGGGGACAGCTGATTTGCACCCTTAAGGGCGAGAATTTGTTTAGTGAGTACGGGACCAACCCATTAGGTTAAAGTTGTTTTGTGTGTGATCTGTGGTGCTAGAGAGATCTGATGGCATTACAGTCGTCTTGCGACAAAACGCAGCGAGAGCTGTTTCTGACTACCGACCTCACATTGAAGCTGTACACTAGCAGTCGAATAATTTGGCGTTAAATGTCCGAACCACTGCGTCATACCTTTGTTTCTTTTACTTCACATTTCGAACAGCAACATATGCAATCACTGCAAGTTTTCTCGTTCAACTTAATCGCAACAAGTGCCCGCTTAATATAACCTGCCAATTTATTCCAAGCAGTACGTACTCTATTTAGTTTATGAGGCCATACATTCAATCCAATTGCCAAGATTTTTATTACGAACTGCAAGTGAGCTGACATTTACGGCCACGCGGCACATGCGTGACACTTCGTCGCATGGAAGGTTTCACCTTCATTAATTCGCGTATATAATATTTCTTGACGTAAGCGGAAGCCATGGCAAAATGTGAAATATCATTATTTTAGTGAACAGCCTGTCGTGTTCCATGGCCTCGTTAAGCAGTGCTGCGGCTAAACAGAAGCCTGGAGTTTCGTGTCACATGCCAATCACGCACTTGTTTAATTCAATCATTTCCCAATACCAAATGTCATAATCTTTTATTTAAATCGTGACTCCTCACGATTCGTAGAAACGGGTCGGAGAGACTGGCGGTGATTAGACTTCTAAAGAACAACCATGAGTTACTCATCACCGCGAAACACAGGCAGAACAAGTTGATGACAGCTGATTTCTCTCTAATCGAGAGCAACGAAACAGCAGCCGACATCTAAATATGCTCCGCTCAGCCGCGGTGTCTAAGTAAAAGCCAACACCTGTGTGGTGAAAAATGCAAAGAAATCAGAGCTCGGCTTATGTCAAGGGCAGGATTGCCATTTATTAAAACGACACTTTATCATATGCTATCAGGCAGGTTTCCTGTTTAAACGTTCGAGCTTTTGTGGTTTTACATTCAACGTTTTCCAGCACCACCTCGCGCCATCCAAATAGCCTGGGTACCGGCCCATTCAGGCAATCGCGGTCAAGAAGCGGCCCACTCCGCTGCTCGAGCGTACGTCAGCCGTGCGGCGCGTACCGAAGACAAAGGCAGTGCGAGAGACCGGCTTATCACATATCACATCACGCTACACTACCGCGAAAAATGTATACTTTACCCCCGCCAGACCCGCCGCGGTAGCTCAGTGGTTAGGACGCTCGGCTACTGATCCGGAGTTCCCGGGTTCGAAGCCGACCGCGGCGGCTGCGTTTTTATGGAGGAAAAACGGTAATGCGCCCGTGTGCTGTGCGATGTCAGTGCACGTTAAAGATCCCCAGGTGGTCGAAATTATTCCGGATCCCTCCACTACGGCACCTCTTCTTTCACTCCCTCCTTTATCCCTTCCCTTACGGCGCGGTTCAGGTGTCCAACGATATATGAGACAGATGCTGCGCCATTTCCTTTCCCCAAAAAACCAATTAGCAATTAGCTATCGCCGCTGTGTGCCAGTGAGCCACCTTCTTTCGTGTACTACCTGAAAATGAAATGAAAATTGATTTTTGAGGAAAGGAGATGGCGCAGTAATTGTCACTCATCTCGGCGAACGCCCGAACCGAACCTTAAGGGAAGGGAGGAAGGTGGGAGAGAAAAAAGAAATAGAGAAAGACGTGCTGCAGTGGAGGGCTCCGGTATAACTTCGACCACCTGGGTATCTTTAAAGTGAACTGACATCTCGCAGCACACCGGTGCCTATGCGTTTCGCCTCCATCGAAACGCGGCCGCCGCGGCTGGAGTCGAACCCGGGAACTCTGGCTCAGTAGCCGGGCGCCCTAACCAGTGAGCCACCACGGCGGGTCTTGTCCTACGTGTTTTTGCACTTGCGAAGTTGTGGCTTAGCGTGGGCATTCACTGTCCCCACTTCACTCGGATGCCGTCGATGGTCAGGTACCGGAACACTCGGCGGGCCAACCTCTACAGCTGCTCATCAAGCGCAGTCGCCCTCCGTATCCGAGATAAGCCTATTTCGAAGGAGCACCAGCCTGGATGGCTTCAACGGCCACCTGACCGTGGCATCCAAGAGCGACACGGCTCACTTCGCGCTGGCTACGCTCTAGCCATACCCGGGTACTGGCCGAAGTTCGCGAAACTCGGTGGCGGTACATGGAACATTATATATAGTAACAAACTTTACTGGTCGTTTCAGGTTACTCGGGCGGTCTTCCCAGGCCCGGGATCCCGTTGACGAAGGCCGCTTGTCAGGCTCGGTGAATGAGCTGGCGCTCAAACGGCAGCTCTGAGTGAGCCAACTTCGTCTCTCACTGCTCGTTGCTAATGCCTGTTGTTAAAAAGTTTTAGTGGTCTTTCAGAGCTCCCGCAATATGAGGTAGGTACATCCGTTGCATCCACATAAGGGTTCAGCGCTGGCGCACTTTGCCAGCCCTCCGCAATGCGTCGCGATTTGTTATTTGTTCCTCATACCTTTTCAATAAGCGTTCCCAGGACCTCGCCATATTGATCGCTGGTCTGCGCGTACCTGACGCTAGCACGGTGGAAGCGATAGTTTGGGTAACGGGGCCTTTAACTCTATTGGGTTAACACCTTCTCTATGACGGACCCCTGGCGACAGGGAGGGGGGGGGGGGTCTACATCTCTCTGTGAACACGCTGGGAAGGTCGTGGCGTCGGGGGCACCATTTTTGAGCAAGGAGTCTGGCTTCATAGTAGGATACAACCAGATACAACTTTTAAAAACAGCAGTCAGTAACAGAAGGCCATGATCCGCGGCGTCCTGCGCCACTCCGCTAATCAATCAAAATCAGTTTTTAATCTTTGACTGTACCTAAGAGCAAGGGACATCAAAATCAATAAGCTTATAGTTCCCTCTTGAGATTATCTTCTTGCTTAGGTAACAAGAAAACATTTAAGAATGATCCACTTGTCATGAAGGAATTCTGTGCAATGGTCCCGAATGTGGGCTGTGCTCCACTGCAGGCTCGAGTCGTATTCGACTGCAGTGCATGGTGAAGCAGGTGGAGATAAGTGGATTAGAAAACTGTTTTCGCCACGTGCGGGCCGGTACAAACGATGTAATGTTACTGCCAGAAGTGAACTGAACGCAGAGGAACGCACTGGGTGGCTCATGGCAGTTTCACCAACGGGCAGGAGGATGGAGGAGGTGGTCTCGGAGCCGCAAGATGACGAACTTAGCATTGAACGCAAGGTCTAGGTGGCATAGGCAGAAATCGGTACCCCTATTCGAGTCCCTGGCACACCGATGCTGGTCCAGAGCTCGAGCGCCCACAGTGCCGTCGGGAGGCAGCGGCTAGAAGTTGGCTCGTAGCGCCTGCAAAATGACACTGCGACACGTAGCTCCATCGCGGAATGCCCCCATGGAGCTTTCGCACTAATCACGTTACAAGTGGGAGCCGATCATTTAATTGGCAGCAGCTCGTACACACACGGTGAACTGCGAGAGCAGACGGAAGGGCAACTCTCAATCGCTTCGCCCCAAGCCCTTGTAAAGAAGGCAATACGAGGAGTCAACATGGAGAAAACTACAAAAATTGGACAGCACTGCAGCCTGCTGCATTGGAGAAATGCAAAAGCATTTGTGTTTCAACGTCAGCAACTTTTACTTTGCAAATAATTGTCTAACATCAGTGCACATCCCAAACACACTTTACGGTCGTACAGGCGCGGCCAGAATAATACGGAGCACGCGACAGGCGACGCGTCAAGGAGAAACTGCATCTAAGCGCCACCTATCAACGACAGAAAAAAACACTTGGCTCTCCGCGCGCAGCGAGATTACCCGCCACCGAGCCCCAATCTTTGCTTCAACCGTGGCGTTATCTTTTCTCGAAAGATGCTGAGCTGTTCAGAGCAATTCCGCCAGGTGATGCCCTCCTCCAAGCGGGCCGAGTTTATCGTCGATGTCGCGCGTGGAGCGCCAAGCTGTGCTGCGCTACGAAGCGCGCAGCCTTTCCTTTGCTGCAGGCATGCAGACTATACGTTCTGCAGTGATGTCGATAGGCCTGCGGCAAAAAAGTGGGTCCGTGCCCCGGCGCACCTCTGCGCGTGCCGACACGAATAGTTCCCCACGCTCATGCTAGGTAGCGCGCATAAGCAGTACCCCGCAGTTCTGCGACCGTTCCTGTGCTCCGTATTATTCTGGCCGTGCCTGTACATACCACAACACATTCACAACAACCCTTCGTAGCGTATGCGCTGTGTGACCGCCTGGCAAACAGAGGGCCTGGGTTCGAACCGCAATGGCGGCGAATTATTTTCTCCGAATGGTCATTTTTGTGCAGGCACGCTCTGCTGACAGGTCCTGTAGACGTCACTCATGAGACAAGAAATGCTTTCGCATTAAAGGCGTACAGCCACTCACAGCGTATATCTTGGCACTGGCTCATGACGAGGACGATCTATTGCAAGTTTCACTATCTCAGCAGGCACGTATCCAAAGGATGGGAGGGAGTATACTCCGAAATCAAGCATACTCCACCCCACCCCCATACAGAGTTACCTTGGGCCACTCTCGAAATAAGAGAGCGACTTTCCACTCCGTGCCATTCAGCTCTCATGTGCACTGTGGTTGGATCATGCAACTTCCCAAATAAAGCAATCACTGTGTGTGTGCACCACTGTCATGCATATCTCATTAGTGGCAGAAATGTTAGGCCTTCCGTCCATATCTACACCAGTAGCTTGTAGTGAATGGAAAAGCATTTTGTGAGCACAGCAAATCTTCAGCATATAAATGCTCACCACCAGTAGGCAGAGCGCCGAATTGGTTTGTTCCTGTTACTTGAAGTGTAAAGGTTGACTGCCTGCACACGAACCTGCAAGCAAATGGTGCACAGCAGGTGCATGCCAACAGGTGGCACATTTGCAAGCCACAAGGAAATAGCCATTTATGAATGACAAGCATACGCAAGACAGCTTTAATTATCATACAAGAGCACCAACAAACCGTAGCAACAGCAGCAGCACCAGTAACTGCTAACGAAAAGATAACTTCGCCGTCATATATTACATTATGTACAGGTTTTGCTTTCCATCGAAAGTCCATAAATTAAGAGGGCGCACAAAGAGGGAGGCAGAAGAAAGAGGCACTGCCGCTACCCCACCTTCCATATGCACAGTCTTTACCAGTCTTTCTTTTCACACCAACGCTGGGAAAAGTTCTGAGAGGGGGTCCTCCCAAGGGGAGTCACCGAAAAAGCTTTCATCTTTGAAGCTGCAGTCACTCGATGGAGAAACAGCAGACTCGTAACCAGTCTCCGTGCTCAGCGCTGAAGGACTGGGAACCATACTGAAAGCTGACGATATTGGTGGTGACGGTATTGACAGCGTCTCCCCCGAGAGGCCACAGCCATGCAGATCACTCCTCCCGGTGGTTGTAAAATCAAGGTTGAGGTGAGCCGAATTGTCACTGGGGGCTGGAGAAGAACTGTCCTCGATGATGACCACAGTGTCCTCGACTTCAACAACTGACGCGGGAGACGCCGGGGCTGTCGTCACCATAGAGGCGTGAGACGAGGCAGGGAAGGGAAGGTCTTGTGGGTTGACAGCTGCTGTCGCCGCTACGGTTGCTGGCACATCTTCCATGACGATGTCAGCTGTGCCTGCATTGCCACCATCCTCCTGCTTGTAGTAGACATGGTCAAAGTGAATCAGTTCTTTGATGGAGTCCAGCTCCTCTGGTGAGGCCCCCACCATGTGTGAGGAGGGGCTCTGTTCTCGATCAAGCTGCAAAAGACCAGAGAATGACATTTTTCTCAACTGCTGGCCTGAGCAACAGAAAACTGAACCATCACTTTAAAGGACCCCTGACAATGTCTGGACGCCAACTAATTGAGCGCAGTGAGTAGATTCTGTGCTGTCGATTGTCTTTGGAAAACACTGCAGCCACACGCACTGCGACATAGCACAGTGAAGGCTACGAGAAAAGTGAAGGCTACGAGAAAGAAAAATTCCTTCTTGTTGACAGTAAACAAGTGGGCACATTCTTGTTAAATAAACAATTCAAACATTTTTATCAATTGGTACTAGACGATGGGTTATGTGCTACAGTGCCTGGTTGCCTGCACTGCAGCTGAGATGTTTCTATGCACCAACTGCTACCAAACACAAAAAAGCAAGTCCATCTTGTCACTCGGTTAGCAAAGCACTAAACACACCATGGAAAGGTCATGGGTTCAGATCCTACCAATGGTTTGTTGTATTTCCTTTCATTGCCTGTTAAAGTACCTCTTATCTACAATTTCGCAACTAACTTTCCACTCAAGTCAACATTATCATACAAATCATAAAAGGCACTTTACGCTCCCATTCATGTCTGCTCTATTGCGAACGATTATGGAGATTCTTGCTGCGTTAGTGTCTTTCCAGAGATGTTCAACTTGTTTCCAACAAGATAATGCTCACTAAGGCTTATGGTTTATGGGGATTTAATGTGCCAAAGCGACTCGGGCTACGAGGGGTGCTGAAATGAAGGGCTCCGGAAATTTCGACCAGCTGGGGTTCTTTTAACGTGCGCTGACATCACACAGTACACAGGTCACTAGAATTTTGCCTCCATCGATATTCAACTGCCACGGTCGGAATCGAACCCGCGTCTTATGGGATGGCAGCCGAGCGCCATAAACACTGAGCCACCGCGGCTTTAGAATCGCTTTGCTAACACTCTGTACCCAATTCTTTACATCATAACTCATGCAACTGTAGACATTGACAACATTACAAGTTTGCGGCAAAGGGGCATGCTCTCACCGGCTGCTTGGGCCTTCCTGCTGGCTGTGCTGTTGTTGCTGCCGTTGCTGGAGAAGCAGCAGCAGGAACAGGCAGAGCAGGGCTGTCCTCTGTGAGGGGCATCCCTCCGAGCAGGTTTTGGCTGCACTCTTGGAGCAGAGCGAAGAGGTCGTCACATTCGTCATCAGCTGCCAAAAGCCGAATTGCATCATCCAGAGAGCAAGAGCTAGCAGCGGAACCTGGTCCTGCTGCAGAGGTCCACTGATGAGCGATGCATACTCAACGGAACCGCTGCTCGCTCCGTCCTCTGGTGAAGGTAATGGCTGCATCCAGTGGATGGGGGAGAGAGAGAAGGCGAACGTCACTATAAGGCACAGCAGGGCAAAGCATAATTGCCTCTTTATGAACAACTGTACACAGACACTTGGCAACAAAAGCGGACACTCACTACGTAATTACATATCAGCGCAAAAGCATTCTTTGCCACACTATACAACTTCAATGAGTAGATGTAAAGAGAATGCCTTCTTTTTTGTTTGGAAAATTGGCTCAATGTACAGCGGAAAAAAACCAACAGCATCAAAGGCCAGGCATAACTCGTAAACACAAGCCATGAAGGAAATCCAGGAGCCTCATATCAACCTTTTCACAAACGAGGCCACTGATCCGGAGTTTTTTTAAGTGAAGGTACCTGCTGCATGGTGCACATCATGTGGCATTTAGTATCATTAGCAACAAGGCTATGACTGTTTTTAAAATAACACTTATATTGCCACCCCACGAATACCTACCTAATAAACTTATAAGCCCTAGGATGCACAACTTAGCTTGGCCATCAATAGCCTAGGCAACAGCTTAACCTATGAAAAGCCTGCCCGCTGGCAACATAACCAGTCAGATGCCTCACCATCTGAATGGCCAATAACATTAAGGCTTACGTAAAACACCAAATTGCTTGCCTCGTTACAAAGCCTGCACTTCAGTGTCATGCTAACTCTCACAGTGAAATGCATAAAGCGGTCCCTCACCTCGACTTTGATGACTGGTGTGGGATGGAATGGAGTGGTGGTTGTGATGATAGGTGTGGAGGTTGGGGGGAGTGAAGGGCTGGCCTTGGATTCCAGCCTCTTGAGGAGCTTCTTGTTCTCCTTCTCGCACTCCTCAAGCCTCTGGCGCAGGAGGCGGTTCTCCTCCACCAGGGCCATCCTCTGGGAAGCAAGAAAAAAAGCAAGGCGGCAATGTCAGTAGCCATCACTTTCCCATAACACTTGAGAAATAATGCATTGACAGCCCATCCACAGGAATGTCACAAACACAAGAGTAACAGTTGCTAATGGGAACAATTCCGATACCTATACAGAGCAAAATCTGTATGGCAGCTGTGGGAATTGTTGTTTGGCATGTTATGTTTTTTAGTCACCTACAGCTCATTTAATGCTTGCTTGCAGTGCACAGTAAATGCAGTATGACAGGATTCTTTACCACTGTGTTGCACTCTACCCCTTGACCCTTTGACCATATTACAAAATGACTTGCATACCTCTTTAAGCTTTGTACAACAGTAATGGTAAAGTTAGCACTGACATGAAGCATTGAGTGTACATTTCTTGTCTGAGCAATGCCTTTATGGCACACATGATGCGCCGAGTGCTTCTGCAGTAGCCAACTGGCCCCACACAACAGAGAACTGACCAAATGATGCAGTCCACCTCATTCACATAAATATTTATAGAAATGACTGATGAAGGTGGCCGCACTCCAGTCTCTAGTAGGTGTTTTCGAATAGCAAACGCGGAAAACGTACATAAGCAAAATTTTACTTACATCTGCCTGAAGTTGGGTGACCTGTTCTTCGAGTTCATCCATCCTGGCCTTTTTCCTGTCTCGGGCGCTCTGCGCTGCCACACGGTTCTTCAGTTTCCTGTGAGCAGCCAAATCGCCATCGTTGAAAACCCACGAACCCCTTTTCTCGAAGCCCACAAGAGAGAAAGATTAAAACAAGACCGTAGACAAAGCGAAAGCCCGAGAGCCAGGCTGCTACATTAAGAGCTGCGATCAACACAAACTGACAATCACAGTTCGTTTTTGATCAGTGATTTTATTAAGTAGCATATTTTATTCGTGAGGTTAACTGTTCACTTCAGAAAAAACTTCTCCAAAGCGTACGCCGCGGTCCTTCAGATGAGAAGCGATAAACGGCGCAGTGAACGCACAACAAAACATTTACTTTTCTTGCAACGCACCGCCAAACCGCCGGCTAAGCAAAGCATTGATCACAATTCGCGGAGCGCTATGGAAACAGCCGGCGGCGGAAACCGGCTGACGTAATCAACGCCAGCGCTTGCCGTCGCCATAGCTGCGACAGCAAACAAATGTCGCTTGACGTCACAAGTCAAGCTGCCACGGGGCCTGCCCATCCTGTCGACGTGGCGAGCGGCGAAATTGGCCTCCGTGTCGGCGGTTGTGCAGCGCTTGACCAAGAGGCGCGCAGAAAAATCTAGACCACCACGCGTGAAAGCGAGCGCAGAAAGCAAACAGAACAGCTTTTGCTCCACAAAGACTAAACACTTCCGTTTCCTGCGAAGAGAATCCTGTCCCCGAAGCGGTCGAAACGATATAACACGAGCTTACCTTCTCATGATCTTTTCCTCCCTCGTCAGGTGGTCGAGACGTTGCCTCTTCCTGGCGGGGGGGCCGGTGACGACGGGCTCCGCTACGGTGACTTCCATCTCGGTCTTGACGTGCCAGTCTCGGGGTGCGATGATCGCCGCTGCTTTTTCCGATGAACGATCGCGAACTGCCGTGATCACAATTCTCTTGGGGACACCCATGTTGTTTTCTCCGGGGAGAGGACGACGCTAGATTAGTGGGTCGGGAACGAACACACCTCAACGAGGCATCACTGCGAGCTAGGTTGCAAACAAAGTCGCTGCATAGCCGAAACTACGCAAAAACCTGCGGCAGCCCTACGACGACGACACCATACCGCTCGGCGGACGAGAACGAACTGCGAGAGAAGCTGGGGATCGTGTCGCTGCCGGATTGGGCAGCTGCGACTCCAAACGTGGCCTCTCATTGGCCGCCGCCGGGGAATGATGTCATGAGGTTGCCAGCTGTTTACGAGACGCCCCATTCGCTTGCCAGGCACCGAAGATTGGGGCGCTCGCGGATATATTTTCACTTCTTGCTAAGCCCTGACGCAATTGTGTGGATAACTGTTAGCAGTGCGCCCCGGATCAGTTCCGATGACCTGCATCTTGGTTTTATCGTCACGAAGCAGATACCGGCACCACTCAGGCGATTCCACTACAGACACACCCACACACACAAAAAAAAACACGTTTTATTAGCACACCGTTTATTTCCTGAGCCCTTTATTAGCACATCGTTTATTTCCGAGTCAGGTCACGGCTGATGCAACAGCTGTTTGAGTTTGAACAGTCGAGAAAACGACCTAACGGCCTTGTACCTGGCTGCGGTCGAGGCTCGGTTTTGAAGCGTTCGGGCAGTTGCGTCGACGAGAATGCTATGTACACAAAATATACAGGCCGCGACTTTGCGCGACTTAGATATAATCCAGTTCTTCTGGAATATTGAACTGCTTGTTCAGCACAGCCTCTTCAATGAAGAACTTGTTCTTGACCCAGGACTTGATAGCAAAGATGTTATCTGCAATATTATCCGGCCAAATAGCCAACAGACAAAATATATCACTCAAAAACTTCACGTTGCATCTCATTTACGGAAAAAGCACATTTTCGAAAAATACCTATTTGTCAACAGCTCGCGCCCGGACGCATACTGCGTTGACGAATAACTGAACCCCCCCCCCCCCCCCCCCCAAAAAAAAAAATCACGTTGCATCTGATTTACGAAAAAAGCACATTTCCGAAAAATACCTATTTGTCAACACAGCTCGCGCCGCGGACGCATACTGCGTTGACGAATAACTGAACTCCCCACCCCATCGAACATAACATGTCTAGACGCTTCACGCAGTTTTGTTACAAATAATTGCACGCGTGTACGTGCACCGCAGGTCGCATAAAACACTCGGTATCTCGATCTCATTTCCCACAGTCTTAACACTCAAATATGTTTCATCAAGGGCAGGTCTTTTGAGGGGCTGGTTTCTTCTCATCTTGCTCTCGAGCGCGCGCTTCCTTGGAATTAAGCGCGGGGAAGTTCCTCGTACATATGGCTGATACTATGTCAGATGACAGTTCCGCGTCGGCCTGCGAGCACTGAAACTTGAGCGACATCGCGAGCGCGAAGCCAGGCGCTAGTGAGGCGTGATTATGGCGCTTGGAGCATCGCCATATGTTCTTTCTGCCACGGCGGCAAGCTGTCGCGGCCGGCGGGCGGCCCGAAGCGCGCCTCGTATGATTTTTTTTTTTTTCATCGTGAAAATCAACCGCACTCAACAGGGAAACTGAAGGCTCGCCCTAGCATCAACTAGATTCATCCCCTATGGCAACGCCGGCGCACGGCTGCCTTGTCGGCTCAGGCACATGCAATGTGTGCAATCAATTAATTTCATCAGACATAACAACTCGGAAGGCATCCCGGCATTCATGTGCGGCAGCTTTAACAGCCGAGCTGCAAAGAACAAAAAAAAAATGCATGTCCATTACAGCTGTCTGTCAAAAACAAACCCCGCACAGAGTGTTAAATGCTATTGTTCAAAATAAACAATAATCAGCCAGTAAGGAGGAACAGTTAGAAGAGAAATATTAGCCAGAGAACATTTACACAGAGCATGGTTGACACAGACCTATTTTCGGTGCACACACTGATGCACATTAAGAGCTCTAAATGGCAACCGCATAAATGCAGCTCAGAATAATTAAAGGATCCAAAACTATATCAACCTCGTCAGTCACAGTTTTGAATGCAACAAATACCTGGCGCCCTCATTTCAAAAATAACTTACCGTAAGTGAGCTGGAGAGTTCACGATGTTTATTTAATTCCCTGTGCATGACGCATATATATGTAATGTTGCCATCACAGTTCAGGCTACCATATCCTTGCAAAAAAAAAAATGTTGGAAATTTCTAATTGGCTCCAATCGTGCTTTCAGCCCACCAGTTGTTCCCAACCAAAAGGACCCAGTTAGATCAAGCCAATAAAGCCCATTAGGTTCAAGGCAATTACTGCATGTAGGAGATATTCACAAAATTAACCTCCCAATTAAGTTATACAAGATACACGAGAGAAATATTTGTACAATTAATTTAGGTACACCATAAAGGTGCAAAAGAATATGACATGCTGCAGGGAGGCTCTGACTAGTGCCAACATTTTTACAAGAGAAATTAAAAGAATTACGAAAATCAAGCCAAACAAACATGCATCACACACAAAAAACACTATACTCAGACACCACTAACATAAGCCTAATAAATATCCACAGAACACTTTTTGCTACCTCTTATATATACTTCATTCATGACACCCTCATGTTGTTACCGTGTTACAGCTAGTTGCGCTCGCCCACTGAATGGAGTTATTTAATTTCTACAGCAAAGATAGCGCAAGCGATGAATACAATTTAGTAGGTTAAGCAGCTGATAGCTCTTATTGTAACAGGCATACTAGTTGTTGCATGTTTGTTGAATATGCAAATGTGGCACGTAGTAACAAGCATACTGGAAAGGAAGAGGAACAGCATCCTGCCCATAGGACTATTTCAGTGCATACCACAGTAAGCATCACTCATGCAGACCATCGCAATGTATGCAGTCTAGTTTGTATATAGTATGTGATGGTAACTTAATGGGCACATAATGCTTAGATTTGCTTCATTCTTCTGTGAAAAGTGAAGTCTCTCGTCACATCCATGCAGTAATTGATCACAGTAGTCTGTTAGAAAGTTGTGTAAATTTCAAATGTTCACTGGGTGCGTTGGGTTCAGTTGGACAGACAAATTGGATGCAACATGGTAACACCCAAATGCATAGAGAGCCATGAATGGGCTCCAATTGGAACCAGTCTAAAAGACCAATTGGGCTCTCCAGTTGACAAAGACTGACCTAATAAGTGCCCAAATGGAATGAGACCTACCAACTAGACTGTGCCGAACTGGCACAATCCATTCGGATTATCCAGTTGAGATATATCTTCCAATCAAAACCAATGCTATTCAATTTCAGTACCACTGGAACCATTTGCAGACTCACTTTGTCCATTTGGATCCCACTGGTACCAATTTGAAACCCAAATGGTCGCAATCATTTCTCTTTCTTGGTACAAGCCTGATCTTATTCTTTTTATGGGGCTGGGAAGGTCTGCTATGCTGTGCTGCAAATAGCCATGACTTATCTGCTGTGCCAGTTTTCACCACTGTTTTTGTCTTCCTGGCACTGCTTTACTGATGTTTGAGCAGTACTCCAGCGACTACTGCTCTAACTAGGGCAGATATTTTTCATTCTGCGTGAAAGCTTTGCGTGTAGTATCTAACACATTGTTTATAACAATGATTCTCAAATGAGGGCCTGTGGATATTTTTCCAGCATTTGAAAACGTTCCATGAGCACTTCAAGCTCTTCCACTTAACTAAAACTCCCTGCTGGTTTTAAATGGATAACAAGAAGAGCCGACAGAGCCATACGAACATGTTTGACGCATGTATAAATGGAATCACACCTGTTCCAAAACTTCTATATCTGAGAAGCCATTGTTTAGATGGCCAGTACAGTGGCTTGCAAACTAGCAAAGCAGTGCCCAAACACATAGGTGAACCAGCAAAATTAGCCAGTGTATTATCTCTTGGGCCGCCCACTTAAGCATGTCCATAAACAAGCTAGTAGCATAGCCTACCCTTATTTGTTGTCACAATACTTCAAGCACCACTGCCCCTGGGCTCCTAATTCACCTTCACTGCTGCTGAAAGGACTCCCTGCATATCTCTTGGCGGAGGACAAATGGCTTACAGGCACACCTTGCGACTCAATCAACTGCTTCTTTGCACTTCCAAGCCATCCAGTGCTGAAGGCAGGAGCACCTGACACTAATTTTGTTAGCTTTACACAACCACTCACATCTAACATAGTACTTAACTCCTCAAGAATATGCCACTAAACTGAAAATGGCAAGCAAATACATTCAAAGAAGAAAACTCTAACATTGAAGCAACCACTACAAGCAGAAAAATAAAAAGACACCGATGAATGCTTGCGAGACTGTGCAAGAGCACAATGCATTCAACTACATTATATTTAGGGAAATGGGAGCTTTGCCCAAGCAAGAATGACATTCAAGCTGTTGAAAGACATTTCTCTCCTGAGCAATAATAGCATGTTATAGCAGAAAAAGCATAACACCATGGCTTCTTTCACCAACAGAAGAGGATAATGTGATATCCCCATGCAAACACTAGATGCTATATCCAGCAACAGACGCAAACTTATATCAGTGCTATAGCAGGAGAAATGTGCACCAAAGCACAGAAAGCAGGCTTCCCCTTCATCTATAGTGAATGTAAGCATTAACCAAGAAATTCACAAACACAAGAAACTAAGAAAAGCCATGTCAAAGCTTCAGCTACGAGAAGAAGCAATGAGTAGAAGATATATCAAATGGATGTTCATAGCTTCAGCAACGCTGACAGTTACCTCCAATTTTTATTCATGGTAAAATTTGATTGTATGACTCTTTCTGGCTGTGCTGGTTTTTGTTTGGCAGCAAATACACATTTATTGGTGAAAAAAATTTTTTCCAGCCACTCAAACTTGTCATGCCAAAACTAAAGTTGACTCTGTGGTCTCCACTTGGAGGTGAATGGCATTGTAGCCTAGACTCAGTGATCTACATGAAAAAATCAGTATTCACATCATCACAGTTTTCTTGTGAGAATAGGCAATGGTGACGACATCTGCACTTTGTTATTCAACCTTTCTTTGCTTGTGACAGTTCCATTTTCACTGAAAGTAGTCTATTTGTCGTTAGCCCACGATAATCTGTTGATCCAGACCAATTTCAATCTGGCCTCAGAGTAGGACACACACATGGCCAAGGTTATACTGACCTGTCCACCGGTTTGCAGCATCCTTGGCAACAACCGTCTGCTTCTTGACCTCTTCCAAGACCTCTGGGTCGCAGTCCCTGTGCTTATCAAGCTCAGCCGAGAGCTCACCTCTGCTCTGCTCCAGCTCGCCCAACTGGGCAATCAGTTTCTCTCGCTCAGACTTGGCAAGGGGAGACAGTGAGAACAACGATGTCAGCCTCAAAGGTCAGTCACAGGAGCCTAACTATGTGAACGCTCCTAACAAACTGATGCACGCTTCATCTGTGCAAGCTTTATAATCTCCGTGACCACCACAACCATAGGGTGAGTAGATCTGTCACTGCAAGCTATGTTCAGAACGACAAAATGGCATAACAGACGTCACAAATGTGCTGACGGTTCGGTATTATCATGCAGTGAGAACAGGAGGAGAAACATAAATGACAGTCTCGACTTTGTCAGAAATTGAGCAGATGAAACAGTAGACCATGTACCATTAATTCCAATGCGTAAGTACCAGTCTCAGGCAGTGTTATCAAGATAACTGTCTTCTACGAAGTTACAGGAATATTAAAGTGAATTTAGATCATGACGGCATGTCGCAGCACTATAACATTTATCAGAGTCAAAGCATTAGCCTGGGCTTCAGAGCTCTCATTTGCTTACAAAGCACAAAGATAGAGAAAAAACACCAGGTGGCACTGTGCGTTCTATAGAAATCAATGTCTGGCTATGTGAACAAGAGACAAATTATCATTACAGGTCAAATGCATTTTTCAACAGGTTGGCTTAACTAGCTCATACTGTCAGTGGTGCCAGTACAAGGAGGTTAGAACAAAGGGACGGTTTTTGTCACAATAAAACCCCCCAACGCTCCTCCCTTAGAGCTTTCACAGAAATTGCACAAATGCATTGGGGCTGTGTTCCCAACACAAGCGTTTGAGAGATATAAAAGGGTCCATTAAAAATGCAATTTTCTTCCTTTATGTAAACAACATAACATGTGAACAACAAATGTAAACAACATAAAATCCGCACAGCCTTGTAATGAACTCAACTTTCTGGAAACAAGTAGGTGATGCATGAAGCCACCTTTAGTGATATTTTGAGTTCTACAATGAGTTGAGATACAGATGCAGTTTTTTTATAGTAAAAGGCATTGAGCTAGACTAATGCCCCACTCACACGGCATTCCTCAAAGGCCTTTCCAGCAAAGGAACCTTTTTTCACCAAAGGAGCGAAAGCTTAAAGGAGCAGCGACGCAGCTACACGGTGCAGCCCAAAGGTGAAACAGTCGTTCATGCTTAGCACCCGCTGCTGTGCTCGAAGCGGCTGAAGTGAGTGTTTTAAAATTAAAGTGGGGTATTCTGTCCATTCGTTCAGCTCAGACAATTTTTTTTATTCTGATAGCTTCCTTAAAAGTACTGCAACAGCTACTCTCGTCATCAGCAGCAGGCATTGTGTATTGTCTTGGCTACCAGGGGCACTCGGTGTTGCTGCAACACTTTCACTGCCTTGAAATCTGGGCATAGAATATAAACACCCACACAAAAAGCAAAGCCAGACACACCTTTCGTATTAAAAAAAAATATATTTTCAAACATTGTTGGCTGCATCAATTTTTTTATTGCTTTTACTTTTTGACGTTGGATGGCACTGCGATCGCAGGTTCTCGAAGGCCACGCCTTTGGGCTCCAAAGGTCCCCGACGAGCGCCTTCACCTCCAAGGCCCTTAGCGGCAAAGGCGCAACATTTTTGCCGTGTAGCTGCACTCCTTACGCCTTTGGATCTAAGGACCCGATTCTTAAAGGGCTTTGCGGTGCCCGTGTGACAGGGGTATAAGGTACTAAAAGACGATGCAATGAATAAGCTATCGACTGCGAGTTCCCTGGCACAGTGAACTTTCATCTCTCGTTAACAAAAATGTTCTGCTATCAGCACACCCAGTGTCCTGCCGTAAAGGTAGTGCAATGTGCTGCGCAATTTGATGGTGTTGCTTACCGAGTCCTCCCTCCCAACTTGAGCTTTTGCAAGCTGGTTTTCAACGAACTTGAGTTTCTTCTGGGCATCCTCCACCTTAGCCTTCAAATCATCTATTTTACGTTTTCTCTGGAAGCAAATGTCACACGACTGTTGAGAAGCAAGCACCGCTACCAGCAAGACTGAAAATTCAAAGCGCCTGAATCAAAAGCAGCCACTACTCAGTTAACTTGCTTAACTCTCTTCCATCCCCACAAAGAATTCTCATCCCTGCCAAACACATGCCTAAAAAGTAAACGCCTGTCACGATTTCCCGCCCATAAGAATAACATAACCATAATCACACAGCCCACTTATCACTGGCCTCTGTGAGATATACTTTAATCCATAATGGACTGATCTCATCACCAACTATGTTTATGCAAGTCACCATGACCAGCTACAACATCCGTGTTCGAAAAGGCATTATTTAGACAGGCAGAGTTCACATATTAAAACTACGGTGATTTAACGAGTTGCTAAACAAGCTAGAGCAGAAAGAAGATAATTATAACAGACCTAAATTTCAGCGGCACAATGAGTCAACTTCGCTACAAGTTCTGGTTTTAGTATAAGTGCTAAGCACGTGTTTGTAGAACTGCCACTACACCAAGTTTAATGCAACATTCTTGCAATGACTGCCCTTATTTGAAAATTTTTTATCAGCACCTCATCCCCACAGTTATGAGCATTTGGTACAGTTTTTGGTTATAGCTTGGTTTGTTACCGGAACTGTAATACCAATACTGAAAAACTGATGCACATGGGTTTCCTGGAACCACGAAATATGAGACACCCCATCTTAAGAGGAAAATAAAAACATTCTTATGAAAGTGTTCTAGCTCCAGGACAAAACAGAGGATTGCTGTCAACACTGCTATTGGATACGATTCTTGAAGCCTTTGCCTATAATAGAAGCCATAGCTATGACAAGCCAAAGTTTATAAATGTATGAAGGTATAAGCATCACTGCCAGACAACACGCACCGCCTCAAGTCACACCAAGTGCAACCGAACTCACCGTGCTGACGGCTTTGCTCGGGAAAGACCAGAAGTAAACTGATGTGCCAATCTTTTCCGAGTCCACGAGACCATCGTCTACTAACGACTGGACTACGTCTTTGACCGCCTGCGCAATGACGCCCTTCTCCTTGGGCCCAATCTTTTCGAGGTCTTTCAGCTGGAACACATCCTTCTGCAAATGCACAGAGGCAAGAATGGGGAATGGAGCCATGTTAGGTTAGGTTGTCATGAAAACCTCAAACTTACACTGCAAAAAAAAATGTGTAGATAACCCAACGAACGAGCGAAGTATTAAAAAGTAGTTTTGTAAATGTAATGCATACACAACTCGATATTACAATGTTACGCTTGTCAAAAGTACTACGCGGTTTCGGAAATCCACTGATGTAACTCGAGCCCTTGAGGCAACGCTCACCTTTTCATAGAAAACTTGCAGCATTCGCTGCCGTTTTTCTTCGGCGCTGACGCCTTTCCTCTTGGACTGGAAAAAAAAAATAATGAACAGCATATTGTTGCGACCGCGATAAATAAAAGGCGAAAGATGTGTTGAAGTATGAAGCGCCCCAGCGCAGCAGTGTCATACGCACTGAACAATTGCATTTATGCAGTAATTAACAAATTATCAGTTTAATCTGCAGGCCCCATATTTTTTCAAAACACATGCCTCACCATTTCACCAAGGTTATATCGCAAAGTGTCTAAAATCGACCTGCAATAACCGCCGCAAATGCAAATTTGCCGGGCAAGATGCTCGCTGATCGGCTGCAGGCTGTAGCCATCCAAGGGAATCAATATTAGTATGCTTCTAAGTTTGATACTTTTATATGTAAAATTTAAGTAGCAGTTTGTGGTTTGCACTAATATTTAAATAAAAAATGTAAGTTTAATCGCACTTAAAGTGTTTAGTCATGTTATGGAAAAATAATGTTTTTCGAGCCAGCTGAAGCCAAAGTCGATATCCTTTGTTGTTGAAAAATGGCGGCTCTCATGCTGTGGAGTCTTCATAACACCGCTCGGAAACCAAGTGTGTGATGAAGAAGCACTGGTCGGATTTCTTCTTGGTGTAGAGCGCTAGTTTGCGTGCAGTCAGAGAAGCTAAGACTGTGTTATATTCATTGGTGACACTCACGGGCGGACGTCATGGTGGACGAAGTGCGAGAGGCTTTGAGGAGTCAGCAGTCGGGTGCGTTGCTAGGGCCTGTATTTTGTGCTGCGGTACGGTTCATGTTGGATCAAGTTTCACACTGAATTTATTGTCGCTCGCAGATGAACAGAGGGAACGGCGGAAGAAACTCGTGGATGATAGGCGAGCTTTAATGCCTGCTGCACAGGATTTGGAACTCCCGTCAGTCGAAGAGGTAGGCATGAAATGACAGTGCAGTCATGAACTGATTCGGCATATTGCCAGGTCGTTAGCTGTCTCACATTTCACTGTCATTTCAGTTCGAGGCGCTTCTGAAGAACTTGAGAAAAGAGAGGAACAACAAGCACTACTTCAGGAAGCTCAAGAATGCCCTGGCCTCTGGTGATGAGTACATCAATAGTTTCCTCAAGTGAGGCACCACTGTTTATCAAATTTTTATGCTGCTATTGCATCGTTCTGGGCTTGGTGAGTAGGTAGGAACCTACCCACTTACCATGGCTAGACGACATATTTATGCTTGTTATGAAAAAAAACAAGCAAGCCTCATTCTTTCACGTAACTTGCTACTCGGAATCGAGAATGCAGCCGGTGTGTTCCCTAGGTTTCATTTCCTAGAGTATGAAAAAAGAAATGCTTCCTACGATTGACCTCTGTGTAATCTAAAAATCATGATAGAGTGATCTGTGTGCCCACACTTCTTTTGCCATATGGCAACAATGCTGGCGAGTATGTGAACAGTAAACTAACACTGCTCACGTCTACAGTGCATCCTCAAGATGATGCACTCAATGTCTGTAGACGTATTTGAAAAAAAAAAAAAATCGGGTGACCCTTTCATTTACATTTCTCCAGTTTCCTAGTCCTGAAACTCCCAATTTCATCTCGTGTCAAGTGATTGACTGAAAGCTCGAAAAGCGTAGCTCAGGTGACATATTTGTCGTCATGCTTGACCAAGAGTGCTCTTGACTGGATTTTAGTGAGAAACTAATGTAGTAGTAGTGACAGTCTACAGCATTTCTAAATGTGTTGTATATAAAAAGCATTTCATGCTTTGTTAGGATGAACATGCACCTTGTTTACCTTCTATGCACACACACACACACAAACACACATATCGTCAGCAGCAGCCTTACTACGCCCACTGCGGGACAATGGCCTCTCCCATGTCTCTCCAATTAACCCTATCCTGTGCCGGCTACGGCCGCCTTATCCCCACAAACTTCTTAATATTATCTGTCCACCTTTCTGCCGCCCCCGCTATGCTTTCCTTCCCTTGAAATCGAGTCTGTTACTCTTAAGGACCATCAGTTATCTTGCCTTCGCATGACGTGCCATGTCCAAGCCCATTTCTTCCTCTTGATTTCGACAAGGTTTCATTAACCCGTGTTTGATCCCTGACCCACTCTGCCCTCTTCCTGTCTCTTAATGTTAAACCTGTTTCTCTCTCTCTCTCACACACACGCACTAGCTTTGTTTTGTAAGAGTTGAATCTCTGTTTATTATTATTAAGTAGCCCTCCTTGCTCAGTGACCTAATAGTCCTGTAAAGTATATAAATACCTATTCTCAGTGCAAAGGACAGGCTAGCCGATTTTGCTTCTCTTCTTGAAGGACGAAGTAAATGGTCACGCTGTTTAACTCAGTTTGCCAGACATCGCAGAGTATAGCACGGTGCAACTTTTAAAAACAGCTGTTGGTAACAATAGGCCATGGCCGATGGCATCCTGTATTACTCCGCTGGCCAATGATAACAGTGAGCAAAATCAACTTTTTAATGTTTAGCTGTGTCAAACAAGCCAGGGGCATCAGAATTCTTGAGTGTATAATTTTGTCTCATGATTAGCTTCTTGTTTCGATTGCAAGAAAAGCTTTGACAGCTGTCTACTATTTGTCGTGGCGAATTCTGTTTGGCTGTCCTGAATATGTTGGAGCTTCTCTGTATCGGACTATAGTGCGTCTTTATTTCTGTATCACACAAGTCAGGACAAAATTCTCTAGTGTGCACGCCACTTATATCGGGCGGAACATGATGAGTGGTATGCTTTTGACGGGGGGGGGGGGGGGGGGGGGGGGGGGGGGGGGGGGGGGGGGGGGGGGGGGGGGGGGGGAATATTTGAAATTTTATTATACAAATCGAGTGTCCTCGTATCTGACACTAAACAAATCAAACAGTGTATGTCTTAAATTGTTCGAAACTATTCAAGTATGTTTTCCAAATAGACTGAAGAAGTGGCAATAGTATTCTTCAACCACTGCTCTGAAAGAGCACCCACTGTGACCCTCCCCAGCATGCTGCTGTATTTTGTCTCTGTGGGAAGGAAGGTTGAGCACTGTGACAAGATCTGTTCGTGAGGCAGCATTCACAATACTCATACATGGCTTCCAAGATTGGGTGACGCAGCAGGGTTCAGCCAGGTTCAGCTAACCTTGCCGCAATGCCTAATCACTGAGGTTAATTCATTCGCTGTCATCAGATGTAACAAAAGTTTTTTCTTGTGCATGTATATCGCATGATGGTCAGTTATTGGTTTTGTGTCAGCTGTAGCTATAGCTCACGAATATATAACTATAACTCAGCTTTGACTCCATGAATTATAGCACCGTATCACAGTGCTACAGCTAACACTAAGCTGCTTTCCACACCCACACAACGAGTCGGAATCCAACATTCGTAGGATATTCAATTTGGATGCTTCACTGTTAGATTTATATGTTGGTGTTGAAAAAATGCTATTCATACAACCCTGCTTTTGAAGAATGCATTGTGCTAATCATGTACAAAAGCTTGAGTGTTGTCTTTCCCTTGACGTCAAGCTTTTCTTTTTTTCTATAGTGTTTTCATTCTGACACATATAGCAACATATGTCATTGTGGTACAGTTTCTAAATCGAAGTTTTAAATCAGTTTTTTCTAAATCAGAGCAGCCAAGCATGGCCTATTATAATGTATTGAGACAGTCATGGTTGAGAGGTAGTAACAGCTGACATCTGACTTCAGTCAAGTTGTCGCGACATTTTGCTAGCCTTGCGGAGGTTGCAAATTTACAAAAGATCCCGAGGAAATGCACGCAAGTCACACTGCAACATTTATAAAAGCAAGTGACGGCCACAGTCTCAATTCACTTAACAGTACTGGACATCAAAGAAAGCCCTTGAATAAGGATAAGTAGTCTTTTAGGGCTTTGTGATGGAAAAAGGGCAGTGTGTACTTAAGCAATGGTTGTGATGTGGCATGGCTTCTTCTAACTAGCGGCATACAACGTACTCCAAACAAGTTCTCCAAAAGGGCTCAATGTGTTTTACCACACTAGGAAGATTTAAGTTGTCAAACAGTGGAGCAAATCATTGCCCATCAAAGCGACAGTTTAGTCAAAAATCCTTTTCTCAAGCATTTGTTCTCAGAGTAAGCTTAGCACCAGAGCGCCACTGGGGATCAACCCAGTGCCTCCTACAAATGGGGAGAATGCTCAAACCACTTGCCCAGAAAAGGCGATGTTCATCTAAGCACTGGCGTTAATGCAGTGTCACTCTTCTAACCTGTTAGCATGTTCCAAAGATACCTACGCCCTGATTTTTCAGCCTCAACACTTGGCCATGTCACTGGATGAGCTGAAGAGTAAATGCTAAGATTTGTTTGGGATCGCTTATACTTACATAATCTGGCTTTCCTGTTCTCTTTTTCTCTAAGGCATAATGTGAAGGTCTATACCACATAATTAACGAGTGTGAGAAAGATGCGTTGCATTGTCGAAAAAGATTTTTAAAGATGCCAGTTCAGAATTATTGTTTGGCTACATGGCCAGATGCCTAAACCAAGGTGGTATTTTGAACAAATCTAGCAGTGTTTCAAAGGTGATGACTTTCAGGTTCGTGCCTCTTGGATTGTTGTTGCATTTTGTTTAGCATTAGTTCTGTAGTGGTGTTTTGTTAGAAGGTGAGAAATTAGAAAAGTCTTTAGAGTGTAAGTATAAGAGCAGTCAATATGTGGTGACCATTATTCAAAGGGACAAGAAATTGGGAGATCGAGGGCAGAATAGTTTATTATCTTGTTCTTAATTGAAGTTATGCTTCTGTCTATCAAGGCACACATAGTTCAATCTGCCACATAGTAACGAGCGTGGAAAAGAAGTGTTTACCTGTGGCCACATTAATGTGATGATGACTGTGCTAATGAAATGGCCCGGTAGCCATTTGTGTGCAAAAGGGCTCAATATAAGGTTTAAATTTTAAATTATTGCAGATTAAGCCATTATTGTAACCTCTTTGCTATTAAGATTGAAGGATGGTTGCGGGGTGCCCCTCATCATCTGTGGTCAAAAATTTTATTCACTCTTGCGGATGTGAGGCGTCATTCAGGAAACACACTTTTGCTAAAGATTTCGGAAAAACTTATGAATTGCAATGTTACGACTGCAGCAGTTAAGCACTTTGTTGTACTTCTCTCCGTGGCTCCCTCTCAAAGACAGTGTCTCTTGCATTCCAAGCAACTATCATCATTCTCATTTGCACAAAAAAATGGGATGAAGAAGTGACACTGGCAGTAGTCTATCTCTCAGCCAACAACTTTACCAAATGCGCATTTTCGCTTGTCGCCTGTCGGTGGTGCATCACAATATTATGTTTCAGTCTTAAAATATTATTGTCAAAACAGCAAAGCTGTAGAGTATGGCAGCAGGTGAGCAGCAGATTTTCCGTGAGCAAATAAAACGGGCTTTACTTGCATCTACTATAGAGACAGTGCAACAGCTAGAGCACAATAAAGCTATGGTGCAGAAAAGAAAAAAATAAATGAAGTGAAAAGAAATGCAGGAGGACTAAACAGGGAAGCTGAGGTGATTGCTCTTTCACATTAGAAAATGAAGCACGCTTCAGGCAGGTATGCAGATGCCATCAAAAGCATGCCACTTGTCAATGAAAATTAGTTAATTTTATAATGCTTGGGTGCCTATTCTATCAAAAGTGAAAAATGTGGACAAGGTGATCAAGAAGGAGCACAAGTAGGCCTTTGTTTAAATTTTCCGCTTGCTTCCGTAACACATGTGGACCGTTATATTTTGCAAAGATAATCATGTTTGCCCAGTCTGCGCTCTGCAATCTTATTCAAATGTCAGAGTCTGGTCAGGGATCCTTGTCTATTGTAATTACAGTGCTTAAACTAGTGCTAGTTCACTGATCATCTTGTTTGTAAACGATGCTTTTAACTACTACTAGGTTCGAAGGAAATGACAGCACACTTAGAGGGACACACTGTTCTGGTAAGGTAT
Organism: Amblyomma americanum; assembly: GCF_052857255.1. Taxonomy (NCBI): domain Eukaryota; kingdom Metazoa; phylum Arthropoda; class Arachnida; order Ixodida; family Ixodidae; genus Amblyomma; species Amblyomma americanum. The sequence continues at coordinate 104,271,312 of NC_135498.1, forward strand.
GTGAGCCCTCGTTTATGTCGAGTGCTATTTTGAAAACACCACTCCAATTGTGCATTTGTGCGACACAGGACCAAGTTTAACTGCATCCAGTTTTGGCTTCTCTCATATTTTTTTCTTATTCATCAGGACTGCTCACGCCCTGGAGCAGCTGCTTTCTGTAGCCATACGTAGCCCCGAGGTGTCATGCCAGCTGGAAGCCCTGGCCTGCCTGACCAACCTGGCCTGCGGTAACCACAAGGCCACTTTCCGGGTGCTGCGTGCCGCTGGGCCTTACCTGGTCACCTTCCTCAATGGAGGCAACCCTTTGCTTCAGGTAACCGAGCCAGAAATGGAAGAGTTATGCTGCTCCAACATTCTGATTTTATAAACTCATTTCCTAATGTGCTAAAGTTCTTTGAAAATATTGTGGAAAAAGTATACCATATAAGTCTGCCATCAAGCACACATTGCAATAGTGTCAAAGGAAATGTGCTGGCATGCTCACTGTAACTTGCAACACACAAGGGGGACCCCAATAATGGTGCCAGTTGAAAGAGTGCCACTTTCTGGAGTGTATATCAGCAGCATTGAACTGCTATCAAGTGCAAACCACATTAATGTTGCCATCAGGGTGTTGCATGTCTTATAGAGTGCAGCTGTACAATCATGCGAAACAAATTTTGACAAAAAATTAAGAGATGTGCAAATATCAAATGTTCGGTTGCAAAGTAAATATGAATAATAAGAATTTGGCTGCAAATTGAGTCGAATATTTTTCAAATAACTTTGAATATCTGTACAGGTGGTTCAAAGTAACTGTCCACAAAAACACAGCTATGAACAGAAACAGAGATAGTGTAAGCGAATTTTGTTCTGAAAAACCCATCATCAGCATAATGCCAACCAGCCATTAAATAAGCGGTTGGGAGTCACATAACTGTAATAAGTGGTAAATTTTAATTTGGTAATTTGTAGATTACATTTCCTTGGATAACAAAAACATTTAGTGAAAAGAAAAGTCTAGTAGAACCCTGCTGTCATGTTCCCATGTGCTGCATATTTCCTGCTGTTACACTTTCCTGAGCCAGTCCCAGGAGTGCTGTCCATGTACACAGTACGGTTACGTGTTGCAGAGAAGTCGGCGTTGACGGCATGACGGAAAAATCCCGATTTGTTGAAAAGGTGGCCCCTATTACACGAGTTTTCCATAGATGGTGCCAGCCACACCAGCAGCGCAGCGGATCTTCAGTGATCGGAGCTGAGCAACTGCAAATAACGCGCCAAGCGCACGGGCCATCGGCCACCGTCTGCCTCCTCAGCCTCGTATAAACACGGAGTAGAGAACAATTCATGTTACAAGTGTAACCTCACATGCTGAACCTCACATGCTGCTAGGCAGCAGATTCATTGCTTATTCCCCGTGTACTGTGCTATGTCAGTTCACGTTTAAAGAGCCCCAGGTGGTTGAAATTTCCGGAGCCCTTCACTACGGTGTTCCTCATAGCCTGAGTCGCTTTAGGAGGTTAAACCCCCATAAACCAAACTATTGTTTATTCCTAGTAACCATACCTATGTAGCCTACACAGGAATGGAGCCCCTGACCTCGGGTTGCAAGGCGTACACGCTACCACTGCACCACGCAGGCACATTCGTACGGATTGGTTAAAGTGGGGCTTTATATGTATGATGCATGGTTTTTCACACAGTGATTGTGATTGTGAAAGAGGAAACCATGTCCGTTGCCTACGTGGGCAAATAGAACTGCTGTTGCATCATACCCTGAAAGGCAGAGCTTAAGTGTCCCCCCCAGCATCTCCCCCCCCCCCCCCACAACATTCCTCAACATTCTTGTTGCCGCTCTGTGACCTAAGATACACAGTTTCTATATTCGAAGTGATGAAAATTGAGACCGAGCAAGCGGTTGCCATGAAACAAACACAGCGGTGCACGTGTGCCTCAATTTTGCCCCTTCCTCTATACTCCACGAGCCAGACCCTGTCCGTCTTTTCCACGTGCCTTATCATAATTGTCTAAAATGGAAGGTTCGGTGCCAGTCAGGTTCACATCAAATTGTCAGTTGCGCCCACGATGCAATGACTTGGTGCATGATGCGGCATTTTGCTTTCTGACCCGCAAGCGCACAGCGGCTGGGAATGGCCCTCGGCGCACTGCCACATGCTGGCAGTAGATTCAATGAGGAAAGAGCAAATTAATTCGTATGACAAGTTCTAGATAGTCTGTTAGGAAATGCCACACTGTTTCGCCACGAGTCTAGAAGAACAGAAATGTGTGACTTGTGAATGTTTAGGAGGTTTGAATAGTGAAAGCACGGTGCAAATCGAGTAGTAAATACTAATGGCATACTATTTGAAGGTTCGCATATAAGCCATGACTTATACGCTGGAAAATATGGTAGCAGCCCTATGTTTATGGGATTGGCATGGCTTTGTAAATTGTTGGTCTGTGTTTGTGCAGGAACAGTCAGCCTGGTGCCTGGCTAATGTGGCTATGGATTGTGACAAGTGCCGGGAACTGATGCAGTGCCAGGGGGCAAGTCATGCCCTCGTCAAGGCACTCCAGGTCAGTTCGACTTGCTTTGCCTGTCTTCCTCTGGCGCCCACTTTTCCATTTTAGTGAGCTGTACCGAATGCCTGAGCTGAGTGGGGTCTTTGGCAGTGTGTAAAATCAGGAGCTATAAAGGAATGGAGAGTTGAGGATTTCACGTTTCATCCTTTACAGTATTAGCTGTTAAGTCAACCCCTGGATTCAATATGATGCAGATGCCCTCAGAGCAAAGGAATGTGGTGGCAGGGTAGGAGAGGGCTTAGGATAGTTATTATGTTGTGCTACATGCGCAGCGTTACTTTTTTGCTTTGAATAACAAATGCTTCCGTGATGTATAGGCTGTAGCATAAACTCCAAAAGTAGTTTCAGATCTATTTTTTAAACAGCTTCCTCTCAGCAGTTTCGGATTTATTACCAAAACTGAGGTGTTCAACATAACAGTTTTGCTTGCGATGCATGTGCCACGTGTGAAATTTAGTCCCCTAAATTTTGTGATCACTGCTGCTGCTGTGCAAGTACAAGTTTGGCTAAGAGAGCAACTGTGAGCTTCAATGTAGTACTGCTGTCAATACTCAATACAGGCCAACATGTTATATACTTGCTTTTCTTCCTATTGTAAGTCTGTTGGATTTTTGCAAAGAGTACTGGTAGACGTGTTATGGCATTGAAATAACAGCTGCACATTGTAATTTTATGAGAACAGAAATGTTGGTTTACTTTGACTAGATGAACTTCAGTTTAATGAAATTCGCAGTGAAATAAATTATTTTCTTTTTCTATTCCTAGTTAAAATTCAGAGCAATATTTTTGTTTGTATTTAACACTGAATGTTTTTCTGTTGTTTTCTATGCAATGAGGTTCTGTTGCATTGGTTGTGCATACGAGGGGCCTTTTCTTTTTATCTAGGGGAACTAAGGTAAAACGCCAACTTAGGTACACTCCATCATTTGTGTGCGTGCTTTTCCATGAAAACATCAAGCAAAAATAAAGCAGTTGTCGATTCACTGGAGCCCAAGCCGAAACTACGACTTTCTCACAGCTTATGCCTTCGTAGAAATTACTCCTGGTACTACTCCTGTCACAGATTTTTTGAATCACAATAAAAAAACCACAAACTGTGGCATCGTATGTTCTCATTGAGTTTGCTGTTCTGAAAGTGGTTTCAGAAAGGGCCGCAGGCACCCTGTTTGTAAGGAATTCTGTATTGCAAGCCTTTCTTGCGCCAAAACAAACGCATGTTTAACAGCTGCTCCTTGAAAAGGGCACCACTGTGCTTCCAGGCCATTTAGGTCTAGTACATGTCAAGTAATTGAATGTCACTTTTAATTATAGCACAAATAGCTAGTCATGTAATTTTCTGATGCAGATTTGGCCAGTTTTTCACCAACAATACTTTGTTTTTCTAGGGATGTTGTCTTTGCTATTTGATGTTAGCTTTCAGATTTTAGTAATCACCATGGTAATCACCATGCTTTTGTTCCAGCAGATTCAGCAGCATAAAGATTCACATGATTTCAGGTAAATGTTGTCACACTTGTGCAATCACCAACGTGGTATGAACAACGTGGCTGATGTCGTTCATTGGTCCACGCATGGTCTTAAAACTGATGAAGCAGTGATCATTTATAATGCCCTGTTTTTCCCTCTTGAAAAAAATGAATTGCCCTGAATCCATGTTGTTCCCATGGTCTTTTTTTTTTTTTTTTTTGCAGAGTATCCACCCTCAGGTTGTCGACATGGCTGTGCTTGCACTTCAGTCTTATGCGCAGTACTCTTCGGACATTGCACGGTAAGTTTTTATCTTGAGGTTTTGTGCAGATACAGATGAACCCTACTGCTGCGTTTTTGTGAGCCAGTCCCGCTCTTAGCTGCCATTAAAACCTATACAATACAAATTCGGCTGCGACATCGCAACTGGAGCGGTATTCCCGCATGGTATGTCACGAGAGTCGTCTCACAATACAGTTAAAACCCGATTCAACGAAGTGAAGAGTAGGAATTATTCCATTAAATCGGGAAATTTGTAAAACTGAGGAAGGCATTTTTCCGCCCTTCGAAATCTGAAATGGTAACGTAGCGGCACCCAAAAGCTATACAGTCGAGCCCGCTTTTAACGAACATGAGCCTCACACGGCGTCCTTTCGTTATATCCCGAAGTTCGTAGTAAGTGGACCACAGCTTTAAAGACAGTTGCTTGTCAAAACACAAAATTTTTTCTTTGCGAAAAAGCCCGTGATGGACGTCTGGTTTTGCAGCGCAGATCCAATGAAGGAGGTTTCCAGTTTATTTAAAGCAGAAGCATGCTCTTCGCCGAGGCCCTTGGCATAGACAAGTTGTCTGAGGCTCTCTATGTAGCCCATTGGTACTGGCGAGCTTATGGGTGCTGGCTCCGAAGTTTCATCCTCATCTGATTCCTCCGCGTCACTCTCGCCCGCACTACAGAAACGATGCCCTCGTCCGTGCGCGGTTCCGCGGTGTCGGCGCCATCATCAACAGAAATAAAATCATTCCAACCAATGTCATGACCCCCCATGTCGGAGTCGACGACGCACTGCCACAAATCACCGCAGGGCTGGTCATCTTCCGAAGCATCAGGCTCGGCATCATACACTCGACGAAGCCGGCCTTGCGGAAGCAGTTCCGCTCGCCAGTGGCCGTCACCTCAGCCCAGGCTGCTTTCATCATCTCTACCGCTGAATACAATGGAAATGGGCACAGTGTTCTCGTCCGCCATCCCAAATTACAACCAGGGCCAGAGATTTGAACGAAGCCAACAACACGTTTGCACAGCAACAAGTGACAAAAGCACGCGATAGGGTAGACGTGCAACATGAGGGGCGTCCGTGAGCGTCAGTGCAGCCACCTCTTGGCTCCCACGGAAGGCCTACCTCACGGAACGTGGCCTCCGTGATCGGCACCTGCGGCGGCATGGTTGATCGCGGAGGCCACGCGCGGATTTGCAAGAGAGTGAGGAGAGGGAAGCAGAGTTGCGAGGAGGGGCGGGAGGGCGATCTTGGAAGGCGCATCTGTGGGGAAAGGGTAGCTCGCTTGAGAGCGGCACAAAATGGGGCGGGCAGTTCGCCTGCGATGAGACACGGGAAAACATGCCGCGCGCCGGGTGCACAAAGGGATCGGAGGCAGGTTATCTCGCATCGCGGCGCCAGGTTTACACCGTCCGTTTGCTGTAACCAATCAGCGGGGCTTAATGACGTTCATTATACATGTGATTTTGTGCCATTGAAACAGTGTATATTTTGACAGTCGCGCAGGTCTCGTTCGTTAGAAGCAAAAGTTCGCCTTAAGTGGGGCTGTTATATGTGGGCTCGACTGTACTGTGGCATCATATTGGCCGACAACTTGACCGTGCTCCTATGAAAAGTCCGTGAAAGTGGCATGAATCGCTTTTATATGAAAGTGCCACCTGGTAAAATGGATTCGAGTTAAACAAAACCCGTTAAAACAAAACCAGGGCCATGACTTGGGCTCCTAGCTGTTACTACAGTTGAACTTTGTTATAGCCCATGTTGACCGAGCTTCCAAAGGGAATCATCATTCCTTCGATGTATCCATTATTTCGCTCTAAAACGTTTTGTTATAACGAGGTTCGACTGTAATGGCATTCTGCCAACAAGCTGTGAAACATCATGGCAAAATAAGTGAGAAATAACTTTTTTTTTTACTCAGTTATTCCCAGAAAACTTTGTTAAATCGGGTTGAGTGGTAGTTTTCTTCATTTTTTCGTGGTATTGAGAGCATTGAACCCTATGGGTACGTGCCAGGGAATCAAAATTTGTTTGTTAGATCGGGCCTGAGTACCCTCATTTTGACTACCCACTCATACCTGACATAATTTTTGACCCGAATGGATTAATAGCTCTTATCAATTCCCTGAAGTTGTCATCATCGCAGGCATCGATGGAATTAATGCAAAAGTCCTCAGGAATACTAAACAGGTTGTAGCCAATCTACTCTCCCACATTTTCTATCAGTCACTTCATTCCGGTATCATACCCCAAGACAGGTAAGCTGCAATTATCCCAGCTCACAAAAGGGCCCTCCGTCATCAAGTAAGAATTATCGTCCAATTTCACTCACTAGCGTTTCCTTTAAACTATGGAGCATGGTTTTTACTCAGACATGATGAAATTTTTACAGTCTGTCAAATTCTTTCAACCTAACCAACATGGATTCGTAAAAACCTTTCCTGTTCAACTCGGCTAGCTCTATTTGCTAATGATGTTATTTCGAGTATGAATGTTAATATACCTGCGGATGCAATTTTTTTAGGCTTCGAAAAAGCATTCGATAAAGTAGCCCATAAACGTCTCTTACACAAACTGTCACACTTGAACTTAAACCTCTTTGTATTCACTTGGGTAAAAAAATTTTTGACTAACTGCCAGCAATTTGTATTTGCTAACAACCACGCGTCTTCATTGTCTCTTGTAACCTCTGGTGTGCCACAAGATACCATTCTAGGACCTCTACTATTTTTAATCTGCATTAACGATCTTCTGAATAATCTATAGTTGACTGTTCGGTTGTTCACTAACGACTGCATCATCTACCGTAGCATCACTAACAACAGTTATTCATTCCACCTGCAAACATACCTCGGCAAACAACATTGATTCATTCCACCTGCAAACATACCTCGGCAAACTCACGAGTGCTTACTCAGGATCAGTCACAAAACATTGGTCAACCTACGGGCTCACTCAAACTCCCACTCACAGAGGCTCGGGCTCACTCGAGCTCACGAACTCAAACTCATTTAGGCTCACAACTTACTTGGGCTCACTCAGACTCGTCACTCATCTGGGGTGAACCACTCATGGCGACTCACATCTCATCTAGGCTCACTCACTCATTTCAACTCACGACTCATCTGGACTCACTCATTTAAGCTCACTACTCATCTGGACTAACTCATTTCGACCCACGATTCATCTGGACTAACTCATTTCGACTCATGATTCATCTGCTGTCACTCATTCGAGCTCACTCGCACATTTCAACTCATGACTCACCCAGGCTCACCTTGACACAGGACTCCTATAAGCTCACACACCGGACAGCTGAATCGATTTTATGCCAACAGCCCAAGCTACGCGCCTGAAATGGCAAAAAATTTGTTATAAACACGGTGGTACAATGCGCTCTTAACTTCAGCTGGCTTGTAGCCAGGCCTGGCTGAGAGGCCTGCAGGTTTGTAGCTGCTGCTCGCGGAACGTAAAGATGGGACACTGCTGCATGTTTTCGGCAACCAATAAAAACAGTAAAGAAAGAAGTAGAACAACCGCGATACAGGAAGTACAGCTAATATCCAGATATCCAATGAGTCGAAGCGTGGCAACAAATCAACGTTTTTCTCCTTTTAGTAGTGTGCTATAGTGCAATAACCACAAAAATTAGATGCCAAGAAATAATGAAATTTCTCTATATCATCAACCTGACCAAAAGCATATTCAGCATTATGAGTGTGCAGGAAACATGCATTTATGAATGCTACAAGCTCGTGCCCAATCGCCATCATGGATTCACTTGAGATCATGGGATTATTCAACTTCACATCATAGACTTATTTGGTTTGATAGGCCCACCGTCTACCATACTGAACAGGAAGACTCAGATCGTGACCTGAATGTGAGCACGCTCTCACCACGGCTCAGATCATGACCTGAATGTGAGCCCGAACTCATTCACGACTCAGATCAAGACGTGAATGTGAATCCGGGCTCACTCACAACACGGATCATGATCTGAATGTGAGTCCTGGCTCACTCACAACTCAGATCATGATCTGAATGTGAATCCTGGCTCACTCACAGCTCAGATCATGATCTGAATGTGAGTTCGGGCTCAATCATGGCTCAGGTCATGACCTGAAATGAGCCCGAGTGAGTTCGCCGACCTATGCCTGCAAAATGACTTAGCACTCATTGAAAATTGATGTTCTAACTGGTTGATGTCTTTAAATGCTAATAAGATAACTCTTGTCTCATTTCATCGTCGTCAGTCGTTTCATCCATCAAATTACAGCATATGCGGTGGCGCGATAGCACACGCACCGTCATACAAATACCTAGGAATCAGCCTAACACACGACCTGACTTGGACTTCCCACATTATGAATATAACAAATGGTTCTAACTGTGTTCTTTGCTACCTAAGACGCAACGTACGGCTTACTCAGTAAAACTAACCGCCTATTTAACTTTAGTCAGGCCGAAACTTGAATATGCATCTGCCATATGGCATCTGCCATATGGGACCCCCATCAAGTTAGCCTTTTCAAAGCCCTGGAATCCGTCCAGAATCGCGTGGTGCGTTTCATTTATTCAGATTATTCTTACCGCACCAGCGTTAAATCACTAAAATCTCGAGCTAACCTCCCCTGCCTTGAATCGCACCGAAAGATAACTAGATTATGCCTTTATCATAAATTCTACTAATTACCCCTGAGCACTTCTGTCATTATCCCAGGCCAGCGTCATTCACGCCCACCCAAAAGCAGTGCATCCTCCTCGAACGTCCACCTCTGCCCATCTCAAGTCTTTCTTCAGCCAGGCTGCCAGAGAGTGGAACAACTTGCCAATGGAAACTGTTCTGCATAACACCCCTGAACGCTTCAAGGCATCAATCGAAGAACTAATTACTTAATACATATGTGAACCCACCCCTCATATAATGCCCTCTTGCGGGCCTTTGATGTACAAATAAATAAATAAATAAACTTCGGAAAATCGGGTTTCGTTAGATTGAGTTTTAACTGTAGTACTTTACCTCGTGGTGGCATTTTGACAGCCTATGTTTAGCGCATGTGGAACAGCAACAGCATGCTGGCCAAAGCGGGACTCTACACTGCATTGGCGCTTGACCGCCACCATATTCGACGGCTTCCGATGTGCTGCACCCATGCTAGCACTTCGTGCCCTCTTGGATGGGATGAATTTTGTTACGGCGCTTGGTACAGTTCCATCGGCATTAAGACGCGAATGATTAAAAGTGCAAAAGCAAAACTGCCGTGGGGGATGGCACGCGGGCAGCGCTGTAAAAGATGGTGTTGCTCAAGTTGGCTCCATGGCTTTTTTTCTGTCACCCGCTTTGTTCTTATCGCCTGCAGCTCAAAAGGTGCAATTTCTAGATTCAAATATATGAAGATTCTGTAGGATTAGAACAGCCGCCACGGAAACAGCATGGAACTGCCTATGAGCCACTAATTAGCCTGCTGCATGCATGCTCTCTTATTTAGTATTTACTTATGCAGTTATTTGTGGGAGTACATTACCACTTGCTTTACTCACTAGCTCGGTCACTCTCTTTACTTGCTTTCTATTTATTTAGTTAGTTATTTTTAGCTATTTACGGGAGTGTGCAAGCAGTTGAAGGAAACTGGCTTCAAATAATGGAATTAAACTCAATATTCTTCCTGTTACTGTACTGTGCACTAGCATTAATTCGAACTGACCTTTGGTCCAATAACATAAAGTGTATACATCAAAAAAAGCTCTGTTTAATTCAAACAACGTAATTGGAACAAATTTTCTGCTCATTTCAGTTATCGAGGGAAGACTGTATATGAGGTAATAAAAGGAGAGTGCCAACACAATACTAAGTTGTTTAATATTCTTTAAATTTTTCGGAGTTCACTTACAAGTGAAATTGAATGGAAGCATGCTCAGGTTGACAGCATTCAAGTCAGCAACAAGTGGAGAATCATAATTTCTGTCATTAAATCAGAAGTGATGCACAGGCAGACATAATGCAGGCAGGGGGGGCAGAGAGAGCCACCTCCAACTGAATTAGCAGTTTGGCAGTTCGGCTGTTCAGTGCAAAAATGCGTTGAAAAAGAATACTTTTGGCACAAAACAACTAAGGAGGAGGATAGAACACAAGACGAAAGGGCGCTCTTTCGTCTTGTGTTCTGTCCTCGTCCTTTCTTACTCGCCCAACGGAACATTTTATTAGAAATGTCTTGTTTCTTTCCTCTTTTTTTTTATCTCTTTCACTATACTGCTAGAACTCAAGTATTTGAGATGGTATTTGTTTGCTTGAACAGCCCATAAGTTGACCCTTTGAACAAGCTTACCTTTTTAAGGCTCTACTGGTGATGCCAGAGGTGGTTACTGGATGGTTAATGGATGGCAAGTAGAGCTGGCTGGTTGGCAGCACCTTGTGTGTGTATTTTTCTTCGTCTTCATCATCTTCACGCTGTTCAGGTCTTGGGAGTATTGTAGTCAGGAACACTTTGCTGAAAACACATTGTTACTGCCTGTGAGGCCTTATGCAGAAGCTGGCAGCACTGCTGTATGCATGTTGCATGTAACCGCTGCAGAGGAAAACAGATTTGGTGTTCCTCTAATGTTTCAAGAGAATCCCCTCAGGTAGCACACTTTGTGCCTGGTGAGTTGGTGTGTGGCAAAAAAAATAAAAAAGCCAATTACAACTCAAGGCTGTAGCATAGATTCTTATCTTGAAGGCCTGCAAAAGCTAGATACATACCACACTAAGGCACCCGTGTGCTCTGAGAAACGCCCACGCCAATGAACACAGTGAACGGCGACATCTTTAGCTTTGTATATCCTCGATTAGCTGAACTAATCCACATTAATTTTTGAATTCCGAGGCTATATGAAACCCTCCACCGCATAGTCTTGGCCTGCCAAGATATTAAAAGGGCCCCTCCTACAGCAGTGCCTACCCAATCGGTTAAAAATCACCAGATGGTCAAAATCATTCCGGAGCCCTCCACTACGGCACCTCTTTCTTCTCTTAGTCCCTCTTTATCCCTTCCTTTATGGCGCACAGCACGGTTCAGGTGTCTGCTGATATGTGAGACATATACTGCGCTATTTCCTTGCCCCAAAAACCGATTTTCAATTTTTTCAGTGCTCTCTCGTCATTGCATTCAACCAGCACAGCTCTTGCATGCTTTTGTAATTTGTGCTTTTGCGGCGCAAACTGCATGGCATCAGCCAGGCAACGATTGCGTCCCGAGATCCCTCTCTTAGCTTGTTCTGGCCGCTCCTTCTTTTATCTTTTCACTAACTTCAGCGGAGGCACTCGTAGTTGTACAAATCAGCAAGCGGGGAGGTGTTTGGGTGGATATTTGCCCACAATGACGTCATGGTGCTGGCCTTATGATAGGCTTTGATAATAACACTGATTGCGTGACTCTACCAATACTTGTGTGGTGCACGCTTGTACGGCTCTTCATTCCCGGTGGTGTCAAGGTCATGTGACCACGAGATGGTCATGTAATGGGTTGCACCACCATCAAGCCAGGAATCGGTTATTCACAGCTACACTGTAAAGCACCAGATTTCCTCATGTCGGGGCTTTAGAGAACGAGTTTAGAGAATTAAAACTACATATCAGCATTTATATTGCAGTTTTTATCGTGCCTCACATGACATTAAGTCCAACTACACAGCACAGCCATTGTTCAATTGATGAAACTGAAACCGAAACAATATGAGAGAAAAAATTCATTCATAAGTTATTTAGCAGTCATAGGCCATACTATAGAGTTATCCTTGTATTCTAATGTTCCTAATGTCTAACACATGATTTGAAAGAAGAAAACACTGAAGCAAAATTCTGGTGTCTTTAGTCCTTTAAGTCAAAAGCTCAGCAATAGCTGCAGTCACCTGTGCTCGGCCATTTAGCAGAAGCTGGTGGCCGGGCAAAGAGAGAGACAGCCAGTGTTCTCGCTAGGCTCTTGTGGGGTGGTAAATGGGCAGTGGTGGGGGGGAATGCTTGTGAAAACTGAGAGACATGTACGACCAGAGGTGGGCAGATGCCCTCATTTTTACTTTTCCTCCCTCACTTTTGAATCCATGGCCCCCTCTCACCCTCATTTTGAAAAGTTATCCGGCCCTCCCTCACCTTCACTTCGAAAAATTTCCTGGCCCTCCCTCACCCTCACTAACAGTCATTTTAAAACTCATTTGTAGTTGGGAACTTCTGGCAATATTAGTAATAAGCATAGAAGACAAGCCTTCAAGGTACTATTGGACGAGAGGCTAGAAGCTTATATTGTTGTGTGTACGTGTATGTGTTGTTTGAGCTAATATGTGAAACAAAACCAAGACAGTTACGAGTTGAGCCCAAAATATCACTCTGCCTTTACTTTTGGCATGCACTACATGCATACATATGCCCTGCACTTAGAACATTTCATTGTTATTTATATGCACTGCTATAATGAGTCAGTGCATTGTTGTGTCTATGCACAAAAACTGATGTACACCAAGAATATTTAGAAAAGAATGCAGTAGCGCTTACTACGACAGTTACAATAAGTGCTAAGCAGAGAATAGACTCGGAACAAGAGGAAAGTGTGTAGCTCGCGTAATTACTTTTACCCGATGACAATGCGATAGCACTGGATCTTCTGAATTTCACTACTTCTAATCTCTTGCCATTTCTTGCAATTTGCTGCATGCTCATTTCGTGACGCTCCCACGCGCATGGATGGAAGATGATGAAGACCACGTTTTCAAACTATAGCATGAGAAACTGGCAGTTTAACATGCGTGAACGCGGGTACATGACGAAGACAATGACATTGCAAGCACAGCTTGAGATCCTGGCTTGGTCCTTTTCTCTCTGCCTTCCTGACTTCACTCCAATCTACCTGGCTTCTGGCTGAATTATTAGCAGTAATCTTAGCCTTACGAAAATTAGAAACTACCGTTTCCCAGGTCCTGGTTATGACAGACTCTCTGCTCATTTGCTCTTCATTATCGTCACCCACTGAACCTCGGGCATTACGCCTCTTTACGTTCCTGATCCCACTTTATCTAAATTCAGTAAGGTTGCTTTGGGTACTGGGGCACAGGGGCTGTCACTTAATTGAGGTTGCTGATTCCCTAGCAAGGGCCTCTCTCTGCGACCCAATTATGGCTGCCCTGCCAACCTGTGCATATACAGCTGCAGTGAGGTTCCGCAGCTACACAATATTTCAGGAATTTGATGCCTCGGCTCTTACATCATCTCCCAAATAGCAACATCTTCTGCATCCTTGGAGTAGCAAAGACTGGCGCTCACGCAGACTAGAGGTCTCTTTCACGCGTTTTGCGTTGCCAAATTCTCTGCTAAATTTCTACCTTCTCAGATCTGGCCTGGTAGTTTCTCCACTGCTCCCTTTTTGTGCTGAACCTGAGATAATAGATCACTTCCTGCTGTTCTGCCCCCGCTTCTCTTATTTGAGGAGGCACCTGTTGCAAATTTCGTTTCACCATCTGGGTTTGCCTGTGTCCTCTGCCTGTGTCCCGGCGCTTCTTTGCTTAGACGAAGCGACAGGAGTGTGCGTTCTGCAGTGCAAAATTTCCTTCAAGAAACGCGGCGACTCCCGTTCTGAGTTTTTTTTTTTGTTCTCTTCCCGCTCTCAGTCAGTGCGAAATTGAAACATTACAGGCATTGTATACGATTATACACATTAAGCCATTGTCCTGTCTTCGATCTCCAAATTAACAGGACCCCTCTCTCTGCGTCGTCCTATCTGTCAGCCTATATACTATTACTATTCCTTTTCGTTTCAAACCGCTCCTGTTTCCAGCACTTTACCACCTGTGTCTTGGCTACTCCCCCGTAGTGGATGTGTGCCATCTTTATTTGAGACCAACCAACCATCCAGTTCGTACAGGCAGGTCATTAAGATTTCTCCCAACTGATTGTTCATCTGAGGGAAGTATATGAACCGACCAGGTTCAAACCAGAGTGGTACTCTCTATTGGTGATATGCTGAGCCTTACCTCGTGTCTAGTGCTCTGTTGCTCTGTCTTTTTTCGATGTGTTTCGTGGCGTTTCCTAAAAGCGTTGTAAATAATTTAGTTAATGTAAATAGAATTTATTTTCAATGTAATAAATACCATGCTTAAAAAAATATATGGCGATGGCGTTGTGGTGTGAAGCAGCGGCCAGGGGAACTGATTTTTTAGCACTGCCGCGGGTTCGGATCCCACTCCCCCAGCTATGAAGCTTCTTTTAAATTTATTTAGTGTATTCCCCCAGTGTGATGCCAAGTTTCCGCTGCAGTGAGGCTCTTATGCTGTCGCTCAAGATAAAACATTATTCAGGCCACTTGAAAATGAAACAGGTCGCTAAAGTGCAGCATTTGGCCTGAATAATGGTACTCATTAATTCCCCGAGTCTGGAGTGAACGATTCCTGTGGTTGCCATTTTAGTGCCCTAGCGCTTCCACTCCGCCGAAAAGCTGTCTATCCAAAGCCTGCTTCTAGCACATAGGTCACCTTGGTCACATGATGTTGTGACATCATCACAAGCTGCCCATCGGATTGTGAGCAAACTGCCCACTGCAGCAGTTCAATTAATGATTAGTTGCGAGAGATTCCTCAGAAACAACATGGGTCTCATAAGCCCCACCAACGCAGCACGTGCCATCGCAGGGCAGTGGCATGTAGCTTAGCCGCTGCACCTCTGCGCCAGGAGCGGAATCAGGAGTCCCAGGGATCTGTTAATATAGAGAATGATCAATTCTACCACAGTACAAGTCTAAAATGATGCACTATCACATAAATTTACACCAAATGATAAATCAGCCAAGTAAGCCAATTCAAGTCCAGCAAAAGCATAGAAAATCAAGGTAAGCCATGCAATACCGAGGTTAATGTTGCTAGCACACGATAATTCGTAGTTAACTCCAAGCTAAACCTCCCGTGATTTTTTTTCTTGCACGTCTACGCATTACACAAACCATGCCTGCAAGTAATTTGGTTCATAAAATCAGGCAATCGACACGCATCTCACTAGGGACAGAAATAAAGCAACAGATGTTCCTGTTATTTGCAGAGCAGAACAGCTTTTTGTTCTTTAGCACCTGATACAAAAAAAGGCGGAGCAAGCGATGATCCAGATCAAGGTGGTTAAGCTGCTGCTTTATTTTCGTGGTAAGAATACAGTGGCTGAATTTGCCCACCACTCTGCGGCACCGCTTTCCTATACCGTAATTCCAGAGAAAATATAAAATAGAACGAAGATACAACTGTACTGAACTACTCACAGTGTGAATGAAAAAATTCCACACCAATGCCTCCAACAGGCTTTGATTTGACAGTAGAATTTCGTAGATGCGTTTATTGCGCTGCAGCCAGTTTGAAACCTCACTGAGCTGAAATTGGACTTCGTACTGGGAAACAAGGCTTAGAACTTGGAAATTCAACTCTTACTAGGTATAATTTCTACATGTTTTTACTCTACACTCTGATCTTATGACATACTCAGGGCTGATAATGAATATGTTGACTGCGGTCAGAGGTGGGCAAATGCCCTCATTTTTACTTTTCCTCCCTCACCCTCGAATGAACAATTCCTGCGGTCACCATTGTAGTGCTCTAGCGCTTCCAATTCGCCGAAGAGTGGTTGCCTGCCTGTCCGAACCCTGCTTCTAGCACGAGGGCCAACCATGGTCATGTGGTGATGTGACTTAATCACAAGCTGCCCATCGGATTCTGAGCAAACTGCCCACCGTGCCAGTACAAGTTAATGATTAGTCGCCCGAGATTCCTCAGGAACAGCATAGGTCTCACAAGCACCACAAATGGCAGCGCCTGCCATCGCAGGGCAGTGGCGCGTAGCTTAACCGCTGCACCTATGCGCCTGGAGCGGAATCAGGACTCCCAGGTATCTGTTAATGTAGAGAATGACCAATTCTACCGCAGTACAAGTCTAAAGTGATGCAATATCATGCAAACTTAAATCATTTGATATATCAACCAAAGTAAGCCAGTTCAGGTCAAGCAAAATCATATAAAGTGAAGATAAACCTAGCAAACCCAAGACTAATGGTGCTAGAGCATGATAATTCGTGGCTAACTCCAAACTGAACCGCCTGTGATTTTTTTGCTTGCACATTTACGCATTATCCAAACCCTGAGTGTCAATTCTCTACCATGCCTGCAAGAAATTTGGTTCATAAAATCAGGCGCGGGATTACGCAGTCACAGGTCTTACCAGGGAAAGAAATAAACCAATAGATGTTCCTGTTATTTGGAGAGCAGTGCAACTTTTTCTTTTTTAGCACATCGTACAATACAAGGCCGAGCAGGCGATGATTCAGACCAAGGTGGTTAAGCTGCTGCTTCATTTCCATGCTAAGAATGCAGTGGCTGGCATTGCCCACCACATTGCTGCACCGGTTTCCTATAATGCAATTCAAGCGAAAATAGAAAGATGATACGACTGTACTGTACTCCTCACAGTGTGAATGAAAAAATTTCACACCAACGCCGCCAACAGGCTTTGATTTGAGAGTGGAATTTCGTAGGAGCATTTTTTGCGCCGCAGCCAGTTCTTTGAAACCTCACTGAGCTGAAATCGGACTTCGTTCCGGAAAACAAGGCTTACAACATGGAAATTCAACCGCCTTACTAGGTATAATTTCTAAATGTCTTACTCCACACTCTGATCATCTGACAGACTCAAGGCTGTTGATGCAAATTTTGACTGTGGTACCACACTTCCTGTTGGACTGGCAGCCACCAGCAAGGCCCAGCAAGTGCCCCCTTGTTAGCACTCTATACAGGGTGTTTCACCTAAGACTTTACACAATTTTTAAATGTAGGCTTTTTAAGTTAGAAGAGCATTTTTTTCCGCATAGCATTGGCAGCGGTGTAGTACAATGCAGCGACAGAGAAGGTGTGCGGCTTCCCGCTTTTCGTGTTCGCCTCGTGTACGTACAGACTGCAAAAATTGAGTCTTCCTCAGGAACCTTCACCTCAAGAACTAGTGCTTAATAGCGGGATATCATAACGGGCTCCACAGACAAAAAACATTAGCCATGAGTGCCACCACCCTCGCCCTTAGACAGTGCATCTTGCCCTCCCTCCCTCACCCTCACCTCATCATGTGTTCCCTCCCTCGCCCTCACCTCACCATGTCTTTCCTCCCTCACCCTCGTCCTCACAAATTTTCTTGCGCCCATCCTCCCTCACCTCACCGTGTGAAATCCTCATGAGGTGAGGGTGAGGACGGCCTCGTGAGGATGCCCATCTCTGAATTCTGTCTGTAGTACCATGGGCCCTGTTGGACCGGCAGCCACCCGCATGGCCCTGACAATGCCCCCTTGGTAGCACGCTATACAGGCTGCTTCACATAAATTTAAAAAAAAGGCTTTTTGAGTTATAAGAGCACTTTTTAGAGCGATAGCTGTTAGGTGCCCATCCCTGGCTTTCTCGTCACTGTCAGCATTACCGGTGGGTGCGTTAATGTCACGGTCAGCCTGGGTCGCATAAGTTACAGGTGGCTCTGATTGGAACAGCCGCCTGCCAGTGCAGGGGTGCATCACTTGGCCACTATACCAGCGCGCCAGGAATATATCCCCAAAACTAAACGCCTAAACAGCTGTTGCTGAACATTGTGTTACGAAGTCGTAACCATCCTGTGAATTTTTTTGTGTTTTTTTCGGCATAGCATTGTCAGTGATGTAGTACATCGTGGCAAAGGAGAAGGTGTGTGGCCCCCCCTAATCCTAATTCGTATTTGCCTCGTGTACCTTCAGACTGCAGAAACTCAGTCTTCCCAGGGAAGCTTCACTCTAAGTATTAGTGCCTAAAATGGGAATTCATAAAGAGCTGCACAGGCAAAAGACCTTAGCCTGGAGTACAGTTCGAGCCACCACCCTTGCAAAGTGCATCTTGCCCTCCCTCACCTCACTATGTCTTTCCTTCCTCACCCTCGTCCTCACGAATTTTCATGCGCCCATCCTACCTCACCTTCACCTCACTGAGTGAAATCCTCATGAGGTGAGGGTGAGGATGCCCACCTCTGCGGACTAATGACACCATTGTTTTTGGTTATACAACGACTGGTGTTTATTGCCATAGGGCTACTCTTTGTCAAGTGAGTGTGCATTACACAGGTTGCCAGATTACAAAGCAAAATAAGCTGCAATGAATGGTTTCTTCAGTGCTCATGCATTCCCAGACTGTTCTCTCAACCCCCAGTATAGTAGGATACAGGAGAACTTCAAGAGTGGGATATGATGGAAAGGGGGAAGCAGTTTCATTACTTTGAATGTGTGTAACACGGGTAAACTTAACTTCATCCTTGTGTGCAAATACTTCTTGGTCAGTGATATAGAACTGCTGGCATGAATGGAAAAACAACAGTCCAGACTTTATTTGGGGGCTGTGTTCATCTGCTTGCAGAGACCTAGTCACTCGGGGCCTCCTGGAGCATTTGTTACCCTTGTTTGAGCGGCAGTCAGCAAAGCCGGACTTCATCGCTCAGCTTGGGTGGATTGTCTTTTATGTGTACAACAGGTGAGAGTCCATGCAACCTGAACATTCCGCCCTTGTTACATGTGAATGGTGCTCCTGTGGCACCATTGCGGTAATGACATTAGGGCACCGGTAATGACATCAGCTGTACAGCTTTTCTCAAAAATATACAGCCCAAGGGATTATTTTCGGGCCGTGTTGTGTAGCACCTGTCGTATCGTAGGCGTTCCAAATCTCCAGAATGAGAGAAGTGTACTCCTGCTCATACCTCTTGGGCTCAGGACTTCCACGGGGACTACAAGGTCCCATTTACCAGGCTTAGAAGTGAACCCCTTGGGCTGTATATTTTTTACAAAGGCTGTGCAGACATTCTAACAATAATGATGCCTGTAACTGCAAAATTATTGCAAGTGGGTTTACATATTATAAAGGGCTTTACAGGGTGTATTTGTGATTGGGAATTGTCTGCACTGAACTCAAAGGGGTATGACGAGGTCGATTATTCAAAAGGAGAACATAGGGAAACTGCAGTGTGTTTGCACTGACTGCGATTCGAACTATTGCGAATCCCGTTGCTATATTTTCACTAGATCTGGAAACCATTTAATTCACGTGGCAGTTTTTGTTAACTCAAGCTCTTAATTTGCATCCTTCGGTATAACTGGTACTCACATAGCATAGCTTTTATAGTAGAAATCTTCTTCACATAGACGTACACAAAGAACTGGATTGTTGAATTCAGTCAGGTGTGGAAAGGAGTTTTACAAGGTAATTGGAGAGTGATATCATCATATGCATCATCATCACTGATGTTGATAAGTCGTTTTGCAGTATGCATTTTCTGTGCTTGTTACAAGTCTGCACATTTAGCAGCAGGTTTGTCCAGTTACATGTGAGCCTTAGTGAAGAAAAGGAGGTAATTAGTAGTCACAAGAGGAACCACATCATGTGCACACAGACCAACTTGGTTCAGGGTGCCAATTTCTTCCTGGGTGGTTTATGTACTAGCCTGATGAGCGAGTTTAAATCCACTGATGATGATGATGATAGCTTGTTTAATGAACACTTTACATCAGCACATACTCATAAGACTTGTGTTTATATGTGCTTAGCATAGAACTTTAGTTACGTTATGTGTGCATTATTCTTTATAGCTGTGTCCAGATTTCATGACAGCAAACTTCTCACGAAAGTCAGCCTTCTGACATTATAGCTATGTCGTTGTTTTTGGAGCCGAACTATACAAACAGCAAAGAAAAAGCATTCAAAGGAATGAAGTAAAGGCACAGGGCAACGGTGTCTTTCTGCCTTTGAATGCACCTCTCATTTTCTCCTTCAGGATAGAAACTGCAGAGTAGGCACATTGCATGACAAAAGTCCGCATGCCTTTACTCCTTTTTCATTTCAGTGGCGTCATGCAGTCTGAAGAATTGGAACACACAGCAAAACTGTGCCATCTGGTGGCAAACAGGACGGTTCTGTATAGCACAGCACCAAAGGAAAATGCTCCAGTAAGTGGGCTTTCTCTATATTGGTGATTTTCACAAAATCGACGCCATACTGTGGCGGCGCTACAAACAATACTGACCAATTGCCCATTTAAGCTTTGAAGATAATAATGGAATACTGGGGAATGGGCGCTTGCTAGGTCCAGGCATGAAACTCCAGAACTGGCACATGGTCGAGTGGGCCCTCGCTTGGTCCGACAACTGATCATTAAATTCAAGAGCGGCGGCCACCGGGAGCAAGGGTTCGGTACCTCGTAAACACAGAAAATTAAATTCAGGATGGGGGCCACCGGGAGGAAGGGTTCGGTACCTTGTAAACACAGAAAATGGCAGAGGAAGAACAGCTTATTAGAAGACAAGAAAAATCGGGTGATTAAAGCCCAGCTAACCTTCATTGTCGAATCCGTCGAACAACTCTCCCTCTATGCCCTCGATGGCACTGCACCGCTCGCATTTTCCTGGCAGTAGTATACGAGTGCATTGTCAAAATAATAAAAAGTCCGTAAAAACCACGCTGCAGCAAGTCACAATGCGATTGGATCTGACCAGTCGACGATCGTGAAACAAACGCAAACAAAAGCGAATGTGCATGGGGAGAAAGTAAACCGTTGGATAATGTGACCACATGATCGGAAACTCTCCGTCAACACCTTTGCGTACGGCTCACAATTCGTCGGCTCCCTCTTTCCTATGCTCCTTTCATCTCGTTCATGGAGTTCCAAGGTCACTCTTGTTCCTTTTTTCAAGACTATGCAAGACTATCGATAGTTGTGTCGCTATCGAACTATCGATGGTAAGAAAAACTATCGATAGTGGTATCGATAGTACTATCAATAGCAGTATCGATAGTTACTATCGATAATAATATCGCTAGCGCTATTGATAATACTTTCTAACTGTCCCAGCTACCTTTTAAACTGAATTGTCCCACTTTCGCGCCTCAATTTAAAGTGGTAGTCATTTTAGTTTAACTCTTGCAAGCTCTCACAACCCCGATAGTTATCTTTGAAATTGGTTAACTTGTATACAGCTCGGCGTGTAGATGAAAAATGCACCAGGCTCACAAAGTGCATGTGCCATGCTATCATGAGCCACAGCAATTAACGTTCGTTCTTCTTGTGCCGTCTTGTTGCATTCTTCGTCATGCCATCGAGTGCCTTAATTGCGATGTGATACATAAATAAATATATTTATTTAGAACTGTTTCATGTGGTCTGTAATTTTTTGCTTATATTTAACTTTTATCTAGCTGGTGTATCAAGATGTCCTCCTTATTTGTTGTTTCATTGGAAATACTTCACAGGTTTGAGCAATAAATCACTGTTGTGCTTACCACCTCAGCACTGACGAAATGCTTGATAAGCATCGCCATACATCTGCACAAGGTAGATATGACCGCGCATCTTGTAGACAAGTATGCTTCAGTGAGGGTGTGACAGTTCAATAAACAGAGATCGCACAGCTCAAAATCGTGCAACTCTATTTTTCCGTTATGCATCAAGCCATGCAAGTATACTTGTGAAGAACTATTTCCATGCCATTTACATGCCGCAGACTCCAACTCTGCACGTAGAGAGCCAAAAATTCACCCTGGTGCCCTTAGTCTTTAATGTCATGACTAATCGATAAACCCAGTTTCCTTTTACATGTTTTCTAGCACATTTTTGTTACATCTTTTCCCAATAACCAATCTGAATGAATGACACCCTGTTGAACTAAATTCATAGTAAAGATGTTACAAGGTTCTTCCTTCTTCGCACCTCACTTCTTTCGAGATGCTCGCTTATTTGGCATTGGACGTGTAGCTGACAGCCAGACTACGGACGATCGATGACAGACAGATGAATGAAGAAACTGGACTTTTATAACACTTGAAAAACTCTACACAACTATACACAGCAACAACAGGGGCTGCACGTTCAGCTACCAAAGCTGACACAAATTGACGCTCGTGCTTGGTGCTTTTATCTCAGTGACCAGTATATGATCACTTCGGACTGTCTCAGAGGGTTCGCTCCTTTCCTCGGTTGCTATCGCCACCCTGTGGGTTTGCGCACTCCTTCCGGTGGCGTTGTCCTTCTTGCTTTTGTCGGTCTGCCCAGAGAGCGGGCAAACAATTTCTTCTTTTGTTTTCGCCTTTCTGGACTAGAAGTAATAGTCAAAGTATGTGCACGTATGGGAGGCGAACTGCATCCACGTGTCGTCTTTCCTCTTGAACGCCTTTTCAAAGCACTCCAGGTACTGTGCTGGGATCACCTTCAGCTCGTTGAGTACTGCGGCCTTCACTGCGTCATAGCTACTGCGTTCCTCGGCTCCTAGTCCCTGCAGGAGGTACGTCATCCGTTCGGTCAGCGCTGGCATGATGAAATGCATGCGACTCGTCTGGCACATTGTACGAAATGAACATGCTTTCTACCTCGGCGAACCATAACGGTGCGTCCACAACATTGGGCAGGTTGAGACCCTTTAGAATTTTAGCGCACCGAGTTACCGGGTCTAAGCCTGATCGCATGTACCCATTGGCATCTTGGCCAGCGGTGCTCTGTCTACCATTCGCCGACCTTGACTGGGAATTCTGCAGGGCGGTGCGCTCATTGGCCTCATCGACAAATAAGTTTATTGGTATGGTGTAGTGGTTTACTTTTGAGTATAAATGTAATGATGAACTTACTTCGTGACTTTTTTTCAGAATTAAATATTTTATCCATCTACAATATGTTTAATAAATGCATGAATTGAGTATTGCTGAAAGTCAATTGTCGCAGATGTGCTGCAGTGGCACGGGGGTTATGGTACTTGGCTGCTGACTAGGAAGACGCGAGTTCGATTCTGGCCACGGCGGCTCTATTTCGATGCAGGCGAAAGGCTAGAGGCCTGTGTACTGTGCAACACCAGTGCACTTTAAAGAACCACAGCTGGTCGAAATTATTCGGAGAACTGCGAAACGCACCCCTCATAGCCTGAGTCTCTTTCGGGCATTAAGCCTCTCATAAAACCGTGAATCGCAAATGTTTTGGTAATATCGCTGGGCAACGAATGCAGAATATCGATAGTGTTACTATCGATGGTCTTACTATCGACAGTCTTACTATCGATAGTAGCACTACTTGAGCTTGCAATTGATTCTTTCTCACAGGATCAGGTGGTGGCTGTGCATAGGCTTGCCCCTCTTAGGAATGGTCCTGCTCCCGTTCTAGTAAGATTTTCAGCCGTCAGCATTCGAGATAAGTGGCTGCTTGCTCGGTCAAAACTCCTATCCTTGAATCACAGCAATAAACATTCCAAGTTGTTCTTTGCCAAGAACCTTTCAAAAAGCAACAGAGAACTTTTTTGGGCTTCATGCACTGCAGCCAAGGCAAAGGCCTATGATATTGTGCGTGTTAAGAACGGTCACATTTACTTGCGTAAGAATGAAGGAGTCCCATCCATTCGTGTTAGGCATTTGTCGGACTTATGTCTTCTGGTTTGCTTTCATTTCGTGATTTTTCCGCTTTTCATGACACATTCCATACTACTACTGAAGGTTCTTTTACTGTTCTTCACGTGAACATTAAAAGCCTTCGGAGGCACTGGGACAAATTTTGCTTTGTGGTCAGTGTATTAAATGATTCCATTGACGCTTTCGCTTTGACCGAGATTAACATTTCATATAACCATTCGCAGCAATTTTTGATTTTGGGATACGTTAGCTTTTTCTTTACTCGTGACTCTGGGCTAGGGGGCGGTATAGCGATTTTTGTCAAGGACAGTTGGGTTTCGACGACTACTTCTATCTCATTCACCACTGCGGAATCATTACCTATCTGCATTCACAAAGGACTTTTTTGACACAACTGTAGTTGCTATTTATCGTCCGTCGAAGTAAAATATTGCTTATTTCATCGAAGAGCTGAGCAAACCTAACTTTCCACAGGGTCGTATTTGCATGATTGGTGACATCAATATTGACCTTCTAAAAACTAAAAAACAATTGGTTGTCGATTACTTAAACACTCTTGCAGATGCCTGCATTGATGCCACAATCAACCTTCCCACGCACGTTGATATGTTTGGTAGTAAATTAGTATCGTCATGCCTTGACCACGTGAACAGTTGCCTTGAACACAATGAATCCAGTTCATTTATAGTAAGACAAAAATGTCGGACCATTTCTTCGCTGGCTGTTGTGTTTTTCCTTAAGCTGGGATAAGGGCTATTAAAATAGCAAGATAAATTGGACACAATCGAGGTCTTTGACAGACTTCGACTTGACTCCGCAATGGAAAAATACGACTGGGATCTGTTCCTAACTCACACTTCTGAAAGCTCTCTTTATGATCCATTTGTTAAATCTTTCACGCAGTTGTTGGAGTCCTGTAAAAAAAACTATAATCATAAAGCAAAGAAAGACTGGTTGTCCATGGATTAACAACGTTTTATCGGCTGTTGCGGAAAGGGAAATGGCTTGGGCCTGTTGTAGCTGTTCGCCTACGAGCACTCAGTTGAGGGCACTGGACAGGTCTGCCTGCAACAGGGCTAATGCGTTACTCAGATCAAAAAGACGTCAATATTTCCAAGCAAGGTTCACGGCATCGAAAGGGAAGCCAGCTAGGTCCTGGGATGTTATTAATCGCTTACGTGGCTCTGCACCTTGAAATGTAGCTGATTCCATTTCCCGCAACTTCAGAGCGTTACTTCTGACACTTTCTGATGAGTTCAATGCTTTTTTTTCGGCTGCTGGTCTAGTTGCACATTCAAAAACTCGCAGTCTACCATCTCGCAGCATGCAATCTGTGCTTGAATCAGCATTTCTACCAGCTTGCACTCAAGACAATCTATGTTGCAATCTTTCTGGCTTTAGCAGGCGAAAGTCTCCAGGGTGGGACGGTATCTCAGTTGATACACTTTTCAGAAATTTTGAATGAATAAAGCATGTTCTGCTTGCGATTATCAGTGGTATAATTTCCACCCAAATAGTACCTGAGGGCTTGAAGAAAGCTATGGTTATCCCTATCTACATTCAAGCCCACATGTAACGGCCCCACTTAAGACGAACTTTCGCTTATAATGAACGAGACCTGCTCGACCGACAAAATATACATTGTTTCAATGGCACAAAATCACACGTATAACGAATGTCATTAAGCCCTCCTGATCAGTTACAGCAAACGGGCGGCATAAACCCGGCGCTGCGATGCGAGGTAACCTGCCTCTGACCCCTTTGTGCGCCCGGCGCGCAATATGTTTTCAGGCTGAGCCTCATCGCAAGCAAACTGCCCGCCCCGTTTCATGCCGCTCTTTAAAGGGGCCCCGAAGCACATAATCAGTGCCTTCTTTTGCCTCTTGGTTGCATAGAATGAGTTATAGTGACGCTATTAGCACTGGTCATACCGCGTATACTCCTGTTTTTAATATTTTAATCAGCTCGCAAAAACAAATTCATGGCGCTGACGGTGTCACCATACAGTGGCGGTTTTTAGCAGTGGATACGACATCACTTGGTGCGAGCTTCATGATTGGACAAACAGTAAATATACTTCAAATTTGGTTAATAACTAGAAATACGTTTTGTCAAGTTTTTGTGTTTTATATTACATCGACAAAACCAATTTGTTTGCCTTAGATAAAAGCGCTGTAAAGCAAGTAAAACAAAAATACACCTCCAGAGGCTCTGACTACTTTTTGCATGGAAGGACTTTGCGCCTCTCTGTAAACATCCTACAACCTAGCACACAACACTTAAGGGCTTTGCGGAATCGATCTGATCAAGCCATTGCACTCTATAAACGTTTGTTTCGGTCCCAAGGAAGGATGGAAAGAAAACAGCCGTTCGTTTCACATTTAGCTGTGCGCATCTTCAGCTTGTGGAGGATCACCAGGCGGCGGCGCCAGATGGCGCCACATTGCCATCAACAGTGCACGCTCCTTGCTCGCCGTGACCAACCAGCACGCTAGGAGCGACAGGCAATGGTAGGCAGTAAGCAGTAGCAGTACGCGCTATGCTAAACGTGTCTGATATCTTGCGTAGGCCATCACACCGTCTCAGTATCTCGCGCTCGAGTTCAGATCCAAAAGTCAGGGAACGTCACTTATCAGTGTTCCGTTCTGCGCCGCCGACGGGACGGTGAAGCATCGCTGGGTCAACTGGACGTTCACATGGTTGTGAATCATGCAAATGGCGCTGCCAGCCTTGACAAGAATGAGTTACATAGAACAGGCAACCATGGAGTGCAAACTTCCGCAACGAGGTCAGATAGGCTACTTTGGTTGGTCCCCCTAAGTGTCATCATTGGGAGAGTGAAATGGGAATGGGAAGTTGTGCGAAAATCGAGTTGAGAGCAGTATTTTATTTGCTTGTATTTTGAAATTTCTTCATTGAATAACTCCCGTTCCTATGCATCGATTCTTGTAATTATTTTTGATTCATCGTCTGTGTGACATAAAGAATCGACATAAAGTGTAACCAGAATCCGTTCAAGTAGTGTTTCGCAGCTCCTTTAGGCGAGCTACCCTTTCCCCGCCGACGCGCCTTCCAAGATTGCCCTCCCGCCCCTCCTCGCAACTTCACTTCCTCCTCCTCACTCTCTTGCAAATCCACGCATGGCCTCCACAATCAACCGCGCCGCTGCCAATGCCAATCGCGGAGGCCACGCTCCGTGAAGCCAAGACATGGGAGCCAAGACGTGGCTGCACTGACGCTCACGGATGCCCCTCATAGGACTCTCCCCAGCGCGCGCTTTTGTCACTTTTGTTGTGTTGTGGACGTTTCGTTGGCTTCTTTCAAATCTCGGGCCCTGTGGTTGTAATTCGGTATGGCAGACGGGAACACCGTGCCCATTTCCATTGTATTCAGCGGTAGAGATGATGAAAGCGGCCTGTGCGCCACCACTGCCACTGGTGAGCGGAACTGCTTCTGCAAGGCCGGCTTCGTCGAGTGCCTGATGCCGGGCCTGACGCTTCGGAAGATGACCAGCCCGGCGGCAATTTGTGGCAGCGCGTCGTCGACTCCGACATGGGGGGCCATGACATTGGTTGGAATGATTTTTTTTCCTGTCGATGACGACGCCGACACCGCGGAACCGTGCACGGACAAGGGCATCGTTTCTGAAGTGCGGGACGAGAGTGACGTGGAAGAATCGGATGAGGATGAAACTTCGGAGCCAGCACCCATAAGCGCACCTGTAGCAATGGTCTACATAGAGAGCCTCAGACAACTTTTCTGTGCCAAGGGCCTGGGCGAAGAGCACGCTTCTGCTTTAAATAAACTCAAAACCTCCCTCATCGGATCTGCGCTGCAAAAACAGACGTCCATCACGGATTTTTTTGCAAAGAAAAAATTTAGTGTTTTGACAAGCAGCTGTCTTTAAAGCTGTGGTCCACTTACTACAAACTTCGGGATATAACGAACGGACGCCACGTGACGCTGTTCGTTATAAGCGGGCTCAACTTATAAGAATGGAGTAAAAGATAAAGTTGAAAATTATTGTGATATTTCGACCCTACCATGCATTGTGCTTGTTTTGGAAAAACATATTTCAACAGCGATGATCAGTTTTCTTGAAGCTCATGACCTGTTCTCTGGTAATCAGTTCGGGTTTATTAAGGGTCGTAGTATGCTGAAAGCGCTTGATGAACTATGTGATCTTCTAAACAGCTGCATTGAAGAAAATGAATTTGCTTGTGCTTTATTTTTGGATGTGTCCAAGGCGTTTGACTTGGTTAATCATGTTGTTTTGTCAGATAAACTCCACAATTATGGGTTTAGGGGTCCTTTTCTGTCTCCTCTTGTTAACTATCTATCCAATCGTTCACAGCTCGTTGCATTAGGTAAATATAGAAGTTGCCTGCTGCAGATAAATTCCGGCGTTTCTCAAGGATCCATACTTGCACCTATTTTGTTTAATTTATATGTCAATGATGTGAGCTCTGTCTGCAAACTGTACCATGTTTTTCAATACGCTGATGATACGCTCTTAGTTGCTAGACACAAGGACTATATGACGGCGTTATCTTTTATCCAACACAACAGCGAGTTAGTTATGGAATGGTTCAGCAACAATGGTTCAGCAATAACTTAATTAATGTTACCAATAAAAAACACTATTTGTATTTTTTCACAATTATTTAAAGGTAATTTCTAATGATGTGTTAATTCGTTTGCACAGACCAGATTGTGCTCATTGCAAATGTCCATCAATCGTGCCTGTGTCAACGGTCAAATACTTAGGAGTATTCTTCGATTCCGACATGTCTTGGAATACCCACTTGTCTTTTGTCTGTTCTCAGCTCCGGAAAGTTGCATGTTTGCTGCACTCTGTTGAGACCTTTTGCCCTATGTATGTACGCAAGCAAATAGTATACGCCTTAGCCTACTGTGTGGTACGCTATGGTATTTGCTGCTTTTATTTCTGCTATGCCTTTTGGCGAAAGAAGGTCAACAGCATACTGAAATCTACCCTTAAATCAGTGTTGCATGGTAAGGCACGAGATGAAAATAGTAGCGCTTTTGAACTTTTACATATGCCTGACTTTTCTCATCTTTTTTTCTGAAACAGTGGTTTTTAAACACATCTGGACAAGCAATTTTTGTACACCATATGTTCCTGTTAAAGATCTGCAAACTCGCAATCGTTTTCTCGTGCCTAGAGTGCGAACCCGTTATGGTGAGCATCTTCGAAAACATTGTTCCTTCTATTCTTAACCGGTTGCTCAAAGAAATATTTTCTGCTAATTCCAAAAAGATAGTGAAAGCTTGTCTTGTGAAATTACATTGTTAGTTCCAGTATTTTACATGTTTTTGTTTTCTCTCCTTTTGTGTGTATTTTGCGTTTGCTCTTTTGAAACCCATTTTTCTTCTCACATCCTTTTTTTTTTTTGCAACTTGTCTGCTCGGTGCATGGTTTATATGCTGTCTGCTGCAGGGCACTACCACTCAAGCCTTCTGAGGGTTTGGCAGGCCCGCATTTGTACTTTAAAGAGGAAATAAAATTTTATTAATATTATTATCGATAGTTTTTTTACACTATCAGTCGCTTCAAAAAAAACAATCGGTATTATCGATAGTAAATTTTCCAGTAGTTTTACATCACTGGGATATGGGCATGGGCACTTGCTAGGATTTTAAGGAAAATTCAGAACTGCAAGAAAACGAGGGTGGGCGCTTATTCGAGCGTAAGCAGGTGCTCAGTATTTTGTGGTAGTCTAAGAAGGGTCACGCGCTTGGAACCACATTGTTCGCTCCATTTCATAAGCGGTTTGCCAGCACAGTCAGACATTGCTGTCTGCGTTTTGTGGTCAAAAATTAACAGTATGTCTTAGAAGCGCTGTTACATGGATGCCTCCACTAATATAACAAAGTAGAATAGCTGCTAAGTGCCATTGCTTGAGTTGTGCGGTGCCAGCAATACACAGTGAAAATGGGAATGACAACTTTCCACACTGTAGTGGAACATTTGCATGGTTATGAGAATGCGGTTGCCGTCAGGCACCGAGCCTATAAAATATTCTTTTCTCGGACTGGAAACACCTATGTAAATATGAGGTGCTATTTGTTAACAGATATCACTGAGAACACATGACTGATGGACACATTTCAAGCGCAAAGCGATTTGCTTATGGCTGTGTCTGCAATGGCAGGCCCTATTATGACATGTGAGTGTGGTAATAGGGTGTCACATTATCCACAGAAAGCAAGGGGTGATGTAATGATTTCCTTCTGATTACATTTCAATTTTTTTGCACTTCATTTTTGTCATGGTGGTGAGTGGGTGGTAAAAATCGAATTCAATCGCATAAGTAGAATTTTATTCTAGCAGCTGCACATTCATTACATGCCTTTCCTGTCCTGCTTACCAACAAATCAAGAGCACAAGAGGCGGTTAATGGCTCCGTGGAAAGAGCGTGCCTCATTGGCCTCACTTTTCACTATTACACAAGTTAAGAAATTTATTACATATTTAAAGCACTTTACCACATTGGTGACGAAATTAATGAGCAAAAAGAAAAGAGCAAAGGGCACAGTTTTATCAACTAAAACTCGAGCAACAGTGACTGGCAAACTTTTATAGCTTGTTTTCTGCATAAGCATCATGACAATTGCTGGGTCTTGTTTTCCTGTAATGTTTATTGCGTAAAATTATGCATTTGATTTCCTTATTTGCCTGTTGTACGAGTGTCTTCACTG
The DNA here is from genome assembly GCF_052857255.1 of Amblyomma americanum. Classification (NCBI taxonomy): domain Eukaryota; kingdom Metazoa; phylum Arthropoda; class Arachnida; order Ixodida; family Ixodidae; genus Amblyomma; species Amblyomma americanum. The sequence goes on from NC_135498.1 coordinate 104,301,773, forward strand.
CTGATGTCATAGATTTGAAATTCTAACCAGAGTTTGTCATTCAGCTAGCACTCCACTTTCATACTAGATGTTATCAAATGCCAGACAACGTTTACTCCAAGAAACAAGACCGTTTGAGGCTACCACTATCGACAAACAAGTGCGAGTTTATTGTTAAATTTTAAAGCAAGCTTGTTTTTGCCTAGGTTGGCCGCAGAAGCACTCTTTCATAGGACTGCTACGTTGTATCAGTTGACTGTCATTCTAATTTTAACTCTTTGGGATTGAAAATTTGTTTGAATTGCGCTGAGTTCAAATTAAGGGGAGCTTTTTAATACACTTCATGTTGGTGGTACCAAATTGTCAGTTTGGATAAGTGGCATGTTCAAATTAGGTGAGTTTGAATTAACAAGTCAACACTTCACAACAATATGGAGCATTTAAAACAGAAAGCTGGGCTAGTTGGTGATCTTTAGATTCAGGGCACATGGTAACTAGCGCTAAAGATGAGGACAGCAGAGAGACGGACACTACGAGCGCTAGGGGAAGGTTCACGCATAAAGAAGGGTGAAGGACAGGGCCCAATATACTAGAAAGTAAGGCATTTAAAGTGGAAAGCTAGGCTTGTTGGTGATCTTTAGATTCAAGGCACATGGTAACTAGCGCTAAAGACGAGGACAGCAGAGAGACGGACACCACGAGCTTTAGGTTCAAGCGTTCGTGGTGTCCGTCTCTCTTTTGTCCTTGTCTTTAGCGCTAGTTACCATCTGCCTTGAACATGGAGCAGTTCTGCAACATGTGACACATTTTCAAACCAGTGATCGAGTACTTGTAGAATGATGCAGGACTGAACTGAAGATGGGGACATGTGAAGCATCTTGCATTTTATTTATTTATTTATTTATTTATTTATTTATTTATTTATTTATTTATTTATTTATTTATTTATTTATTTATTTATTTATTTATTTCAGTACCCTCAGGGCCCGAGGGCATTACAGAGGGGAGTGGGGTACAATAGACAAAATAACAAAGGAACAGCAGTCACAAGTAACACAAAAATGTGAACAAGAATATGGCTCGCGCAAATCAGTAGGTTACAGCAAATACAATCAAACAAATTAATGGTCATTTAACACGAAATTATGAGCAAAGAATAAAAGTAAGCAAAAAAGTAATCATACCACGCAAACAAGCATACCACGCAGACCAGGTCTGTTTTAACTACCACATAAGCTGAAAAGAATAAACGGCAGGGCGCAAGAATTACATGTACTATGTTACCATCAAGTTAGTTAAAGCCGATTTAAACACAGAACGGTCACTTATTTCGACGACCGATCGGGGAAGGTGATTCCATTGTGCCAATGTGCTGGGGATGAATGAGTTGTAAAAGTGGTTTGTTTGGCATGAAAGAATACCAACTTTATGACGATGATCGATCTGAGCTGAAACGTAGCAAGGTGGCGTTATAAATTTTCTCTTGAGGATGGGGTTATCGTAGTAAATCTTATGGAATAGACAAAGGCGGGATATATTTCTACGTTGCGACAGTAGTGGGAGTGATAAGCTTGATTTCATGGCACTGACACTAGAGTTACGGTGATAATTCGAGAGAATGAAACGGGCCGCACGGTTCTGTATAGATTCGAGTTGGTATATTAGTGTCTCTTGATAGGGGTCCCAGATAGATGCAGCATATTCTAGTTTACTACGAACCAACGACTTGTAGAGAAGCAGTTTTATGGAGCTAGAAGAAAGATTAAAGTTACGGCGTATGTAGCCCAGCATGCGGTTAGCGTTATTGCTTACATAGTCTATGTGTACTTTCCAAGAAAGATTATGGGAAATGAAGACACCTAAATATTTGTAAAAAGGCACTGACTCAAGGCTGCAATTATTAAGACGATATGAAGGCAATGTGGTGTTACGACGAGAAACCTGCATGTACTTGCACTTTTTTATATTTAGTTCCATGTTCCATTTGTTAGTCCATTCAAGAGCATGATCAATATCCGATTGAAGAAGAGCTATAGCAGAGTCACTGTTAATTTCGCGGTATATGACGCAGTCATCAGCAAAAAGATTTATTGTTGAACATAGATTGTCAGGTAAGTCATTGATATATATAAGAAAAAGCAGAGGCCCTAGAACAGAGCCTTGTGGTACTCCAGATCCAACTGGAGAAGTGAAGGAAGAAACATTATTAGCGGTGACAAATTGTGAACGATTAGTGAGAAACGAATGCAGCCACCTAAGAACTTTAGGGTCGAGGTTAAGTTTACTAAGTTTAAAAAAAAGCAGTTGATGAGAGACCTTGTCAAACGCCTTTGAGAAATCGAGGAATATGCAGTCGACAACGGAACCCCTGTCGAGGAATGAGTTTAGATCTTGTGTGAAGGTTAAAACCTGTGTTTTGCAAGAAAACCACTTCCGAAATCCATGTTGACTGTCCGTAAAAAAGGCATTAGAATCAAGGAACGATGCAAGGTGAGAGTAAATAACATGCTCCATGATTTTACACGGAATGCTGGTAAGTGAGATGGGTCGATAATTATGCAGGGAATGTTGATCACCAGATTTATGCAAGGGAATCACCTTCCCAACCTTCCAGTCATCAGGTATACATGCTGTTTCAAGAGATTGCTGAAATAGGTTAGAGAGTATTATTGCGCTGTATACTTTGGTTTTAATCAAGAACTTAGAACTAGTGTTATCAACACCACATGATGAAGAAACCTTTTCTTTTTCGACTATTTTTTCCACTCCAGCAGGATCAAAGACAATAGAATCCATCGGTAAAAAGTCAGCACTGTTATATGCAGGGGTTACCGAACACTGATTTTTGGAAAAAGCTGAAACGAATACACTGTTTAGAACATTTGCACATTCATTAGGATGAATTAGTTGGTCACTGGAGTCTCTAAGGCTGACGGATGAATTGTCTTTTTTGTTAACTACACTCCAAAATTGCCTAGGGTTATTTATCAAAAGGGAAGGTAATGTGTCATTGGAAAACAAATCTTTGGCATCCTTCAGTGCACTTTTATATTCAAGGGCCGTGGCCTAATAAGCAGTCCAACGTTCTTGGGAACCGGTTAGTTTTGCTGAGCGGAACATGCATTTTTTCTTATTACAGAGCCGTTTTAACGATTTAGTGAACCATGGTGATTGACGGTTAGAGGTGATGACTAAGCGTGGAACATATTTTTCAGTGAGCGCAGCAACTTTTTCTTTAAACAGGCCCCAGTTAGCATTCACGCAGCGGTCATGGAAGCTTAGCAAGTAATGGTCTAGAAAAACAGACAGTTCAAGGTTAATAGCATCAAAATCAGCATTTTTGTAATCATGGATATATTTACTGTGGTTACGTTGATGGGGAACTGCGCAGGTCAAAGCAAAATGAAGGAGTAGGTGATCACTTAACCCTGGCAAGTATGATATGGGCTGGAAAAAATCAGGCAATGTGGTGAGTACCAGATCGAGGATATTAGACGCAGTGGGTGAAATACGAGTTGCCTGCGTTACAAGCTGGGATAAGTTAAAATCACTGCACAAATTCAAGAACATGTCGCATTCACTTGAAAAAGGTTCACAATAAGAACTCACATTAGACCACACTATGTTGGGGAAATTAAAGTCACCCAGTAAGATAAAGGGACTGCTCGGATAACGGACTGTAATCATATGAATGACATCATGAAGATCGTTTACAAAGGTGGGGGAGGTAGACGGCGGACGATAGCAATCGCTTACTATCAATTTTCTAGAGCATGTGCGAATTTCAACCAGTACAAGTTCCAACGCGCTTACAAAATGGATCGGAAAAGACATAACAGTATCAGCAACAGCTACGAGCATGCCTCCGCCACATCTAGAACCCCTGTCGCACCGATAAATGTTATATCTCTTTTTACAGGTAAGAAGTTCACAGCTATCTATCTTCGCCGATAGCCAGGTTTCAGTAAGACATACAATGTCAGCATCGCAAGCATCAATTACAGAACAAAGATCATCTCGTTTAGGTATTATGCTGCGAATATTTGTGAACAAAAAAGAAAGTGGGGTAATGGCCGGGGACTTAGTTCCACTGCCCCTCGCGCAGTGCTAATTGGTAACAAGTTCGGTCGGTGGCGCGGAGGCGCTGTGGGTATCATTCGTAGGGTCCTCAGAACGGTTGGTTGGCAACAGGAAGGCGCTTGGAATTTCATGAACGGAGTCATCAGAGTGATTGTAGGAGTAGCATTTATTTTTTATGTGAAGCTTATTGAAGCGAAGCTTAAAAGTGAGCGGCTGGGATTTGCCAAATTCGACCAGTTTTTTTCTAGCGTGACGGGTGGCGAAAAAAAAATCCTCGCTAAGCGTAATTTTTTCATCCTTGAGCTTAGAACAGTTAAGCAGTATTCTCTGCTTTACCTTGAAGGATGAAAATTTGGCAATAATTGGTCGACATTTTTCCGATGCGAACCTACCGAGCCTGTGCGCTCTATCGATCAAAATTTCAGAGGACGGAATTTCCAAGCAGGATGAAAGAACCTTGACTAGCTTTTCTTCTGACTGAGCCCAGGACTCTGATTGCGCGCCAGGTATGCCATAGAACAGAAGGTTATCGCGTCGCTGCCTGTCTTCAAGTTCAGACAGGGGCGCGCAGCTGAGAGTTTTCACTAGAAAGTTGGTCAACTAACTGCTGAAAAGGATGTACTTCCTTCTCGGTTTCGTCAATGGTAACAGTTTTGCGCTCAACGTTAGTTAATCTTTTGTTCATTTTCCTCAAATCTTCTTCTAACTTCAGCTGGGACTTGTTAAGATCATCAATAGACTTTATGAAAGCCTTTTGGTCCAGTTGCATTTTCGCAGTTCGCGTGTTCAAAGTCTCGAGTGCAAACATATCTTCCAACTGCTTAGACTGGACGTCAGGAAGAAAGTCCTGTACCTGATGCCTCGTGTTAGGCCCAGGGTTGAGCTCGACGTCCCTGGACAACGCCAGAGGTTGGTTTACAATATCAAAGCATTCACTGAACACACAAAGCAAAACTCCCGGGCGTGGGAACAGCAACAGGCACACGTCATTAGATTTCTTAGCGTACAGGGAAGTAACAGAACTAACCTGGACGAAGAAGCAGAGCGGATTAGGTGGCCGCATCCTGGGGCTGTTCTCACGCCCACTAAGGGCGCCGGGGGCCCGCCAGCTGTTCATATAGGCAGCAAATGATGTCGCTGTTGATCTGGATCTTTCATGCGATGGAGGGACGGCGATGAAAATGTGCCTGTCTTGCAGGCATGCAGCATCACAAGTGTTGTTGAAGTGGCAGGGCAGCTTGCTGATCTCATGGGTAGGTGACAATAGCGGCGCATTGCTGAACAGAGCCCATGCCGTAACCTGGACGAAGAAACAGAGCGGATTAGGTGGCCGCATCCTGGTGCTGTTCTCACGCCCACTGATTTTGCACTGATTTCCATATTTTATCCGTTATAATGCACAAGCTGTATGCACGCCTCACATGTACACGCTGAGAATGGTTCTGGAAATTGAATGACATCACTTTCAAGCCATTCCGACTGCTGGCTCTCTAGAAAAAATGGTTGCATATTTAGGCCAATGACTTCGTAAGAAGACCTCAAATAACGTAAGCATCCTTGTCTTAGTTTTATCGACTTATAAGAAAACTTGCATTAGCATTGGTTATTGCTTCAAAAAGTATGGTGAGGCAGTTGACTGATGGAAAAAGCTCAAAAGCTCAGCAATTTTTAGAATTTTATTTTTCTCACCATAATGGGTCTCGCTGAACTATACACCTATGCTTGTGAAGACACAGACAGCACCAATGTTACCTATTGTCGAAAGCTGCTGAATGATTAATTTGTTAGTTCAGTGGTATTGAGCACACAAATATATGGTATGCAGGACCACCAATTTCAGTTTGCCGGCACTTGAAGCAAGCAGGGCACATGCGTGCCATTGTCCTGCAAAGGGCTATAGCATCTGTCTTTTCCTAGTCTGCACTTTTCTGCTGTATGTGTTTTGAACACCTATAGACCTTTTGCAAAACTCTATATGTCTTCTTTCCTGCACAGCAAAAATCCCTTTACCACGGCAACGCCTTATGCTGTGCTCATACTGATGAACAGTGCTTTGACACAGTTGGCTTTCACCCTTCCTGTATGACTGCAGCTGTGAGGATGAATTGTACCTGCAAAACAGTGGCCTGGGAGCTTAATCCCTTTATCAGGGCAGGAACAAAGGGCAGAAGACTGCAGGAAAAGGGTGCGGCATTAATCTGTCAATAGGAGTCTCCAGCCGTGCATCCTGTTTCTGTCCTTAAACTGGTCTGGCCACCATGGTGAAGGGGTTTTCACTATACAGAGCAGTTGGGTTCCAGAGTTTTGCGAAGAGTCCATTGAACAGCAAAAAGAAGATACTTGGACCTCAATTTGAGGAATATGGAAATCGGTGCACATGGGGTCAGGAGTACAGTAAATGATTGTTCACGTGCTTCTAGCGATTTCATTCTTTTTATATTTTCTTACCTCCCCACCTCCTCCTATTGTTAGCTCTGCAATTTATATGGCGTATCAGGTTTGCTCATGTGTGCTGCCGCGGCGACTCGGTGGTTATGTTGCTCAGCTGCTGACCCGAAAGATGCAGGTTCAATCGCAGCGGTCGCATTTCGATGGAGACGAAATGCTAGAGGCCCATGTTCTGTTCAATGTCAGTGTGCGTTAAAGAACCCCAGGTGGTCGAAATTATATGGAGCCCTCCACTACAGCATCCCTCATAGCATGAGTCACTTTGGGACTTGAAAACCGAATAAACTGAACTGTTTGCTCATTTATCATGCTTTAAAGGAGTATAGAAACCAAAACTTTGGGTGTGTGCTTTCTTGTCTATAATGTTGCGAAAGGCATTATTATACTTGGATTACCGCTTGGTATTTTCCTATGACCGCTATATAATTTATAATCGCATTTCTTTCTCGTGCTGTTATGGTTTTAGTTTCAACAGCCGAATGAGCACTGTGATGTCAACTTGTACTTACAGGTCACGTGAGACGTGAAAAACGTCCATATCGTAGCTGCTTCCATATTCGTTGTCATTCCAGCTCTTGAGGAAGATTGGCTCCAGTACTGCAGTAAATTAAAACGATGAAGCAGCGATTATATGGATGTTTTTGTATGCCTTACTTGACATAAAAGCACTCTTTGACGTCACAGCCATCATTCGGCAGTAGAAACCGAAACCGAAACAGCACAACAGAAAAAATTCGATTATAAATTATTTAGCAGTCATAAGTGAATATCGCATGGTGATTCATGCGTAGTAGTGTCTTCTGCATCACTGCAGAGAAGAAAACATGCCACCAAAATTAGATGTCTATACTCCTTTAAGGGACTACTGGAACTTCATCAACCTTCAGTGCCTAGTCTTTAGAGTGGGAAGATGATGACAATGTGGACTTCATGTTTCTCAGACATTCTTTTTTTCTTTCTGTGCTACTTCAGTGATTTGTCACAAAAATAATTTTTTTGAGAGGTACCACGCTTTTACCATGCAAAGTCTGATCAGAGTGATGTCCTGTTGGTGCAGCGTTTCATACGAGCAGTGTGCTGGGTTCAAATCTTAGTACCATCAGGAATCTGCTAGTTTAGTTTTCTGTTGGGAGCAAGCATCCCCTGGCTTGTCACCTCGATTTTTCAAGAGTGAAACGTTTGAACATTCTAAAGTGTTCCGTTTCTGTTCGAAGAACAAAGCAAGTACTGCCACTGAACATTTGAATGCAGTACTATGGTCATTGAAGTAGACCTCAAGATGCGACCTTGGTTCAAAGCTTTAATGTGGACAAACAAGTAGTTTAATATGGTATAATCTTGATGACATGAATTTCAGGATGATACAAATTCGTAAACTTCCCTGGCCAGAGGGCGTTTTGCACAGTCAGTAAAACTTCGGGTGTTCTGAACACTCTCCCTCTCCACTGTAAATTATACGAGCACACAAACCGTGGCCACATCCTCGTGCACTAAGCACTGCCCACATATCACTAGTCGGCCGGTACGAACCGCAAACAGTGATCGGTGGTATTCGGCCCAAACATCACTAATGCCGCGATCACCAGTCACGTCATGCACACCGCAAGCAGTGAGAAGCAGCACATCTGTAAATAGATCCTGTCAGCCACAAGAAGATCTGCTTCGATGCATTTCTCCTGTTTCTTCGTTCGCACGCTGTTTGTTTTTAAATGATACGAATTTCGGATGATAGGGTATTATTCGCAACACCATGAGATGTGTATCATTGAGATTCTACTGCAGGAGAAAGAAGGGTTGGCACACGCACTACCTGCCCTGCTTCTTCGGGTGGTCGCTGCAATGAGGGATGGTCATCTTTCCTCCTCGTCCTCATTCTCCTCTTGTTGCAGGCCCTGACGTCCCTTCTGGTGTGCCTGGCTGACTGGAGCTGTCGGTGGGAGAAGCTGGCAGTGGCCGTGAGCAGAACACCGGGCATAACTACCACCCTTGGCTGCCTGCTAAACGCTCCTTTCCTTCACCTGCGCAGGGAGGCCCTCTGGCTCATGCACTGCCTCTCAGGTGAGCAGCTCCTTCTTCCTCTTGGTCCCTCGCTTAGCTCCACTGAAAATAAATGAGTTACACATTTCTGCATGCCACCCGTGCTCTGCGGTATGTGGCAGGCATTTCTGTGATGTGCACCACACTGGGCCCTCCATGCACAGGGGTATGTAGGTGCATTGAGGTACAAAAGTGTCCAGGACACAAGAGCAGTATTTGAAGCAAGTATATCTGTTGCTAGCCAGTGAATCAGTACCACATGTGCGGAGGCAAAAGTCTGACTTACGGGCTGTAGTGTGTGGTAGTGAAATGAGGTGGTTGCTGGCAGACATGTCGTCAGTCCGCCTAGATTGCTTTTTGCATGTCCTGAAGACTTTTGTTTCTAAAAGTACATTTTTTCTTGACTGAAGTGCACCTACCAGTGCTGAGTAATGAACCTGCAAACTCGTGCTCAGGGTTAGAGCTTAATAGCTACCAACTCATGAGGCCATGGCACTCAGCTATGGGCTTTACTTACTATAAAAACAAGGCAGTGTGTGTTATGCCCCTCTGCTGCCTCACTTTGCTTTATGGCTACTCTGTGTGGTAAACATATATGTACTAGTTTACATTGGATTCTTGCAAATCTTCCATTACTTTGTGTTTTCCTCAGGAGCCCTGGCCCTCTGCAACCTGACTGACATCTGTGCTGCCACCAATGGCATTGTTCCTTTGCTCACCCCAGGAGCTGCCTGTGTGCCACAGGTGTGATGTTACATCTCACTACCAGTACTAGTTTAGTGAACTAACCACCTATCATCAGAGCTGCTGTTTTAATTGGGTTCCTTCTAATCCACTGGGTGAGCAGCTATGTGGACAGAAAGCTTCACGGAGTCGTCATCTTGTTCATTTTCTCATGCAGTTGGCAAAAACGAGACAGCTCTGAGTTTAGTTTGCGTTAAAGAGGTCTACCACTGGCCTATACATGTCGTGAAATTTTGGTGGAAATTAAAAGAACTTTCCTCATATTGTAATCATTGAGCATTCCAGTATCCAAGAAATAAGGATTTACAATTTTAATTTGGCATTGAAAATCACATAAAACAAACTGAAGTGCCATCTTGCAGTGAAACCCTGCCATTGTTGGTGTAGCCCACCATGTGACCATCTTGCTAATGTATCGCAGATTTCTTTTAAATGCACAGTGTTTTTCTTTTCTTTTGAGAGTGTTCGCTATGCTTTATTATAATTTACACTTTTTCCAGTGCACCTTTCAATGAAAAGCAATGCTCTCTTCACATCACCAATGATGTGCTTTTAGTAGGCATGTGAAAATATTGAATTTTCATTTTGAAGTGAATGCGAAGCGAATAGCTTTGTTCTAATAGTTTTGAAGCGAAGCAGATATTTTTAAATCACAGCAAATACCCTGTTTACATGATAGTAATATCTCGTTTGTATCGCCTTTATTTATGGTGTGATGCTTTGGTTTCGATTTTAAGTCGACCCCGCCGCTTCGGATTTTCAAAGTTTGAAAAATAGGTTCACTTACAATCATGTAAATACGTTTGTTTGCAATTTGAAATGTAGTAGTAAAAGAAGAAAAGGCAATTCCTTAGAGCTTAATAGCATGCACCAAAAGACAGGGTTTGCACAATTCACTAAGGCAACTGAAATAAAAATAATGAAACAAAATAAAATAAATGCTTTCAAACTTGCATTAGGCAATGTTCAAACAGCAGCAAGTCAAAGTGCACTAAACATCACAGTCTCAAACCGTTACCATGCAATTCTTTACATGCTGCTGATTTTAAATATAACAGTTCGTCACAAATTTACCGGACGCTGATATTTTGGACACATCTCATCCGATGCCGCCATTTCTCCAACCTCATGTATACAGCATACTGTCTCGTGACCGCACTGTGCATGTGTGATTGTGTGCTAGTACCGCTGCTGGAGAAGGCTATGGCCTGAGTCACTGGAGTAGGCTCATGCCGGAGTTGCCCTTATTGTTATACAAAAGTCAAAAGATATCAGCGTAGGCAGCGCTGATGGCGCAGCATGCCGAACTCTCTTCGAAGACTGAGATTCATTCTCATCTGCTGAACTCTTGTAGAGCGAACACATTTAAACTTCATTGAACTGGCGAAACCTGAAGATCAACTGAATCTCTCATCTGAATCATGAACCGCACACGTGCCGAAAGTGACAAGTGGCATGCCGTCGTACAGCAATCAGAAGACAAGGTACCCACGAGTTCTGTGATGGGTCTTTGCGTAAGCCAACCTCACAGCATTGTGCATTGTACTGCTCTGGACGGAAGCACGTCATTGGCATTCGTCAGCACAAACGCATGGAGATGTGATCACACCTTCTTGCACTGCCAGATACGTAGCTGCGTAAAGGATCAGAGTGCACATATACTTGGCGAGAAGGTTTAAATGAAAATTTTTCTGAGGCAGGTACATTCATCTAAACGCGCGGAAAGGTACAAGAGAAGCGCGAAAGTGGCATGCCCCTATGCCAAGATCGTGAGCGCAAGAAAATGGCGATGCTGTTTGACGCAAACATTGATCAAAGCACTTTGCGGTGCCAACTTTTTCATTGAATTTCACCTGTGAAAGGGTGTATGCTATAAGGTACCACAACTTCAAAGTTGGACACCGCAAATACAGAAGACTATGCCAACGGAGCGCTCGCCTCTGTCACGTTGGTAGTTGTGCATTCTTGCCTTTTTCATAACCTTTGTCTTTTGGGCCTTCTGTGTGCCAGCACACGCAATTCCCACCGCGGCATGTGCACATGCATTCGTCGGCGATGTACCAATCTGTACACCCGTCGAAGGCCCAATTCCTGGATGCGACTGGCACGCCATGTGCACAACGCATACTGACATCCAGAGTGGTGTGATCGCACGGAACATCTGAGTTTACATAAGACTGTCGACAGCTTCATCCAGCAGCTTATTTTTCTGAATTCTAGAACTTAGATACTTTGAAAATATTCGCGGCTTTCAAATAATGCTATCTGCTTCGAAGCCCGAATCAAATACCAAATTATTCGCTTCAATATTCCTATCATAGCTTCCTCTCCTATCCTAACACAATCCTAACTTTTAGCTTTTGTCACGAGATGGTGCCACAGTGTTTTCCATTTCTAGTATGAAGCAGTAACCAGAGTCCACTAAAACTTTGTTGACAAGCCGCACGTCACTCTGCTGTAACAGTTTTGGGCTTTTCGATACATCACTGTCGCCGGTGTGCAATTGCCGACGTGCTCACTGATCCTGGTTTCCAGCATTAGGGGCACATAGAAAGGGGTGTAGAAACTGGCACATGCCCTGATCGAAATATTGTTCCGTGGCGGCCAGCCGAAGAAAGAGACACGATGATTGATGGCAATGAGATGATATAATGGCTGCTGGCCTAGCGCGAGCGCTCCTGCCCGCGCCACTGTACTGTTCATTGTCTTCTTCATCACACTACCGGGGCCACCGAGCGATCGTCCCGATCAGTGACAAAGAGACGCGCGAAGCGGTTAAGGGCTTAAGAGGATGATTGGACAGGAACAAGAAAGGGGTGAGGTGTTGGCTGCCACAATGAATGAGATGGCTGAATAATTCCTGGTCTTGAAGCTCCCGTGCCACAGGTCGCCAAAAGCCGACGGTCGAGGCCCCAGGGCGCAGCAGACGGCCTGGGCAGGGGAACGGTGTCTTCAGATATAAGCGGTGTCTCGGGCCGGTTGGGTCGATAGGTCAGGTCCTTGCTTCGGGTTCAGTTCGCCGTGTTGAGTGGTCTGGGCGGGGGACGGGGCGGGGGGGGGTAACAACGGCGAGGTCATTTCGGGTCTGAAAGGCTGGGGCACGGTCGAGTGATGCACGCCAAGAACTCACGGCTGACGCAGGACGCCGACGCTCCCTGGACCAGGATGTCGATGGTACCCCGCAAGCTCCGCCAAGTCAGTAAAAGACTTCTGCAGGATTTCTAACAAATACATTGCGGAATTGAAAACCATAGACAGCAAGCTTTTCATTGTGCCAAAAAAAAAAAATTGGACCTACTTTGTTTTCTGTTGGCACACCAAATCGGTGTTGTTCTCCAAAGCTACAGCTACCTATCAGTAAGTGAAAGAATAGAAAAATAGTGATCATTATTGGCACAGAGAGCGAAAGTGGCAGTTATGGAAGTTCAGGCGCAGTTCGTAGATTTGTTAAATTTGCTCAGAAGCATTGAAAGCACTTCGCATTGCCTTCTGAAGTAACATGCAGCTCAGAGTGCTATGTACAGTAGAATCCCACTTTAATAAATTCCTATAAGATAGAAAGGCAGTACAAAAAAGTGAAACCATAGTCCCGGCCTTCCACAGGTGTCATTTTTTTTTTCGTTTATAGTTGTCGTGTCCGGTAATGCAGCAAAAAACATGCGATAAATTCACACTGTTTACTTACTACTAAAGAGGGTGCGACCAGCGTCGACCGAGTCCTAAGCCGAACTGCCGCCCGAAGGACAGAGGGGATGGTGGGGCGTCTACAAGAGGGAGTGGCTTCCCAGAACAAGAGGGCGCAGGGGCCCGCCGTTGGGGGCATCTCGCGACGGCGCGCGAAGAGGGGAAAGTGGCCGTTAGAAAAGAACACTGGTGACACAGAACAGAACGAAAGAAGGGTACACAGCACAGGGGACACAACAATAGTAAAGAGCATTTGACCATGGTGATGTACTTGCCACTGAACAACGGCGTCGCTGCGCACAGTCTAGTACATGTCAGAGGAACAGACCTGTAACCGTTTAATCGCAAAGCCAACAGTTGAAGTCAGACAGATATCGAAGACGGTAAAACAGCACTTTTTGAGATGGCTTAATCACCAGGCCTGTGAGCTCCAAGGAGAAGCCAACATTTTGAAGTCCTTGGTGTCACAGAAACAAAGTGTGCGGAGCGCTCCAGAAAAAAAGAGCACTGACTATGAACATGGAAGAAAGGCATTGCAGGTCATTGGCAAGGGAAAAAGGTGAGTCAGGAGAAGGGAGATGGGAAAGGGAGGTGTGTACGAATAGTGGGCAGCACGAAGCAGTGGCAGCAAATGCGGCAACACTTTGTGGGAGGTGGTTCTGTTGCGCTCGATTGTGTCGCGCATGTTTCTTAGTCATTTTGTACTGCTTGCATTTAATGGTATGGTATGTGGGGTTTAATGTCCTGAACATCCTCAGTAACCACAGGCATGTCGTGTCCGCGCAAAGCTTTTGTTTTCATATGGACTTGAACTCCCTCTTCACGTTATATCTGTGGTCACATTATATTTGTGCTGATGCAAAAATTCCCTAAGACTTAGACAAAATGAAAAACATGATAACATGAAATGTGGTAACTGCATAAATCATTAGCACAAAAAAAAAGGACATGATTAGAGCAGAATGGAAAGCATTTCTATGTGTTTCTTTTTTATGCCAACACTACATGTTTAGTAAATAACAGTTACCAGACAACATCCTTGGAGCCATGCCATCACCAACAACGAATATAGTAAAGGTATTTGTTGGTCTGGGCAGCTGTACTGCAGAGGGATTCTACTGTAGTAGTCAACCATGCCTGTAAATAATGAGCTTTTTGCACTTAAGGGGGGAGCCTGGTCTTGGAAAAAAAATTTTAATAATGTAGTCACAATTATGAGCTTTTCGGGGAACATGTATTTTTGTGTGCCAATTCTAGCTATGTCATTTAATTACATGGAAAACAATTTCTTGAGCACTTGCATAATTGTGTGCAAGTTTTTTGTGAAGAACTTTCAAGAAAGTTTACTGAAGGGAACTTGTTGAATTGTATGCCATTGTGTTTCATGACACCAAGAAATGCAGTAACGGTAAAGTTATCATCGTGCCTATCATAGAGTTTGAGTTACAGGGTATTGAAGCTGCCACTTCAGAAACAGGAACATAAAGTTTGCTTTTCTGAAGTGGCAACTTCAAAACCCTGTCTCACAACTTTTGTGATTGGAAAGAAGACAATTTTACCTTTATTGCATTCCTTTATGTCAGAGGTTCTGAAACTTAGTTCAGAACCCCGGAGTCTGAGTGCTTTAAGGTTCCCCAAGCATCTAAGTCCATGCCCACTTCAATGCCCACTTTCCCTTTGCTCATTTTATTTTGTGTCGAAGCACACTGCAGTTGCTTATACCAGACTATTTCACCATACAGCTAGCAATGCATCTGCATGCCCTGGCAGGCAGGACAGAGCATGCAGATGCATTTTCAGACAGGAACGGACAGAAGTGAAGATGTACGGGGCTCCTCAGCATCTTTTGACAAAGTAGGATGCTTGTATTTGCACTTTACATGTGCATGTTGCATAGTCACAGAAACCATGTCTGCCACAAAACACATAACTACACCACTGTATTTTATTTCAAAAACAGGCTGTTCTGCCATTATTTTGGTGCATAGCATAGCAGTGAAGCCAGCTTGGGATGGGATGTGTTGTCATACAGAAGGGGAAAACCCAAAACTGGATATTTGGCATCAGGAGCAGTGTGCAATTCCTGAAAATATCTTTCTTTTGAGATTCTTACTAAACAATCTTTAACGCACTTTTCAGTTAAGCTGTTCTCATTACTGACCTACTAAAAGACTATGTACAGGTGCAGCCAAAATATAACAGAGCACACTTCTATATTCGAAATTTTCTCAAACCTTCCGTAGAGAAGATGTGATGGTTTCTTGGGTTCATTGCGAGCGCACCAGTGGCATGCACCAACATATGTATAAAGTGCTTCCTAATTTTCCCTGTATAAGGCGTGAGAAGAGGTTTATTGCCAAAGCATGCTCCGTACTGTGATGGCCAGGTCTGTATATTTAAAGAAGCTGATATTTAAGGCACTTCTGCTAGGCTAATTGTATCTGATGGGCGCAACAATTCACAAGGCCCTGTCACATTTATCCTGAAGGGAGCCTGCTGTGACATCTAGAAGGGTGATGGTTCAGGCTAGTGGGTAATTCACATGAGGTTCCATAGAACTTCCACTGAATGCTTTCCTGAACTCTTCATATGGTCACCCTGCTTTTGATTTGTACCTTCACAAACCCTCTAAGCGCTAATAAAGCATTCAGTCATAGTTAGCACTTGTGTTCTGACTTGTCCCTGCTTTTTGCGCTATGGAACCTCATGTGCTATGACATGACTGCATTGTGCACAAAAACGTGCAAAAGTCTATGGCATCTGTTGTACATTTGGTCCCCTCTTTCTCCCAGGTCCTCACACTGTTGCAAAGGGTTGCCACATCACTGCCAACCTTCAGGAACAGCCTCAAGGGAAACTTGGCCGTCTTGGCACAGCTACAACAAATGACTCCTGAGCACCAAAGCGAATGCCAAAAGTTGCTGGAAATACTTCAGCTTCCCTAGCAAGTTTCTTCGCTCATAACAGGACTGTTCATAAGGGTTGTGTAGAAGACAGCAAGTGCCATGGCACGCCTTCTTGTGCTCATGCAGCCTTTGGGCCTTGCCCTCCTGCTTCCCCCTCTTCTTCCTGCCTTTTTTATCTGTGAATAGCATGTTTTGTGTAGTAGGATATGTTTATAATAAAGTTCACAACAGTTAGTCAGTTCAGTGGTGAAGCATTTTGTACTAGTACATGCATTTAACGGTGTGGTTAGCAGGGTTTAACATCCTTAAGTGGCATACATACGAGCTATGAAAGATGCCATAGTGGAGGGCTTCAGGTTAATTCCAACCACACGGGGTTCCTACCAAACAAACATGCTGTTTGAACACACACAGAAGAACCAACTAGGCCACATCTTATGTTGTTGGCACCTGGGGTTCTTAACAGGCACTGCATGCTGGTGTCTTTTTCATTTCACCTCCATTGAAATACGGCCGCTGCTTTTGTAATTCGATCCCATGACCCTGGGCTCAGCAGCTAAACGCAAAAACCATTGGGCCACCTTGGCCAGTCGCACGTATTTAATGGCCCTGTGATACAGATATCTTCAGTTGTTATTGAATCTTATATTGTGGTGCTTGTCAAGCCCTTCTACATGGTGACTTGTAATTGGAATGCAAACTAGTTCTGCTATACTTTTGTAGTATTGTGAACCATGATTGAGATCCCAGAAGAATTGTGAAAAACTGCCATGATCACCGCTCAAATTCTGAAGAGGCAAAACTGTGGTTGGCCAAAGCCTGGTCCGAGGAGTCTGAACTACTCAATGTCCAAGCCAAGCTTGGCCACAGAGCTTGAAGATCAACATTGGCCTACCCGGCCACCTATCGGCAAACGACCTCAGGCCAACATGGGCGACACGAAACCAGTAGTCGCTACCCATTTACACGAACTTGATACGAGCGAGTGAACTGTTGCCGCTTCCTATGGGGTTCGACTGCATGAATAGTAAACTGGCTCCCGTTTCTGTTCTCCTCTGCAGAAAATCCTGTCCCCAAGTGTGAAAAAGGATGACGTGTAATTTGCAGAAGGAGTCTGGGAGTCAACCCACCTCTTGCTTCAGACTGACGGGACCCGTCTTGGCGGCGTTTATATGAGCACGCTAAGTGGATCTTGTGCCCGACAGGCAAGCTCTGCCATGTCAAATACCCGTAAATGCCACACTTACAGCCAGACTCGAACCGCCGCTGCCAAGTTCACGCAAACGAGGCTACTGTATACCGGGTGTTCGCAGTAAGTCTAAATAATTTTCAGAAATAGTCTTTTTGACACAGAATGATAATTCATTCGGGATTATAGTGAAGACCTAGCCTAAGTAATTTTCGGAAAGTCTTTCTGGGATAATGCAGATTTCTTCGGAATCAAAGTGAAGGCATTGGTGGACACCGTAAAATCTGCTAGGCAAGTTCATTACTAGCCTTACTAAGCTCGGCTAATTCACTGTTTAAGTTTGGCACTTGATAGCTGTTATAAAATTGTAGTAGGCCATAAAGGCATTCAATATCAATATTAGATGTGGAAAAACTTAATTGCCTATGGTGCTGTGACGCCAGAAATTTCGGCCGTCCAGTCGCATTTGAAGTAATGCAAAGTAGCTGCGAAGCACGCAAAGTCATGCCCATGGAGTGACGTAGCTCGGAGCGGATGCACCACACTTCTTTCGTTCTTCTCCTTTCGTTCGAGCGGCGAGTTGCGACGTGCCGCTTGAGTACAAAACTTTGCCAACGATCGAGGTTGAAACCGCTCCACCTCCTTCTTTGCTGCCTCTAGGCATGCCCTGGCATTGAGGTATGCATCGCGCAAGATGCGCAAGAAATTGCAAAGTATGCCCTTCTGTTCGTGGCTACCTACATGATGAGACTGCAAAACAGTTGAGCTGCTTCGCGATTTCCGTGTTCCGCAAAATTTTGTACACCAGTACATCTCCGCAATGCTGCTCGCAGCAATGCCAAGGAACTCAGAGCATGTACAGAGAAATATGACTGGCTTCTAGGACACGTGGTCAGACATGAAGCCTCAAGGGGGACGAAAAAAGAGCTGAACAAATTTTGAAAAAAGATCAAAGGCATTTGGTCGCGGACCAGGTCAAGTTGGCTCACAATGTCATTCGCCTAACCGTGGTCTCCAGTTCCCTTTTGCAACAGGACAATTCCTGCCCCTCCCCCCACCCCCCCACCCCCCCCAACCCAAGGGTCTCCCCGAAAGGCGAATAATTGCATGGAAGGCTATCAGAAGAAAGGCTGTCGATACTGCTTTCCAGTGAGGTGCGTTTAACATGTCAGGTGTCACTGCTGCTTAATTATTTTGTTTTAATCCTTTCGCCTTACCTCGCCAGTCGGGATCTGATCACGTTATTAGTAAACTTATTGACAGAATTATAACAGCGAAGGCGGTGCTTGAGCCAGCACAGTTTCCTCATGTGCACTAGCCAAAAGTGGTTTCAGCTTGGGTCGCTGACAGTTTTTTGTCAGTGGTGTGGTACATCAGAATACAGATACGATGTGATAACTAGCAGGCTTGTTAACTAATATTGATAAGTAAACTTTTTAACTATTGCTGCTAGGCTCCGTAGTTATCGAGAGGAGTGTAGCCCACCGTAAGTAATATCCTTAGCAGATTTTAGAATTTCTAAAACGCGGTTGTTCTAGGCGCTGTGGCCCAACAAATTTTGTCTACATCGCTGCAAAATACATGTGCTTTCGAGAAGCTTGCAGACAAAGCAACCTCTCCAGTGCACGTAGCCCATCTAAATAGCCAAAATTTGTTGGGCCACAGCACCAAGGGTACCCGGGTTTTTGAAATTCTAAAAACTGATATGCATATTATACTTACGGCGGGTGACACGCTTCTAAATTATTAGAGAGCCTAATAATAATAATTGAAAAGTTAACAATTCAGTATTTGTTAAACAGCTTGCTAGTTAGCACATCTTAGCTGTATTCTTATTTACTGCACCGCTGACAGTTCTATGCCGAAAAAGCAAAAAGCCTATTTAAAAAATTGTGCAAAATCTTTGGTGAAACACCCTGTATATGTAGGGTTATTCGTTTTCAGGTTTTATATTTTTTCAAATTTGGGGGGTAAAAATCGGGCGTTATTTTTCGGCTTGATAATAGGGGAGAAATCGGGTTTTTCGTGGAAAAATTCCGCAATTCAGGTTTTATCGGGTTAAATTTGCAAACTAATAATTTATTAGATTTGCTCTAACCGGTGGGTAACAATTAGGGCTAGATTTTGGGCTGCTTTCAAGAAAATATTGCAAAATTTGGCGTTTCTTTGGTAATTAATTATTACTCGCAGTGAGAGGCAACGGTCAGTTTTGAGAAAAGAAACATTTTATTCACGAGGGCTGGTCATTCGACGTTCTACACGTCCTTATTAACATACATAATCATCTGCATGCGCAGCATCTCGGTTTCCATACGAGACCTGTCTGGTCTCTGCAGGTAGCTTAGCTGAGAGAATGTTCGCTCAAGGTCACAGCTGCCATTAGCTAGGCGCAACAATGATAACGCTGCATTTGCTAGCCTTGGGTAACGCACAGTTGCGTCGTTCCAAAAGTCCATCACTTCAACACCTTCATTTGTGGGGCTTGCTTCCAGCAAGTACTGGTTGAACTCCTCGCGAAGCGAGCCTACATCATCCATCACGGAATTAAAGAGAGGTCGGTAGTCATCAAACGACTGACTCAGCAGCCGCTTCTGGAACGGATCGAGTACGGCTCCCAGTTTCCACAACGTCAACTGGTTTTCTTGTTTGTCTGAGACGTTCCGTTTCAAAGTGCAGTCCCATTTTGTGGAGATTTTGGCGCAAAACTCTTCACAACAAGTTTTTACTAATATGACACTGTTCTTAGGCAACATAGACAAAACACCTTTCGCCCGATCACTTTTACCGATCATCGTGGAAAGCTCATTGACAGTCTGCTGTAGCTTGACATTTACGAGGTGATCGAAGCTTGGCATGAGGAGTTCTCCGCTTTCAAGCGTTTTTTGGACATCTAAAAGAGGCTCGAGTGCATCTCTCATTAAGACTGCCTTTGCATAAAGAACCTCTTTTTCAGAAAGTATCGCTCTAATAGCTTCCGCTTTAGTGCTATCATGCGAGCATTCAACAAGTTCTGTTAATGAGCTCCACATTTCTGTGACGACAACAAGCGCTTTGTAGAAGCTTTGCCATCTGTTCGGAACTACAGAAGGAGGCTTCTTTGCATCAGCGCCAAACAGGCTATTAGAGGCACATATTTCGATGTACTTTTGGTGCAGCTTGTTAGCGTGCTTAAATAATGCTCCAAACTTGATCACTGCGGATCAAACATCAGACACGCAAGGTGACGAAATCGCATGGTCAACGCTCACATGGATCAAATGGGCTAAGTCCTTTACATGCAAGATGTGGATCGCTTCAGCTTCGCAGATCTCACGTACCATTTTTCGCATGTACTCCGCGGAATCTGTGGCTACGGCTACGACATCCTTCCACGTCTTGCCCACAGTAAGGAGAGCCTTGCCGACTACCCGGGCCACTGTGTAGCTGTTCGAAGCATTAACTCTGTCGACGTCGACTAAACAAACCTGCTTCTTTTTTGCTTTTTGACTATAATAGCACAACAGAGTGTTAATGGTAGGCACTCCGGTTATGTCAGGGGATTCGTCAACGATAACACTCACTTTAACGGCTTGCATATCATTACGGATTTTCGCCATGTCCTTGTCAAAAGCTTCTTTCAGGTATTTAATCCGAAGTCGCTGTCCAGTCGGCATAGTTTTAGCGGCCTTGCAGTATTTGCGTACGAAATCCCCCAGAGGTCCGTCCGCCTGATGCATGCTGATTCCACTGTATGCCAGGGCACGAAGTCGTGAATCACGCCATCCGCTTCATTTTCTTTAGCACGCTGCCTACAGGAAACATCGAAGAGCGTTGGCTGAGATGTTCCCGCCTTTTCAGCTTCGTGGACCGCCATCTTCAACTTCTTATGACGCGATGACGCGAGATGCTCGCGAATTCGGTCGTAGGGCTTCTTCGCTGGATCGGTGACCATCTCGGTGTTGCAGTACTTGCACACCAGCGCGCGGCTGCCTTCAGAGTCTTTTGTTGTAGTCTGTAAATCCTTGTATTCTTTGCACCAATCATCCAATGTCTTTCGTTTTCTTCCTATCGTGAACGCTAGTCAGCAGTGCTGTGAATGCACGACGTGTAAATATCGCCGCTGCGCGTGCCCAAGCTGCGGGCGCTGTGTTCGGGACTCCGACGTTAGATGGCGCCACGGGGCCTGCAGTCAACGATTGTCTGTCTGTCGGCCGCTTTGGCCGCCTCTCGCCTGCGCGCCAACTGGAGGCACAGCAGTTCTGTGGGCACAGTTGTTTCAGAAATCGGGAAAAATCGGGTTTTACCCGATATTTTAAGAACTCGTTCGGGGTGCAAAAATCGGGTAAAAGAAAACGAACAACCCTATGTATATGCAACCAAGAGTTTGGCTGACTTGCTGGCTAGGGTCCAGAATAAAGGTTTCTGCAGCGGTCCAAGCGCAAACGAGGCTTGTGCTTTTGGGTGTGCAGGAGCCCCATAAAAAAAAAAAAGCAGTACAGCGTTTGGCTCTGACAGCAAGTGTAGATCAGTCCTGCGGGTGTTATGAACACCTGCTTGCCAAGGGATACTCTCCAGAGCAGGCGAGAGGAAGAAAAAATTGTCAGGTTTTTAACTTTGTTAAATCTATAGTGCGAAAGCATTCCCAAATCGCCTAGGTCAAATTTTTGGCATTGGCCGGAGCCAAATAGATGTCTAGCCATAATTCATCGCACCTAACCATCATCATGTCTAGCCATAATTCATCGCACCCAACCAACATGTTGGGTGCGATGAATTATGGCTAGACATCAATTTTGTTCCAAATCTGCCAAGGTCAAATTTCAGGGTGGGTGGGCCAAATTTTGGGGGCGGCCTCGAGGTCAAGGTCAAAGACCATGCCACCATGGTGGACCATAATGGTCATGGTGAACCTTGTAGACATGCTACACCTTATGTAGCTTACAGTAACGCTTTTGCTATAGTAGGCATCACAAGGTTATTTCAAAGTCATCCAGACACGAAATCATAAATCAGTTTTGCATCGAGTAGAGCTTTCCCTCTAAAATACTTTGTAATCCAGGTCAGGGTCGTCATTTCAAGCAGGCCGGTTGAGGCTGCAGCTGAGCACAGGCGTTCAGCCCTCATGTGGGTGATGTGGGCGAAGTCTCGCTTAAGGGTTTCGGTACAACTCAGTCAGCAGCATAGAGTTTTGTGTAAACCATGCATGGCCATGCCCAGATTTAGCAGTCTGGATAAAGATCTGACAGGTGTAATTTGCTCTTCGTGCATGTGATCACATATGTAATTGCGGATTGCTTAGTAGTAAACGAGACATAATGGCAAGCAAACTTTGCAGCATCTGAACATCTTTTTTACCCAATTCTGCCTTGTTCTGAAATGTGTTAACTTCTACTGTAATGGCATAACTGCTTACTACATGAAGATTTTGCTACTCAGAAATATGGGTGCATTACCCTTACAATGTGGACATGGAGACACACGCAAGATTCGTGCGTTCGATTACCATAGCTGGTAATGCGAAATTTGAGCGCAGCACTTCTCGGCTGACAGGTGGCGTGTTGCGCTCCTAGCCACTCTCTGGGATCTTCCATTGGCAGCCAACTTCCAGGTGGCGTTTCACTCTGCTACTTGGACAACCGGTTACACCGACTACGCCAACACCAATGACTATGGAGCAGAAGCTAGGAACGGGCACCTAGTCAAGTGTGCAATTCAGGGCATCCAGGATGCAGTGCAGAATATTTCAGGAGAGATCTATAGGGGTGTCAGGCTCCTGCAGGGATTGTATAGGAAAACTGCTTCTTAAATATAAAACCCGAAGAGTACATTCCAGTCACATTCTTCTCTGAAGGTTACATCCTTCAGCTCAACGCTCTCAATGCTGACATTTGCACAGTGCTCTCTGGCAGAGGCATCGAGCAGCGCTGATCAAATGTTCATTCTGGCACTTCCTGATCGGCACTAAGACTACATCAGACAACGAAACCATCAACTTTGTCTTGGATCGAACTGGTCCGTTTAGCTCGACAAAATGAAACCTGCAGGTTACTAGAAATGCTACAAGAAATAAAATCCACAAGTCGATGAGAGGCACCATCAGGTCAATGACCATAACAGGCGGTTTAATGCAGTAAAGTATTAAAACAGTTAATATTGGTAAATATTAGCACAAATGCATAAGTTTTAAGTTTGTCTCGCTTGCGTCGTCCACTGCGTTTAGCTTCCAGCGATAGTGGCGTCGCAGAGTAGGGAAAACATCCCGTTCAAGTAGTCCGTTTCTGCAGATTTGTGGCTGTACCACCTCCCTTCTTGAAGTGAATAGCAGAACACAGAAACTAACAAAAAAGCAAACATCAAACACCAGGGAACAGTATTAAGCTTAATTGAGCACAGATTATATAAGGCGTGCAGGAAAGAACAACTAAAGAATATAAACGGCTATGAATAGATGCAAGATGGACCTTCACCAAGTACACTAATACAGGAGTAATGAAAGGAGTTGCGGAGGGAAAATAAATACAAGAAGAATCAGCTGAAATGCTTAACTACGACCGCATGACAAGACCGCTATAGGAGGAAAAAAATTGAGTACGGATGGAAGAAAAAGGATCGTGCAGCTGAAAAGTGGCACAAGGGGGACCAGAGTATAGTTTCGAAAAAGGAGAGCAGCAGCAGGAAAGCACGGTTTCTTCGGTATAACAGAGGATGGCAGATTCCACACAGGCTAATGACATTGAAAAAGGGAATATAACAATACGGAGGAGAGATTCCACGGAAGCTAATGAGATTGAAAGGGAAAGGGGGGGGGGGGGGGAGTAGAATTAACAGAATGTGTGTAGGCAAACATAACAGAAATCGAAGCTAAAAAAATGGATACCGGGGGAGAGTATGAGGGTGGAGATCAAGAAGAAACCAGGCAGGGAGATCACGAAATAAGGAAGTAAGGAGGAGGAAATGTAGGGGTACAAGAAGAAAGGAAAGGGAAGGCAGGAAAAGAGAGAAACAATGCGAAGGCTGGACACAGGTGACAGGCGAGACGGAGCCGGCATGGTCACTACGACGTGGCGGGGGCCGCAGGGTCTTCTTCCTTGCCGCGTATCGAGTTGGCCAGCGGGTTCTTGAAGGGCTGCTCGTTCTGCGACATCTGCGAGGAGCTCTCGTCCGCGTCGCCGACACCCTTGTCTTGGTCCTCTTTGTCGGCCTCAGTGGCACTCTCGTCCGCGGCCTCCTCGGGAGTTGATGCGCCGTTTGCCACAGCCGGGGCGCCCCAGCGGTCGTCCTGCAGCGCCTGCGTAGTTGGTTTTCACAATTTTTACCTGCTAGAGCCGAAGGAGTGACAGGGAGACGCACCATAGCTGAGCTCGGAGGATTGCTTTCGGCCTTGTCCTATTTGCTCTAATGTGCAGCGTTACTCCGCTTCAAGTGGCTCGCCGTGTAGTGAAAGCTACGAGCGTGAGGCGACGGCTGCCACATCTGTGCGGTAGGCTCACAAGCATGAAGACAGCGCACTCTAAGAGGCCGTTGTCTCGCGCCCGTGTAGGGAGTATTCACCAACATCATCATTTTGTTGTCTGTGCGAATTAAAGGCTACCGGCATGTCCAAACGGATTATCGCCTCTTGCTCTGGCCTGCATGGCTGGACCTACGCGCTGGACAACAAAATGGCACCCCTGACTTCACGTGAATACCCGCTCAATGCGTACGAGCATTCTGCACTTCGCAACACGGTAACAAGCTCGAGAACTCGGGCTCCGTACCGATGAGTGGCTCAGGGATTACGTCGAGCTGTCAATGAGTTACCGCCTCTTATGTGTCGCACTCCATTAAAGGTGCTGAACACAGGCACCTCGGGCCAAGCCAGCAAGCTCAGGCTCAACAATGCGCAGGCGC
Source organism: Amblyomma americanum (assembly GCF_052857255.1). Taxonomy (NCBI): domain Eukaryota; kingdom Metazoa; phylum Arthropoda; class Arachnida; order Ixodida; family Ixodidae; genus Amblyomma; species Amblyomma americanum. Next base: position 104,326,709 of record NC_135498.1, read on the forward strand.
AGCTGGCTCCGCAGCGCAAGCTTCAATGTGCTGGCAACACTTTGAGCAATAATACGCGACGTTTCGCGATACGGTGTCCTTCCCCAGATAACCACATACAGCCTTTAGACGTCTCAAATACAGCACTTGCTAGACATTGTGTATGTCTAGTAGATATCCAGATTTGTCCACACAACATTGTGGGGATGTGCAGTGGGTTATCAGAAATGCATCCGTACCTCTAAAATATTATGTTCTATGGATGTTATTCCTGGACATTTGTAGCATCTAATAGATGTGTGCAGAGGGAAGTTTGATGCCTATAGCACTTCCCACGCACTGCTGCTTTTGCCTCAGCATTGTCTCACACTAGGTACAATTGCATGTGTCATGCATATTGACCTTGTGCTCCTCGCAGACGAACTAGTATAAATAAAAAATGCTTTAAAAGCATATGCTAGAAAACATCCATTACATTTGTAAACAAAGTGCTGGTTGGTGTGCAGTGCAGACTGTCATCATTTCATAGTGAGCGCAGTGTACTGTTCTAATCAGGGGCATATCTACCCCTCGTATTTACCTGAAGCACATGTACGACCTGTTTACAGCAATTAATATTTATTACATGTCCCAGCAGCTAGCAAAATTGCAGTATTAAAAATAAACCGGATGCCTGTTGATTAATCGGCACCAATAAGGATATTGCAATCCTCGACTACCAGCCAGGACCAAGAAAGGGCCTGCAACTGGTTTTACTTGCATCTTTCCTGAAATTTCTGTACCCAAAGTTGCGTTTAATATAGTATCTACTTCATTGTACAGCGAAATAGCAGATAACACCAGAAAGTGAGAGATTGTAACAGTAAGAGTTGCAATACACAGACCAAAGAAGTACAAATGCAAACAGTGACTAGCTTTTCCGTTTACAGAATGAGTGGAAACCAGATGTGTAAACAGTAACTTTTTCTCCTGTTTATTACCACTCTAAAATGCAGCTACTGCATGTAACACCAAAATGAATGCAGGCATTCAGTTTCTTACAGAGCACAGTGACAGCAGTAAAGAGAATACACTAAGAAAAACAAATGGAAGCTACAGTGGGTACTGCTTGTATTTATCGCATTTAAGAAACATAGCACAGCAATAAAAGAGGCATACTGTACGTAAATGCTGTTCAAGTTGGCTGTAAAATGTGCAAGTAACAAACACTGCAAAAAGACCAAAAGACACAAATGAGCTCTGCCTATCTAGCTCTGCTGCCTACCTCGTGACAAGTGAAAATGTAATAGAGAAAGACGTGAAATTGAAATGAATATGCAAGTAGTAGCTTGTAGACCAACTAGAAACAGAGGCATCACAATAAATCCAGCATGAATGTTCAATGATATGAAACGGGTTTGCATATTCTCCCGTAGAGTAGCGAGTGCAAAGGAAACAATATGTCACAAAATCAATGGCTTTGACAAGAGTAGGAGTAAAAAGTTAAAATAAAAGCGAACTATGGGGCTAGCATTCCTCCTTGCAAAGTGACAAAATATGAGTGAAAGTAATAACTCATTATTTAATGCAACAATGGAATGCAGTGACTGAAGACTGTAATGAATGCTGTCAATCAATGACCTTTGTCGTGACAGCTGTCTCTACTATCATGGTGACTAGGAAGCAGTGAATATACTGAAAAAAAAAAGTTTACTAAAACAACTTAGGTAAATTAAAATATGAGCACTGTACTGCTTTACATCTAAAATGCATACAGTTGCAAAAAAAAAGATGCATTTAAAAAAATGCAATAAAACAAGTGCACTGCTTGATTTATGGCCCTTTAAATGTCGATTTAACAACCCCTTCTGGGAGAAGGCCCATGGACAATGGAAGCATTGGTACGGCCTCTCACCTGTGTAGATATGAGTGTGCTGCACCAAGTAGCTTCTGGTTCTAAAACTGTGGCTGCAATGCCTGCACTTGTATGGCTTCTCGTCTATGTGAATCCTAAGGTGGGCTACCATAGTTTCCTTCCTGGTGAAGCTCTTGGTTCAATAAGTGCACTTGTATGGCCTGTGTGAGTGTGAAGGTGAACCACCAAGCTATTCTTCTCTGTGAACCCCTCACTGCAAAGATGACATAAAAATGGCCGCTCCCCAGTGTGTCTCCTTAGGTTCGAGGCGGCACACCGGAACTGCTGCCATCCTGGTAGGCTCCACAACCTGTGAGTAGTGGCTGCATAACAGAAGAAATCATGTGTTTGCTCAAATATGACAGGTATGTCTCAATTCTTACTTAAGCACTGGAGCACCTTTCAAGAAGTCTTAGCATGAGCTAGTAAATTGTAGTTTCTGTCCCAATCATTTTAGAAGTAGAGCATTAGTTTGGATTTTTCATTGAACTGAACAAAGTTCTTTTCCCATTAATATGTCTGCATAAGGCAATAAAAACTACACCTCAGCCCGTTCAGTTTAAGTATTGCCACGAATTTTTTTACTGCATGTTTGCTCGTACTCAGAGCTGCCGCCACTTGGCTTTATCAATTTCTCTGTGACAGATGCGACCAGACTTATCTCAAATGATCGCAGCTATGCACAACTGCTTCCACATTGTTCAAGATTGTTGAAGTTGCTTTGGTGGCTTATCCAGATAGTTCCTTTCCAGCTTTAAAATGAGTGCGGCCGAGACCGGCAGGCATTCTGTTCAACGACCACTGAGCCCGCTTTTTGTTATCGCTGTCGCCAAGTCCTTCAGTTCGTTGTGGGCGCAGGTCCACCCAATAAACTGTTTCTTTTGGAAGCCCTCCTCCTGTCTTCTTGAATGCCAGACAACCGTCACAACTTCATGACAGTATACGGAAACTTGAGAGCAAAACTGATACGATATTCTTCAAACAGTGCGAAAACACAATGATGGCACTAAAATGCAAATCAATGCCTAAACCATATAACGATAGCTACAACTACCTTAGTCATCAAAAAAGGACCAAAGAGAGAACAGGCACAGTCAGAATAGCATCTGTGTTCCACTACACAGCTTGGCCATATATCAAACTAACATGTCAAAACACTTATTTCACATCTGCATGAGACCTTTTCATTCCCTGGCTTTGAGTGCCTAGTACAGTATACAAGCACTTCAGCACAGCAGCACATGTTCAAAGCTTCTCGAATCAATTACGACCCTTATTCCTCATTAGGCTAAAAGTAGAGCCATTTGGTTAATCATCATTAGTATATATGCTATTCTAATGAACTTGTGAAACACAGGCAGGAAAATGAAACATGACAACAAAAATGAAAGAAAACACAAGGCATGTCTTGTGTTATCTGCCATTTTTTCCTGTCTTCATGCTTCATGTGAGCCATCCCCAGGTGACTCAGTGGCTTTAGAGTCTGGCTGCTGATGCCAAGGTCGCGGGATCAATCCCGGCCATTTTTCAATGCTGACAAAACAAAAAATTATAACAGAAACATCCTGTGTGCTCTGCGATGTGGGCTTGTCAAAGAGCTCCGAGAGCCATTCTCTACAGCGCCCAACATAGGCTGAGCCACTTCAGGACGTTAAAATGCTCGCAATACAATATAATAATCCTAAGAAATGCTTTTATGCAAAATGTTACGGCTCGCACCGTACCAAAAATAAAACCATCAGCACGCAGGCGCTGTTGAACAAATAGTACCCCAAAGACCATGACACAAACACGTGAAGCGCGATTTATATATGCTCCAGTTCTGGGCCACCTGGTGATGTAATAATGCTATTCATCTCATGACCATTGCAATTGTGCAATCTCCCCTCTTACTAAACTGACTGGCATAACAGCCGACAGCTTGCTAACAGCTCTGGCACAGCCACACTCAAGAGAACAGGAAGAGACTCCTTCCCACCTTGTGATCTCTCTCCTGGTGGTGAGCTGCACCTGGTGCAAAAGACGGAACCTGCACAATGAAAAAGCATGTTAAGTGAAACATAATGCCAGTGCTTCAGTGCTTATTCAGGCTCCAGCACACCTTTCAAGAAGGGTAAATTAATAATGAAGATGCTTTTAATTAGGCCTTCTAATGCTGCTAGTATATCTAGTGCGTAAGGCAAAGTTTAACACAGCACCTGTCCTTGAAACAACAGGTTTCCCTTTTGAAGCTGACATGCGCTTCTGAGCAAGGTAAAATGACAACATTTAAACTATCACTGAAAAAAAGAAGCATTTGAATGATCTAAAACATACAAATGCTCTGTGCTACAGTATGACTTCTGATCACTGCTGCTCACAGAAGAAATGCAAGCAGAAGCATATGGCACAATGCCTGCCATATCTTTATATTGCAACCACTTCAGCTCAGAAAAGAAATGCAAAATGCCTTAAAAAAACACTCTAAAGAGTCAGTTTTACTTGAAAAAAGGGCCCATATACAATTTCAAAGAATTTCCTACAGCTTCAAAGGTATCTACTAGACAGTGCCACTGTAACAAAAGTACTCAGTATTAACACTAACAGAAAACCATACAGCACTTGCCAAACAGCTGAAAAAAGGAACCCAGTGAAACATAAGCAGCAAAAGAGAAAAAGCTGGGGAGAATAATAATAATTGGCTTTATTAGGGGGGGGGGGGAAGGAAATGGCGCAGTATCTGTCTCATATATCGTTGGACACGTGAACCGCTTCGTAAGGGAAGGGATGAAGGAGGGAGTGAAAGAAGAAAGAGAAATAGGTGCCGCAGTGGAGAGCTCCGGCATAATTTCGACCACCTGGGGATCTTTAACATGCACTGACACCGCACAGCACACGGGCGCCTTAGCGTTTTGCCTCCATAAAAACGCAGACGCTGCGGTCGGGTGGAGATTAATGCACGATGAAGAAAACAGCATGCAAATCATTGTTTCCATCAAGAAACAATATATGATGTTAATGATGCCTTTACACATGGCAGATGATGCATACCTGCTTTTGGACACATTTTAGAATTTGAACAAGAGACATAAAACCATAATGGTAGCACCAAGAACCTCAAAAAAACTGCAGCTCTCTATCATCATCAAGGAAATATTATCATATATATTATAAAACAAAAAAGAATGATGAAGCCATGTTTATGATACGATCACCAAGTTCCTATACACGGCCATACAGAAAGAGTCATGGAATACCCAGCTGTCATACACACTCCATATATGCGCAGCCATTCTGATAGCATGAACACAAAGGGCTAACATGCCCCACTGTGCCCACATACATATTCAGAGTCATAAGACATGAAATTTTACAGACTACGATCTTTCAAACTATAACAAGCCTATGACTTTTGGCAGGAGTTACTTTGAAGCAGTGTATCCCCTCCGAGGCAGCTGCACTTAACTGCACAAAGCAATGCACAGGCACATTCTGACCACTTGCCATCTGCTAAGAAGGCAGATTCATGAAGAAAAATGAAAGCACTTTCAAGGGATTTCTGGTGAGAGAGCTGTGACTATCAGAACTAGAGGATGGGTTCAATGTTGCACATCAGCATGGCAACTTTCAATAAAAATGCTCTCGTGGAAAGCCTGTACACTCGTTCTACCGATACTGTTATCAATTAAGGATGCAGCAGAAGGCCAGATTCCAGAGGCATTTCATTCCAGTTTGTGCCCACGGCAATTTAAAGAGCTCATAAAAAGGCTTGCACTTAGACAAAATCACGTATCTGCTACAAGACGTGTGCTTTGGAGTAACAAAAGCTAGAAAAAGCCTTTAGGTATGCAAATTATTTTGTAATGACACCACAAGAAAATTGACAGAACAATAAAAAAATCTGGTGCAACAAACTAGCATAACCAGTTGCCTTTTTTTGCTCTTTCCGAAAAATGCTTCGGAATTCGCATCCAAATGTATGAAATTTGCATCAGTCCGTTTTGTATTTCCTGTGGCTGATGCAAATAAATCTGCATTAGTATTGCATGCGATGGCCAAATTATACCTCTGTCACACTACCAAATTTAGCATCATTCGAATCAAATGGTATTCGATATATCAAATGTCATTTGGTCTCTTAAAGTGCGACAGTGAAAAGTGTCATTCTCAAATGAAAGCAATGATGATCAGTGAAAAACAAACTCGTACAATTAAGAGGCATCAGTGCACATAAAAGGTGTTTAAAATTGTTGCGTAGTAATTGTAAATGTGCGCGAGAACACTTCTGTGCAATGTTAAAGGGACACTGAGGAGAAATTGAAGTTGGCTTGTATCCATAGAATAGCAGCTCCTGATCACAAAAACGCCACCCTTCCTGAAAACAAAGCTCTTGTAATGTAGAAAATAGCAAGAACCAAAATACAGGTATCGCCGCCACAGGCCAATCTCGCGTGATGCATTCCTAGGACAAGAGGCGCCACCTTGGAGGAATTTTCTTTACTTCATGGAACTCACGAATCTCTGAGGCTTGCAAAAGAAGGTTGCACACCGCACCGCTAGCCGTCAGAAATAACGGAGTCTGCGTTTACGCCACGATTCACGTCACTCCGTTCTGTGACGTCATAAGAGCTGCCGTGGCGTCATAAGAATTCCCGGAGTTTGAATCAGAGGGGCGGGAAAAACTTTTTCAACTTCGAATCCAAATTTCTTTGAAATCATCTTTCGCGCCCGGACAAGCGGCAACAAAACCATGAAATGCCGAACTATCAGATTTTGCTAACAAATATAGGGCTTCAAATATTATTTCAGGCTATGCTGCACTTTTTTAGCCTCAAAAGCCACGGTAAGTACAAATTCAACCATAAATCCGATTTTATATAAACAAAATGGCTGACATGGCGCAGCTTGTAAATGACATCCAAAAGGTGACCCACTCAGTTCTGGTTTAAAGTACTTCTGAGCTAACCATACTTGGAGTGCCCACCAACAAGAAACACTCAACCTAAAATGATGGACGGTCACGGGCACGGCCGTGGTTAATGCTCGGGTGCTGCTGTTGGCTCCTGCTGAGACAGAGTAAAGCTATTCACGGCGACCTCAAGTGTAAATTTCACTTCAAAATTAGCATTTTTAGCTGAGCTCTATAACTACAATTTCTAACTTTGGCAGTGTGCGCATTATTTTTTTTGTCTTGTTTGTTTCTGCTGCATATCTGCTGTCCAGAGTATGCATTCAGATTGAGATTGAATGTGAATGAGTTGCCCAAACTCCTATGGCGAATGTCATTAGAACCTATTAAATGTCCCTGTGTAGCGGCCAAATAAAGACACATGCTAATGCTCAGTTCGAATGACATTAAATTTGCTATTGTGACGAATATTACCTGAACGGTGTCCTAATGACCAGGGGCCAGATTATGTAACTGTCAATTACGAAAATTGTCAAAACTTGTCACAAAGGTGTCAATAAGCCTCGCTCCTATTGGTCGGTCGTGTCCGGCGGCCATATTGCTTTTTTGCGTCATGGGTGGCTGCAGATGACGTCACGGATATGGCAGAAGTGATGACGTTGCACATCTAATTATGCAGCCGCTATTTGACAGTTTTTTGTTGGGACCTTGCACAAGGCGGGCCTCATTATCGGTGAATTTAACGCACGACAGCAGTCCTGTAGCACGTCACGCACCACGCCGGCGCCTGCACATTCCTACGGGTCGACGTTTTCATGAAGTGTAACCTTTTCAGTGTGCCCGCTCTTTTCTGCTTCGCACAGTTCCCGGCGTATCCACAAAGTCACCCATACGGGCCGGACAGAGATGATCTGCGACGAGACGCTAAATACACTCACATTTCACACATCACAAGCGAGGTAAATGCTGCGGCTGCTGCGCGTGCGACCACCAACATGGCAAATGCCGCGCCGGCCGCTAGTGCCACTTGCAGACGACGTCATGTGAATACCTCCTATAGGGAAGCCACACAAGTTGAAATAACGCATCTCGGAAACTTTCTCTGCATTTGGATGTTTTGTGATGCTATGCGCTAGTACATAGGGGCAGAACTATTGTTCCGCCTGGGTGGAGCTAGGCATTTTGAAAAGAATTAGCTGCTCTTGGAGTTATGTGCAGGAAGAACTGCCACTTGAGTTCTGTAACCTAACGTAAACTAATTAAAACAAGCCTAACTGCTTTACATGCAAAGTGCTTCAAAACAAACTACTCACCAATATACTGTTGTACTGTTGACAAAATTTTCCAGGACGCGCGACTGATGATTTCGGCTTATAGGTGTGAAGTGTACTATTGTTTGCCTTATTTCACTAACACACATTATACATTCCAAGGCCTAGTTTCATCTCCACAAGCGTGATTTCCAACCACTGGCTGATAACAAAGCTATATGCTTTTGATAACAATCGCGTGTCCTGAGCAATTTTGGCCCCGACAGTATGTGCTGTGATATTATATGTACAGCCTACTGCGATTTGAAGGTGATCTGTTTAGGCTTTATCAGCTTGGATTAACCGACCTAACACGATATTTTTATTCGAAAGAAGGTTGCAACCACGATATGAACGTAGCTAGCCAAAGCTTTTAATGCAACAGTGTTAAGGCTCCCGTTCAGCAGAAAATCTCGCGTCTGTGGCGGGTAAATTATTGATTGTGAGAAGTTGCTCAGAAGGGCAACCCCCACCGGTGCACAAGGCCTGCCACCTCACCTGTGACAGCACCTGCCATCGCAAGTGGGTGGCACATCGCTTAACTGCTGCACCACTGTGTCAGGTGTGGTATGAAGTCCACGGATGAATGTGAAGTCAAGAACGATGAATTCCGCACATATGGTACACATTACAGCTATTGCGTCACACTCTTAAGGCGGAGCCTAAGTGTGCAGTGCAATTTTTCTATATCCTGTAATCACTTTTGTTGCGCACCAAGTGCCCATCATGACAGGAAAAATTTATTGGTTCGTGTTAGGTGGAACAGGTGCGATAACCTTCAAATTTCACTAGTTTCTACTGGTGTTATTGCGATTAAAACATGATGGAAAAATTTGATGCCAGGGGTAGCTCCAGGAAGGAATGCAGGGTCTGTTAAGGATGGAACTGCAATGCTGAAGTGCTGTGTTTTAACAGAACTATAGCAGCAGTCATGTCATTCCGTTTTCCATAACTTCAGGCACCTTATTTCGTTTTTTGATGCCAGTGCATGCAAGCCTTCTGTCTGCAATGAACCAGAATCGAAACATTACCGTAATGAAATAGCCTGCTTATAAGTTTAGTTTAGTCTATGGGGTTTAACGTCCCAAAGCGACTCAGGCTATCAGATACGCCGTAGTGAAAGGCTCTGGAAATTTCGACCACCAGGGATTCTTTCATGTGCACTGACATTACACAGCACACGAGCCTCTAGAATTTAGCCTCTATCGAATTAATGTTGGTTCGTGGCACAACAGCCTTTTGAAGCACTTCACCCTTTTTGTGTAGCAGTTCGGGTCAGATTACGCGCACTTTCTGTTTTACGCTGTGGCATGTTATAAGGTGTGCATACACATGGGATATATCGTTAAACAGTTGCGAAATGAACCGAGATAGGTATGGGAGCACATTCAGGTGGCTGGAAATAAATATGGCAACAAGAAAAACCTGTCTGCATTATTTGGGATATGTGTCAGCTGAGAATAAGCCTTCCAGAATAAGGAATGCATGCATATGAAAAAAATGAAGCATCATTCAGTGCCAGGAGGTAACATTGCTGCAATCAATTTGCAGTAATTTACTTGCAGTTCTGGGGATTGCTTGCTGTAGCTTAACTCATATTGATGCCTGTTCCTTTAATGCAGATTTTTAAAGCGGGAAGGATCATGAGGAAAAGACTGAGCTTGTCCACTTTGTTCTGTCAGGGGGTACAAAACATCTGGCATCTGGAGGGACAAAGAAGTATCTGGTTTGTCATCGCTCAGGGTTATATGTGAAGACAGGAAGAGGTAAGCGCCAATCAAAGGTTCATGGTAGTGTGAAATGTGAGAGGAACTGCTTGGCGACAATGGATGTCATTGAAAAAAAATGGAAATGTGGTAGTAGACTATCAAGCTGAACACTACGGCCATGAGAAAGAGCTACGGTGCCAGCCCTTGTCAATTGCTGACCAGAAAGACATTGCATGCAAGCTGAAGCTGCAGGTCCCTTGTAGGGTTATTCTTTCAGATGCACGTTCGCCTGCCAGAGCTGCACTGGACAGGCTTCACCTATTGACCTCATCAGAGGTTCAAAACATAAAGATGAAGTTTAATATTGGCAGTGAAGTGGAGAAAGATCATGATGACTATGTCAGTACACAGAAATGGATCGTCAAGCTACAGGATCATGGTGCTTTCTTGTATGCAGAGGCAGACAAACTGACAGAAGAAGGCATCGGTGAGTTTGTGATGGCAATGATGAACACTACCCAGGGTGACATGCTGCTAAAGCATAGTCAAAGAGCAGTGTGGGTTGATTCAACTCATGGCACAAATCGCTATAAGCACCAACTTACAACTGTGATGGTGATAGGAAATGATGGGTCAGGCATTCCGTGTGCCTTCCTCCTCTCTTGTAGTGTGTCTAAGGATGTCATGGTAAGATTTTTTGCTGCTATCAAGGACAGGCTTGGCAGACGAGTTAGCTGTGGTGCATTCATGTCAGATGATGCACCAGCATATGCAAATGCATGGGCGGGGGTAATGGGGAACCCTGTGAAACGCCTGTTGTGTGTGTGGCACATCAGACGGAACTGGAAGTGCAACATGACCAAGGTAACTGACAGCCAAAGCCGAGAAGTTGAATGCATTGTGGACTAGCAGAAGCGAAGAGGACTTGCACAAGGAGCTGTCAGAGTTCCGTACATTAAAGGAGTTTGTTGAGTGCGTTAAGTTTGTTGAGTACTTTGAGAGAGTATATGCTAAGCGCCCAGAACAGTGGGCTCTTTTCTACAGGCAGGACACCGGATTGACTACTAACAACCATCCTGAGTCAATGCATAACGAGCTCAAGAAAAGTTATTTAGGAGGGTTTCAGAACTGGCGGTTCGACAGGCTGCTGGTGTCTTTGATGAAATTGTCCACTGACCGGGTAATGAAACAGCTGATCTGTCAAGTGAAGCGCAGGGCAGACCCTCGCACAGCAGACTGCTTCAAGAAGCATGCTGCAGGAGTGGAAGTCTGGTGTGACCAGACTTTCTGATTGAAAGTGGTCTGTGCAGTCGTGATCTGAAGAACGTCCTGACAACACTGTTGTCAGGAAGGACACACAGTGCAAAGGGTGCATGCTTAGCTGCCCTGAATGTAACACTTGTTTCCACAGGTTCCAGTGCAGCTGTAGGTATTTTTATCTGTGCATGAAAATGTGCCACCATATCCATGCAGTTGTGCAGTGGGAGCTGCGGATAAGGGATGCAACTGTTAATGATCCGATCACTGAGGATCCATCTTCTGTTTTGGCATCTGCAGATGATCATTCATTCTCACTGAATGAACCTCCTGTTCACGAGTCAGTCAGTGAGGACACATCTGCAAATGATTCATTCCCAGTGGATGATCCTGCAGCACTATTTGAGAGCATTCAAGGTGACATGATTCAGTCACAAGACTCAAATGTGCTTCCAGCTGTTGACATTGAGCTTGCTGCTCTTACACGCAAATTCAGTAAAAAAACATCAACTGACCCAAAAGTGGGAGCATTGGTGCGTGAATACATCGTCAAACTTGCGCAGGTTGTCAGGGGTGTGCCGACAAAGAGGAGGAACCACCTCAGTCTAGGCCACCTCCTGCCAATAAGCGACAAGAAAAGCAGTCAAGGTATTGGCCCAAATGCAGCAATGCCACCGCTTCTACATCAGCTGGAACATGTTCTCAAGGAAAGCATGAGAGACAACAGCTTGAATGTCAACAGGGTCCACCTATCCGCATCGCGAATTATGATCCATGTATCCACATTCTGAGAGAGCACGACTACGTAAAGCTCTCCTGAATACAATTACATCATGTGTTTTTAGTGTATGTTTTCCTTATGTTTCTGGTGTACACTTTTCCTGTGGTCCCCTGGGAATTGCATCAGTGCAGCTTTACTGTGACAAGTATATTTTGCTACTGTAATGCAGTAAGCCTTAAAAAAACCTTACATATCTAGTACACTCAGATTAATCCAACTGTAATGGAGCCACTGATCTTTTTCCCGGAAGTAAGAAATTTATATCTATTAAGGCATTACTTTCTCATGTAAAGCTACCTAAATTGTACCTTAAACTGCTGATCTTGTCACTTCAGACAAGGTCTGACCCTCTCCCTTGCCCTTTATCTTATGGTGTGCGTCTTATTGATATAACTCGAGGTTAAGCTGGTTTAAAGGAACAATGTACTGACTTTTGCAGATTACGTTTTTTTTAGCAGCAATCAAGGGCTACTTTCTCCACTAAACACAAATCTCTGATTCGGAGGTCAGGGACACAGCAGAACAATTTAACACCTCATTTTTCCGTACGGTAGTCTCACTTTCTCGTTCGAAACAGGGACGCTTCTGCTTCCACTCCGCCACGACGGCTCGTGTACTGTGCGATGTCAGTGCACGTTAAAGAACCCCAGGTGGTCGAAATTTCTGGAGCCCTCCACTGCGGCGTCCCTCGTAGCCTGAGTCGCTTTGGCAAGTTAGACCCCCAGAAACCATAAACCATCACTTTTTCGTAGCGATTGGAGTCTGCAAACCCGTTTATGAATGCAACCACTGCCACACTGCCTAGGTGCCATGCAGTAGCAATATTGAGTGTGACATTAACCTAGATGCATAGGTTTTTATTAAAACTAGAGCTGAGAATGCTAAGGCGGTTTTGAGAGTACTGTCAATAAAATATCACGTTAAGGCAGGTACCAGGAACTGCTTTTGCCGGCTGTAGTGCTGGCATTGCTAGGCAAGCCACTAACAGTATAGTGGGAGTATACGTTTTAAATACATTAAAAGAAATGCTCAGAAAGCATGGTTTAACCATGTGAGAAACTACTACAGTAGGATAAAACTTAAAAAACTGCAGTTACTAACACTGGGGCATTGTCCACGGCGTAATGTTCACAATTGGCAGCGAGGTGCTGGTGGTTCAGGTTCTCTCAGATCACGAGTGGCAGTTTACCAATATCCCTTAAGAGGAAAGTATGCGACAGCTGTATTTTTCCGGTACTCACCTACGGGGCAGAGAAACGTGGAGGCTAACAAAAAGGGTCCACCTCAAGCTAAACCATAACGCAGCGAGCTATGGAAAGAAAAATGATAGGTGTAACGTTAAGGGACCGGAAGCGGGCAGAGTTGGTGAGGGAATAAACGCGGGTTAATAACATCCTAGTCGAAACCGAAAGGAAAAAATAGGCTCGGGCAGGGCATGTAATGCGGAGGCAAGATAACCGCTAGTCCTTAAGAATAACGAAGTGATTTCCAAGAGAAGGCAAGAGTAGCAAGGGGTGGCAGAAGGGTAGGTTGGCGGAAGAGATTAATAATATTGATGGCATGTGGTGGGCGCGGCTGGCAAAGGACAGGGTTAATTGGAGAGACATGGGAGAGGCCTTTGCCCTGCGGTGGGCGTAGTCACGCTGATGATCACCTTTGTGAAAGACGCGGAGACGTGGTCACAGTAGACACCACTGTATTTTTACGCACGAACCTTTAAAGGCAAAGAAAAAGTAGTTACCTCTATTTTACTACACATTCGTTTCCACTATAATTTTCTGTAAGAAGAAAATCACGTGTCTATTGGTTACTAAAAGCAGGATATGTTGCAGCGCTGCATAGTTGGCGAGTTCCTATCGCATTTTGACAGAACGAAACAAAGCAACTAAAAGAAGGAAAGTGATTGTTCGTGTGTTTCCTTTCTCCGATCTTTCGTTTTAATTGCGCTATTTTTTTTCGAGGAGATATTGCCAAAAAACGTAACTTTTCGAAAACGTTCACATCTTTTGGTACAATAAGCAGGCATTTTTGACCTTCTTTGTGGAACATCACACACGCTTAGCGACTCATGCATCAGAAAACCCAACCCATACTAATGCATGACAACACACCCCAGCCTCACACAGGTCGTACACTACACCCGGGACAACAGCTGGAAATGTGAGCTGGAAATCTTGAGCAACCGTGCTCACCCATTTCCTGTCTCAAATCTCCTCACGAAATCACTATATTTTGCGGGTGAACTGGTTAACCGCGCTGCCCCACCTATAAAGCATATGCCACGAAACTCGCTAAGAGGGGCCCCGGCTTCAGCAATAGAAGCCCTGTTCCAATAAATTAGTAGTTTGCGGTCTCATATCGGGGCGAATGCAACGAACGCTATATGAAAGCGTTTTTGTTAAACTTAGGCTCACAATCGGTTGTTGCTGTTGCGTTAGTGACATGGCACGTACCCACGACGGGGGATTGGCCAGGGTTCAGTGAGGAGGACCAAAAGAAGCGGGTCAACTGGAGCTAAGCTGTTGCTGCAATCGAGCACAGTGGCTCCAAGAATTCGATTGCAAGACATTTATTTCGTCAGAAAAGGTAAAATGCCGATCATCGGTTCTAGGTGGATATCAGGATATTCTGTTTCTAGCAATAAAGTTCATATTACACAAGGGTAATGGCACAAAGGGGCGATTACGATGACTAATCCAGAGAAAGGATGTGGTCGCGTAACAGAGGCGACAAATCAGGAACGTTAATTGGTTATACATACGAGGCACTTATCAGATTTTAGGAAAGAAGAAAGAGGACGGGCTCGCGCGCTCGTCCCCGTGACCTCGAGCTAACGCCCTGCTCGCGCACTTGCCGTTTCCCTGGCGTTCTGAGAAGACATGTTGGCGTGGCTGTGCACCGCAACTGTTCTGGCCGTCACCGTTGTAGACGGCGCCATCTTTCCCAACGACCCGGAACTGTACAAAATCGGTGAGTGTCTCGATAGGTACGCATTTACGCGCGCAAGGTAGCGCGACGGACAACCTCGCATTCCTTTGAGTACTATTCCCATGCTCTGCGCCGTCACTGCGCAGTGTCCCTGAACGACCACTGTGACAGCAAGGACCACAAGCAGAGCCTGAACGACACGTCGGCGCCTCAGTCGGCAGGCATCCTGACGTCGAAGCAGCTGCGCGACCTCCGCGCCACGGGCGAGAACGGCTGCAGCTTCGAGTTCTCAGCGCCGGGCAGCTCGGGCCTCATCGTCTCCGTGGTCGAGATGAACCTGCGCAGGGGCGTGCTCAACGAGTCCTGCATCGACTACATCTCGGTCAGTTAATACGGTCGATGTGCGCGAAAGACGATGCAAAGCCGTCGCTCGGTCATGTCCTTGTCGGCGTATGCATAGTGCTTGCAATGGACATGACGTCGACGGGCCGGCTCTGTCACGTTCCGGCTCCCAAAAGGCACGTTTTGCCTTTCCTGGGTGGATGACGACTCGGGTTCTGCGAAAACCGTAGTCGCAGTACCTTCTTCGTTCTGACCCATGCTTTCGATTTTTGAAGCGAGTTCGGTTTGAGCGCGTTCCTCTAGCAGCAAAAATGTTGACTGTTTGCTTTGCTGGCAAGCGGCAAGCCAGCACAGGCCAACACAAAATGTAAAGCCATTGCTGCCTACGCAGCGCTGACCTCTTGGGCGCTGCTCGCAGGTCATCACCAAGTTCAACTTCGGCTCCGACAAGGATGAGCGGTGCGGGTGGATCACGAAAGAGGACAACCACCACTTCACCACGACGCACTCGCTGCAGCTGAAGCTCTTCTCCAAGACTCCGCTGACGCAATTCTTCGACAACCACATCCTGGCCATGGTCGCCACCAGCTACACCGAGTGTGAGTGGCCGCGCCAATGCACTGCTTTCTGCGTCATATATTGGGCTCGGCCATGTGGCTCACGGAACCGAACCGAACGGAACCGAATCCTGACCTCGGCAGATGTATTTCCATGGGGTTGGAACGCAGAAAGTCCTGTGTGCTGTGCGAAGTCGGCACACGCTTTTTGATAACCCGTGGCGGGCGGAATTAATTTACACACCTCCGCCAAAGGCGTCTCACAAGCCCAGCTTTCAGGGACATGGCCGTTTAGTGCGGCAAACTGCCACCACGGGCCGCTTCACCCTGAACTCCTTCTTTCTCTTTTCTTTTCCTCTTTCCTGCCTCGCATAGCCGCATGCAGGCAGACGGGAGGGCGCACAGCTGCGGGGTTGGGCTGGGCGGTTAACCATTGTTCGGATTCCACACTGTAGGAGGAGGAAGGAGCAAGTAGGGCTTTGTGGGCGAAAAAGAACTATCAATGCGGCGTGAAGCCTTCGCTGCGCCTGAGGAACGCATGTTCAGTAGCAGGATATTGAGAAAGGCGCCTAGTTAGAAGAGAAAGAGGGGACGTTAAAGGCAAGATGGCTGAAGGGCTTGTTGAGGCCGTTCGATAGGGTCGCCGTGTGGAGTGAAAACGCGTGGTTCTTTTTGGCGAGTTGTAAGGTAGAGAAGAGATACATCCCAGCAGAAGCAGGACGCAGTGATACAGTGTGTCATGTCTCACCGGCGCCGTATCTTTTCGCTGCATTACAACTAGCCCAAAGTGCCACCTTAGTGAACTCCGGGAATTAGGGTCGTGATTAGAAGCCAAATTAATATGTATAAAAATAAAAAAATCAAGCACGCCGAATGCAGGGATGTCAGATGCTTGTAGAAGAATTTTTTGGGCGAACGCAATGGAAGCTTCCAAAAGGCCAATCTCAACAATCATTTGGGGAGTTAGTTGCAAGATGCCGTCTTGGTTGTGTAATTGCTGTCGCCTATCTTTGTGGCGGATCAGTGAGCCAGCTCTTTTATCGGCGTAATGCCATGTACACTTTTCGGAAACACGTTGAACTCATCAGCACGACTATAGTTCAGCGCTATATTTCGCGAAAAGTAACGGTTATAAATTTTCTTTCTTTTTTTTCCGAGGATGGTTACTGACTGCAATGCACTCCCTGAGAGAGTGATATCCGCTGTTGACTTTCTGAAGGCCTTTGATGATGTATTTTAGTTACTGTATAGAGATATTCTTTAGTTTTATTTGTCGTGCATGCTTTTATTACTGACTTATTGCCCTTGTATGTTATATCTTTGTGCCCTTCCTGCTTGCACCCAAGCAAGAGGTCTGCAGTATTGGGTAAATAAGTAAATAAATAAATAAATACAGGACTTCGTGTTCAGAACTTAGCGTATCTTACATCAACTGGTGAAACCACGAATAGCGGCGCACTCCAGGTTTTTTTTTTTTTGTGACCGTAGTGAGACACTCCTGTGCAATCTGAGGAGACTGAACGTTCTCTTGGACACCGTCTCTCACATCGTGTACCCTCAGCGTTCATGAACTGAGCGGCCAACAATGGCTTTGCGGGACAGTGGTACAAACACATTGTTTAAATTAAGGGGCTCAGATGGAGCAATTGCCGACAGACCACAGTAAGGGTAATCCGTCATGTACATCGAAACCACCACCACTGCTCTCCCAACAACCTGCACAGAGCATGAGTAGGATTGTTTCTTGGTTCTGTTACGTAGTTACCAAACAAATCCATGTATCATTGTTTGCGCTTGTTTGTTAAATTATCCTAGCCCGAAGAGTCGCCGCGGTGGCTAAGTGGTTATGGCGCTCGGCTGCTGGCCCGAAAGACGCCGGTTCGATCCCGGCCGCGGCGGTCGAATTTCGATGGAGGCGAAATTCTAGAGGCCTGTGTACTGTGCGATGTCAGCGCACGTTCAAGAACCACAGGTGGTCGAAATTTCCGGAGTCCTTCACTACGGCGTCCCTCATAGCCTGTGTCAAAGCTGCTGCAGGCAGAGTAACCTGGGAACTGGGAAAAGCTGCAATGAAATAATACAAATTCGTTCCATTACGGGCTATGAGGGACAGCGCACTGGAGCGCTTCGAACTAATTCGACCCCCCGGGGGTAAACAGCCGGAGCGTTGTTGCATTTCGCGTACGCTGAAATGTGGGCATAGCGGCTGGGTCCTGAGCCGGCCTTACATCACCTGGCACCCTGTGCAAGACTTTGCCAACCCCCCCCCCCCCCACCCGCCTCTCTCTCTTTGAATGTATTTGTGGGGGTGTTTTTAAATTTTTTTGGCCGTCCTAACGGGGGGCACTTCTAGTTTTCATTCCTTTAACAGTCTCAATGTAGTATTTGTACTGGCGTAGGCAGGACACTTAGTTGTTTTTTATTTTTATTCCCCCTCTAATTTATACCCCTTGACATACTTTGATCTTGCTATTGGCGGTCAATTTTTTACACGTTTTCATAGCATTTTTAAGAAGATGAATCTTAAAAGCAAGCTGCTTGCGATAACGCAACTCATCTATTATACTGGTGAAATAGAAAAATTTATTGCTTAAAATGATTACAGCCCAGCCTCAAAGGACAGATGCAAACGTTCTTCAAAGGAGGCTCTCAAGACAGTCGCTTCAGACGATTGATATGACATCGCGACTAACCCTGTTAATCCGTGGTTAACCCTCTTCCACCTGGCGGCCTCTTACGATGTCACTCTGGGAGGTGCGGGAGAAATAACTGCGATATCATGACAATCTGCCGACGAAGCAGCGTAGCAGCGACTGGCAGCGTAGCGGCTGGCAGCGTCGCAAATTGCGACAGCCACCATATTTACCATTTATATATACCGTTATGAACTGCTCCCTTGATGACGTCCATGTAAAAGCGCTTTTTCGTAGCACAGAAGTGGACACAAATAAACTCACCAATTTGTTTGCAAAAATGGAAAAAAGTGGGCGGTATCCTGCGGTATCTTTAAAAGCGAAGTTTCGTACCTCAAAGGCGAAGCCTCATTTTTTCAGTTGTGTTACACAGGATGGATCCCGGCAATACATCATGCATGCATATTACAGAAGTCAGAATGAAGGAACAGCAAAAAAAGTCGCCAATAGCTGCAGCAATAAAAGTATGAATAGTGATCATGCGTGAAATTTTTCATTCATACATTCATACTAATATATTTTCTATAGAAGCGAGCACATTTATTAAAATTAGTTGACCAAAACAAAAGGTTCTGAACCCTATAAGTGCAAACTCGAGTCACCATATTCGGACAACGCTAGAGCCGCTACTTTGAAAGCATTACAGGTGAACGTGACAGTAAACACCTGAACGTCTATCTAGACGCTATTTGCTTCTAGACTCCAAATTCTGTGTTTGCCCGACAACAGCTGAACAGCTTCAGAATGTTTCTGAGTAAAGCTATATCAAATTTTCTTAAATAAGTATTAAAAGAATAAATTTCTGAGTAAAGCTATATCAAATTTTCTTAAATAAGTATTAAAAGAATAAATTTAAACATTTATATCCGCGAATACTTTTTGATGTCGGCCGTTTTAATGACGCTACGCTCTTTAAAAGTAACAAGAATAGCTAAAATTCAGGCGAGCTAGCTCTCATACCCTAATATATCATGATCACACACTCCAATAAACTTTTTAGATAATAGCAAAGGGCTGACAATTTGCAAAGTTGCTCCACGACAAGCATATATGAACAGCCGCGAATACTTTATGTAGCTGCTAATGCATGGTCATCGTAACAACCTTCTTTATTTAAAGCTCCGGTCGAGACACTGTGTTCGAGCTTTGACATGTGTTCTTGTCTGCAAGGCAAAAGTCACCCGATAAAAAGTAAGCGTCGAAATGGACGCAACTATAGCAGTCCGAACCATTTCTGCAGCGTAGCTCGCTACCGGGCGCCATCTTTCATATTTTAGGCAATATCAGGTTTCAATTAAAAGGCCTCAGGAAGCTTCTTGATCAAAGCTATGCCATATCGTTGCACACCATTTTAAACACCATATATTTGGGTACCTAAAACCGGGAAGCATTTTCGATATCTATCCGTGTTACGGTGCTATACAGGTTCAAGTCTGGAAAAATGCCAAAACTTTGGCCCCCTCCCGTAGGCAGCATCGTATAACATTCAAACGCGCTGGGAAGCTCGTGTATTAATAGCACAGGACTGAAACTTCGGCACATTCCTCAGCTAAGCGTATATTACACAAATCCACGAAGCATTTTCTTGTAGGTGCTTTTGTTCACGTTTTACGAGATTTTTTGTACCCCTTCCCATTCAGTTACGCTCCCTGTCGCCGCCACTGCCGGTAGATGGTGCAAGTAGTAGATGTCCCAGAAAGCTGGGCATGAATAATAATAATAATAATAAAAGACCGCGGCGGCTGCGTTTTTATGGAGGAAAAACGCTAAGGCGCCCGTGTGCTGTGCGATGTCAGTGCACGTTAAAGATCCCCAGGTGGTCGAAATTATTCCGGAGCCCTCCACTACGGCACATCTTCCTTTCTTCTTTCACTCCCTCCTTTATCCCTTCCCTTACGGCGCGGTTCAGGCGTCCAAGGATATATGAGACAGATACTGCGCCATTTCCTTTCACCAAAAACCAATTATTATTATTATTATTATTATTACTATTATTGTAATAATTGGTTATTATAATAATAATATTAATAATAATTGCTTTTTGGGGAAAGGAAATGGCGCAGTATCTGTCTCATATATCGTTGGACACCTGAACAGCGCCGTAAGGAAAGGGATAAAGGAGGGAGTGAAAGAATAAAAACTGGTGCCGTAGTGGAGGGCTCCGGGATAATTTCGACCACATGGAGATCTTTAACGTGCGCGGACATCGCACAGCACACGAGCGCCTTAGCGTCTTGCCTCCATAAAAACTCAGCCGCCGAGGTCGGGTTGGAACCCGAGAACTCCGGGTCAATAGCAGCGCGCTAACCACTGAGCCACCGCGGCGGGTAACCAAGGCCTCTCTAGTTTCCCGATTTTGAAGCGAAAAGCTTCACTACGCGGGCCAGAGCCGAGCTTCGCGTGAGCCGAGCTGGTGAGTTATGCGCATGCGCGAAAACGAGTGACGTCACGCGCCGCGCAGGTTGTCGCTCCTCGCTGCTGCCGCCGCCGACTCTGTCGCTTGACCTTTCGGCGCAGCCGCGCGCTACTGCACATGTGCGTCATGTGCATGCGCAAGGAGGCTATATAATGCGCTTTCCAGAGAATAGGCGTGCGCACTCGACATGGAAGCGAAGGAGAGTGGGGCTGCTGCTAGATTACGCAGAAAAGCTGAGAAACTAAATTCACCCGATCCAGAAGTACTCGCTATATTTGGCTGCACAACAGCGAAAAAAATGATAAAGCCAAAGCTAAATCTGCAGCCGAAATACCTGAACAACGGGAAATACGCCTTGCTTTACGACGTCGGAAAGAATAATAATAATAATCGGTTTTTGGGGAAAGGAAATGGCGCAGTATCTGTCTCATATATCTTTGGACACCTGAACCGCGCCGTAAGGGAAGGGATAAAGGAGGGAGTGAAAGAAGAAAGGAAGAATAGGTGCCGTAGTGGAGGGCTCCGGAATAATTTCGATCACCTGGGGATCTTTAACGTGCACTGACATCGCACAGCACACGGGCGCCTTAGCGTTTTTCCTCCAAGGAAAGAAGGCGAAAAGCGTGTCTTGGCCGCATCTTCAGCCAGCAGCAGCAGCCAAGCGAGCGAGGAAGAGGAAACAAGAGAGTCAGAAGAGGAAAATCCCAAGACTGGCCGTTACAAGCTTTTCGCTTGTATATCTAGGCTTAACCAGAGCTAAGCCATTGTTTAATTTTTTTAACGCAGAATACGCCATACTGGACCAGATAGGGAAGAAAACGGAGGAGAGGAAAGAGGGAAGCGGTTGAGAGGACGAAAAAAATTGAAAGGGGACGCGTAGGTCGACTTCATTCAAATGAAAGCACAAAGAGTTGAACTGGCTGCGGGGCAAGATGCGCCGCCGGATGCGTAGTATGTCGTAACCAGAAACTACCGCCTACGCTTCCTGGCCAGGGGGAACGTTCGGGGGAGCTGGTGGATGTGTGTTCTCGATAATGTGTACTTGCGGGGCCATGTGAGCCGGGCCTGCCCCTTATGTCAGCACCTTACAGATCTCGCTATCATTTACGATAAGTATTGTACTTTACTGAGACGTATTGCGCACATTTTAGAGCAAGAGAAAAGGAAGATAGTTGGCTTACCCGCTGCGGACGCTCGGTGGTTAGGGCGCTCGGCTATTGAGGCGGAGTTCCCGGGTTCAAACCCGGCCGCGCCCGTGTGCTGTCCGATGTCAATGGACGTTAAAGATCCGCAGGTGGTCGAAATTATTCCCGCGCACTCCTCTACTGCGCCTCTTTCTTTTTCTTCTTTCTCTCCAACCTTCATTCCTTCCTTTACGAGTTCGGGTGTCCGTCGAGATGAGACATACTGCGCCATTTCCTTTCCTCAAAAGCCAATTTCCAGTTTTTAAAGTGGTTGGGCTTTTCTGAAAAATTCATTAGCTCGGCGCAGCACAGAAAAAAGCGTGGACTGTAATTTAAAGAGTGGTTAGCCGGTATTTGGGGTATATTACACAATCGAAAATGCGTGCCATCTGGGTGGTCGTCGAACAATGGACTGGCCTGTCGACATGGGGCTTGTAGCCGTCACTTCACTTCTGCGATCGGTCATATGCATGCGATCTACTTTTGCGTCGATGCTGATAAAATGCGGTCATGAATGGCTGGCCGCAGCGCAAGACGGCTCCTGCGGACCGGAGGAGTTCCAGTGTGCGTCCGGCGGCCGCTGCATATACAAGGGCTACCGCTGCGACAACGTCAACAACTGCGGCGACAACAGCGACGAGGCCAAGCTGGGCAACTCCATGTGCCGTGAGTCGAAATAATTTGCGTTCCAGAACATAAGGTGCAGAAATCCATTTATCAGACACAGTCTATATGTAAAGCTGCGGTGGACACGGTGCAGTGAGATAAGTGTGAACAGGTATGCATATTTGCGCGCTTTGAAAAATTATGCCTATTGTGGCTATTCGCAGTAAAGCGACAGCCGATGGATTTAGCGTGGTCGCAGCGAGCGGCGCAGTGGCCTCCCATTGCGCCGGGTCTGTGTTTAGTATACGGTCGATAGCGGGATTTAGTTGGCAAGCCCACACCATGTGATAAGTAGAGGCTATTTCTCCATAGTGTGGGCATTGCGGTGCATATAGTGTGGGATACCAAACGTTTAGTTTGAGGGGTGTTATAAAGGTACTCGTTTGAAGGTGTCTGAGTGTGTTCCTCAGTCTTGCTTAGTTCTTCATGCGGCAGAGGGTATGTGCGCCTCGCCAACCTGCGGTGTTATGTTATTCGTTGTAAGTGGTCACTGGTAGTGGCTCGCATTCCGCTGTCTAATCAGACGTCGGAGAGGCCCGGAGGAGAAGTGCTCGGGCATGCATGTGAGCAGCGGCATTCCCTCCCGTTTCGTCCATGTGGCCTGGGAACCAAATAATGTTGCCATTGATATGTTGGTGCTTGTTCAGTATTGAGAGTGCAGTCTGGAGTACTTGTCCTTACATAAGGTTCCTGCAGGAGTACTGGGAGTCTGTATCCCTGTATACATGAACTGGATAGATTCTAGTCGAGTATGCTTGTCGGGTAAAAAAACAGTTGTCGGGTTCATGTAAACGCTGTCGGGTCGAGTAAAATAACCGGAAGAGCGAGTCGAGTTAACTCGACTGACCCGCCTTTCCAAAAACCATGTCAACGCAATCGGGCTAGGAGTCTGGTAACAGGGAACTCTGGGAAAGAATTCGGTCATTTGATCAATCGACCATAATGGCATCCGCCGTCAGTCCCCGCGCTATTTCCGCCAGCGCATGTTGGACCGACCGGTAAGTGGAATGCATTCTGGCTTTAACTAATATTAAAATGCGAGCGAGGCGCTGGATAACAGACGGTAGCGCAATCAAGCGTGTTTAAAGACCTGCCGGCCGAAATGGCCAATCTCGGCTTCCACTGGACGTGGCATGGCAACGAGCCCGGTAATGAACCACCGCCGCACAGAGCACCACATTATGAACGCTTATCTATGACATAAAAAGGGTCATGAAATTAAGCTGATTGAGGGTGAGCATTATGATCATAACAGCAGACGGCACGGCCATTGCGAACGCGCGGGAACCCGCGGGCCAAAAGAGACCGGAAGCTTGCACAATAACTGCGAACCTAGGCGCTAGGCGCCGCTGCGATACTTACGCGCTTGAACAGAGTTCATGTAGACACCAGTCGGGACGAGTCAGGTGCCAGTCACCTAGCCCGACGCTGACTCTACC
The DNA here is from genome assembly GCF_052857255.1 of Amblyomma americanum. Taxonomy (NCBI): domain Eukaryota; kingdom Metazoa; phylum Arthropoda; class Arachnida; order Ixodida; family Ixodidae; genus Amblyomma; species Amblyomma americanum. Next base: position 104,350,752 of record NC_135498.1, read on the forward strand.
CGGTCCCGCCGGGTTCATGCAAACAGGGCTTGTTTGAATGTTTGAGCCGGGTCTGGTAGCTGGTGCAGGCACTATGGCTACCTCCTCTGCTGTGGGGTTCGTAGTTTTGATGGATGCGGAGTTAGTCAGACGTCCTTGTTGGTTGACAATGGCCAGGGTCATCCTTCTGCATTGAGGGCCGGCCGCGTGCACTGTCCGGAGATAGTCGTCCCACTTTCTGTGGAGGACTTCTGCCCTGGCGTTTCTTCTTTGTACGTTGAATTGTGGGTGCGTGTGTCTGGGAATCGGAAAGATGTAAGGTCTCTTGCGTTTTTTCAACATTAGTTGTGTTTGTAGAGGAGTAGGCAGCCCGTGTGGGTGGATGCAGGGCGGCGGTTCAGTTGGGATGTTCTCTGAGCCTCCCAGCTCTCCCGGAGAGTGTTGTGAACTCCAAGAGACATTAGACTGGTCGTTGGTGTCGACTTGGGAAGGCCCAGTGCAGTCTTGTAGGCAGTCCTGATGAGCCTCCAGTTTTCCTCTTCTGCTTGAAAAAGGCGAAGATACGCAGTCTCATAGGCTAGACGTGATACCACGAAGGTTTGGACTAGACGGACAGCCTCCTTCTCCTTTAGCCCATGGTTCTTCTTCCTGATTCGGGAGAGCATTCTTATTATTTTTTGTGTTGTCTTCGTGAGTTTGTTGATGGTCGTGGTTTTCTGTCTTCCCTGTGTATGTATGTGTTGCCCGAGAATTTTGGCGTCAGTCAGTCTTGGTACCTCTTGTGCGTGGAAGTACATCTAGATGTTTGTATTATTAGGTTGTCCTGTGTTCTTGAGTATTAAGAGATCGGACTTTTCCGGCGCGCATTGGAGCCCCCAGGCCCTCGTGTACTGATGGACAGCATCTGCCGCTGCTTGAACATGCTGTTTCACTTCTGCATCGCTCCCCCTGTGGCACCAAATCGTGATGTCATCCGCGTAAATCACGTGGTGGGAGCCGCGGATCTTCTGCAACTCGAAAGGACAGTCCTCCATTGCTAAGTTGAATAGCAGGGGCGAATAACCGCGCGGCCAGGGGAGTCCCTCGTGGGCCCTTGAGTGATGGGCTTGGACCGGAGGGATCCTCGGTTGAGAACTGCCTGTCTCGAAATTAGAAGGTCCCTGACGCAAATGTAAGTCTTGGCTCCGCAGTTGCTGTCCGTAAGCCCGCCGAGGATCCCTGAGTGGAATGTATTATCAAATGCTTCCTTCAAGTCCAGCGCCAGGATGGCTCTTGTCTGGTGCTTGGTAGGCTCTTCGATTAGGTCCTTTTACAGATGAAGGAGGACGTCCTGCGTCAATATGCGGGGCCGGAAATCAAACTGTGTGGGCGGCAGCAGGCCGTTCTCCTCCAGGTGTCTGGACAGTCTGGTGGTGATGATTGTCTTGAAGAGCTTGCCGAGGCAGGAGATTCGAGAGATCGGTCTGAGATTGTTGAAAGAAGGGGTTTGTTGGGTTTGGGAATGAGTCTTAGGTACGAAATTTTCCATCATGTTGGGAGTCTGCCTTTGGTCCAATGCTCTGTGTTGAAGTAGTTTACGAGGATTGTGATCTGGTCGTCATGGAGATTATAAAGCATTCGGATAGTCATTCCATTTGTTCCTGGCACGGTGTTTCTTCTCATGAAGGCTAGCTCTTCTCTACCCTGCTTTACCGTGATCGGGGCGTCGAGCTCATCGTTAGGGAGTCCTGTGTATTCTGGATAGGTTGTTGGCAGATTTTTGCGTAAATATTTGTGCCGCAGCCTTTCAAGGATATCCTCATTGGTGCCAATGAATGAACGGATAATCTTGTTCATTCTGTCACGGGATTACAACTCGGTTTGAGCGGGGACAATGATAGCTCCTATCAAGTGCCATGACTTAGACACCATTACGTTGCCTTTAAGGCTGTCGCATAGTGAATTCCAATTTTGACGATTGAGAATGCACGCATAGGCTTCAGCTTGAGTGTTGATATGCTCTTTGCAATGTCAAAGCTTGCGATTGTGTCTACGTTCTTTCCAAACCTTTGTGAGGGATCGCCCTGCTTTCCAAATATAAAGAAGGTGTGGGTAGACGGCGGGGGCAATTTTCGGTCATTTGGATTTCCTTAGTAAAGCGAGTTAGGCTGTTCCTGATGGTTTGGGTCCATTCGTCTATGACGGTGATGGGGTTGTCTGAAGAGGGTTGCGTCTCCCACCATTTGTGCCAGTCCGTGAGACGAGCAGTGCCGCACTTCCTCTTAAATCTGCCGGTGGTTAGGCTGATGGATAGGATATGATGGTCGCTGCCCAAGTGTTGGTCGGCGTTGGCCCAGCTTGGGTTTGCAGCATTCTTGACTAGTGTGAGGTCGAGGCAGGTGTCTCGAGTGACGCTGTTGCCCATTCTGGTTGTAAACGTGGGGTACGTGAGAAATGTGAGCCTTTCGCGAGCAAAGATCTGGGCCAATTCTCGACCCCTGGGCGTGCTCGTCGGGTATCCCGATGGTTGGTGCGGAGCGTTAAGACGTCCCCCTCCCCCCGCCAATCACGCAGGGAGCCTTGCCGCTAGCGCCAGAAATCTGTTAATAAAGTCCTAGTCTGGGGTGTTTGTCTTCGGGTGGGATGTAGATGTTTAGGAGGTGGATTCCTTCCTCGCCTCTGCGTTCAGGTAGGAGAGTTAATGTACAGTGAGGTGTGTCGTCTGTAATGGGGTCATTATGACCGTGTAGGGTTTGTGGACAATAGTGGCGGAGAGCTTATCGTGTTTCTGTTCTCTATAGCCAGTCAGTTTAAGTTCCATCGTGAGTAGTTGCTGAATAAGTATGGCCTCCGGAGGCTCCTTTTCTGGAAGATGCAGAGGCCTAAGGGCGATTCTTTTCTTTTGAAACCCCGTCAGTTCCACTGCCATAACGTCACTCTTGGGACGTGTAACATGATGAGAGGTCTGTGGCGTTATCGATCCTCGTGTGATAGTATCTATCGTAGCAAGTGCACGTGTACTCTTGTGATGCTCGGCGCATGCGTGACGTACTCAGTGTCTGTATATATACTTGTCAGGTTGCAATAAACGGGGGGCTTATTTCCTTTGGGCATGGGCCTGGGGGCCACGCATTAGTCTTCGTCGATGTGTCGTCCTGCGAAACACCACATGGTGTCAGAAGTGGTTGTCCAGATTATACGGGACCCACGGCAGACGTAAGGTTACCGCCTGTGGCCTGCCTCCAGCAGCATCGTTTACCAGCCGGATAAGAGCCCAGAAAATGTCGGAAGAAACGAAGGTTTCGTCTCAGCCTTTTTTTGTGCAGCCGCCAGCGAGCTTCAACTTCGAGAAAACGTCCGAGTGGCCTGGGTGGATACAAGAATTCGATGACTACCGATTCGCCTCAGGACTTAATGAGCGAACTCAAGAGGCTCAGGTGCGTACGTTGCTGTACACGATGGGACGACAGGCACGCAACATTTTCAAGACTTTCAACTTGTCCAAGGAAGATTCGAAGAAATACGACGTGGTGAAGACACAGTTCGACACCCATTTTGTCGCCACAAGGAACTTAGTCTACGAAAGTGCGTGCTTCCATCGCCGCCACCAAGAACCAGGCGAGTCTGTAGATCAGTATGTTACAGAGTTACATACGCTGGCCGATAGATGCGACTACGGGGAGATGAAAGAGCGGATGATTCTCGAACGGTTTGTAGTTGGACTACGGGACGCAAAGTTGTCGGAAGCTCTTCAAATGGATGCGGCGCTGACTCTAAAAAGTTCTCACCAAGGCACGCCTGAAAGAAGCTGTGCAGCAACAGCAGCAGGATCTTCGGAGCGTTGTGGACCGCGAAGAGCATGAATCCCTGACGAGGGCCGAAATCGACATTGTTCATAGGCGGACATCGAACCAGAGACGTCCGGATCACCAGACGTGTGCCGCTTGCGGTAGGGGCCCTCATTCGAGGTCGTCGTGCCCGGCCAGAGGAGCACTGTGCTACGTGTGCCAGCGCCGGGGACATTTCGCAGCTGTCTGCTCATGGACACACAGGACCACGGAACCAGAAGCATGGCCTTCAGAGGTAGGCATCCGCAGTCCTCGGGGTGAGCTACCGAACATGAACTGTGTGACATTTTCCGTGGGAGATTTGGCTGTGTCATCTGCAAAGGCTCGCTTTGTTCAGATTGCTATTAATGGTGCAGTTGTTTCGGCGAAAGTTGACACGGGAGCCGAGGTAAATGTTGTCCCAGGGTCGTTTCCAGCGCTGCGAAAGGTACTACAGCCTACTGATGTTATTCTGATGGGACCAGGCGGTGACAGGTTGAACTTGAAGGGAAAATTTACTGACGACATTCTGTGGAAGCGTGCTGCCGTTAGACAGGATGTTTTCGTTGTCGATTCGGTGAGCAATGTGATTCTTGGCTTACCCGCAATACAAGCCCTGGGAATAAATTTGTGGACGAAGCATCAGTTCATCAGGTAGTGCAGACGCGTTTTGGTTCCTTGTTCCGTGGTCTGGGGACCATGAAAGGCGAATACTCTATTCGTCTTAAACCAGATGCCGTGCCCTATGCCATTCACACTGCTCGTCGCATACCCATCCCGCTGCGAGACGGCGTAAAACAAGAGCTGGAAGAGATGGAAAAGAATGGGGTCATTCGTAAAGTTCAAGGGCCTACGGAGTGGTGTGCTGGCATAGTGCCCGTCTTGAAGCCGTCAGGAAAAGTGCGAATATGCGTGGACCTGACTCAACTGAACAAATCGGTGCAACGCGAACGGTTTGTGCTCCCCACTGTTGACGAGACACTCGGGTTGCTCAGCGGTGCCGTCAAGTTTTCCAAACTCGACGCAAACTCGGGTTTCCATCAAGTAAGGTTAGCAAAGGAATGTCAGCCGCTTACAACCTTCATTACTCCGTTTGCCCGTTATTGCTTTGAGCGGCTACCCTTTGGCATAACTTCGGCTCCGGAGTATTTCCAGAACCAAATGTGCAAGATTCTTGAGGGAATTCCGGGCGTCGTGAACTTAATGGACGATGTCCTTGTCTTTGGCTCTACTCAGAAGGAACACGACGAAAGGTTGTTTCGCACCTTGGAACGCTTGGCCGAAAACGGTGTCACCCTAAACAAAGAAAAGTGCCAGTTCAGTGTAAAAGAGCTTTGTTTTCTTGGGTGCCGCGTGAGCCAAGGTGGCATACGCCCGGATCCAGCGAAGGTTCGCGCAATTGCAGATCTAAAGCCGCCATCGAACGTTGAAGAAATGCGCAGATTTTTAGGTCTTGCCAATCATTGTTCACGATTCATTCCAGACTTGGCTGAGCAAACGACGCCTTTGCGTCAACTGCTGCAAAAGAACACAGAGTGGGTCTGGGCAGCGCCTCAGCAGATAGCTTTAGATAGAGTGAAGAGTTCTATCTGTTCAGATAGGTGTATGGCTAAGTTTGATGCACAACGTCCAACGATTATTTCTGCAGATGCTTCGTCGTATGGCCTAGGAGCAGTTTTACTGCAAGTACAACCGAATAAAGAAAAGCGGCCAGTGGTTTTCGTCTCAAGGTCATTGACACCAACTGAGATGCGCTATGCGCAAATTGAAAAGGAGTCTTTAGCTATAACATGGGCCGCGGAACGTCTCGAAAGCTATGTGCGTGGACTGCACATCACTGTGGAAACGGTCCACAAACCATTGGTTGCTTTGCTAGGAAAGACTCCGCTTGATCTGGTTCCGCCTCGCATTCAAAGGTTCAGAATGCGGCTAATGCGGTTCAGCTTTGAGGTGCAGCATGTCCCGGGCAAAAATCTCGAAATAGCTGATGCACTCTCCAGAGCACCAGTGGCAAGCCAAAAGACGAAGAACTTTCTTTCGGTCCATGAAGTCAACTGTTACGTTGCCGGCGTGTTATCTGAGTTGAGCGAGTCGCGGCACTTCGGGCTAGTAGCCGAAGAACAGGCGAAGGACGACACTTGTCGTACTTTGTGTCGCTACGTCCGTGAGGGGTGGCCTAGTCTACATTCGTTATCTGCCGTTTTGAGGCCCTATTGGCAGGATCGCGCCGTTTTGAGCGTATGTAAAGGTGTCCTCATGCACGGCACTCGCATTGTTGTGCCACACTGCCTTAGAAGCAGAATGTTAAAACTGCTTCATGAGGGCCACCAGGGTGTTGTAAGGTGTAGAGCAAGGGCAAGGGAGTCCGTGTGGTGGCCAGGTTTAAGCGCTCAGCTTGCGGTATTGATTGCCGACTGCCGCACATGTTCCCAATTTCGCTTCCAGCCGTGCGAGCCAATGATCCCGACCGAGACACCTTTTCGGCCATGGCAAAGGGTTGCCGCGGATATCTGCCATGTGAAAGGCTGTAACTACTTGCTCATAGTTGATTACTTATCTCGATTTCCAGAATTGTGTCCGCTGACCTCTCTTAGCAGCACAGAAGTTATCATTTTAAGAAGGTGTTTTCTACTCACGGTATACCGGAAACGCTGGTAACCGATAACGGTGCTCAATTTGTCAGCCAAGAGTTCAGCCAGTTCGCGAACTGTTATGGATTCAAACGTGTGACGTGCAGCCCTAGGTACCCGCAGGCAAATGGGGAGGTATAAAGAATGGTAAAAACTCTGAAAGAGCTGTTGCTAAAATCTGGTGACCTACTTCTGGCTTTGTTAGCATACAGGGACACGCCGGCACCCGTAGGAAAAACGCCAGCAGAGCTACTCATGGGGCCGCGCCTTCGCACTACCTTGCCGCTCCACCCAAAGAAGCTGGCACACAAGACTTCCAATCTCAAAGAAGCACGGGAAAAAGACGCGGCTTTCAGGGAGACTCAGCGGCAAAATTATGATCGCCGGCATGCTGCCCGACATATGTTCCCGTTGGTGCCAGGTGATTCTGTTTGGGTCAAGGACTACAGGCGAAAAGGTGTGGTGCTTCAGCGCGCAAAGCGGCCCCGCTCGTATATTGTGGTTTTGGAGAGCGGGGGCCAGATTGAACGAAACCGGCGAGCGCTAATCAAGCAGGCGCCAAACAGAGGCTCGGATTCCAAGGACTGGGAGTATGAATTTCTGTCTAGCTTAGACGGTACAGAGGAGGACGGAAACTCTGTTTCTATTGAACAAACTGTCCCAGACGGTCCCGTGGAGAACGGAACCGAAGCTCTCCCAATTGATCCGTTGCAGCCGCCGCCGGAAACCTCTTCGCCTGCGGCGCAGGGTGAACATGTCACACGCTTTGGTCGAAAAGTAAGAAAGCCGCAACGGTGCGGTATTTGCGAATGTCACTCATGGAACCGCTTCCAGTGAATAGTTGTTGTATTTTGTTTTGCAAGTTGCTGCTTTTGTTTTCTGAAAGGAAAAGGGAAGATGCGGCGTTATCGATCCTCGTGTGATAGTAATAATAATAATAATAATAATAATTGGTTTTGGGGGAAAGGAAATGGCGCAGTATCTGTCTCTATATCGTTGGACACCTGAACCGCGCCGTAAGGGAAGGGATAAAGGAGGGAGTGAAAGAAAGGAAGAAGAGGTGCCGTAGTGGAGGGCTCCGGAATAATTTCGACCACCTGGGGATCTTTAACGTGCAATGACATCGCACAGCACACGGGCGCCTTAGCGTTTTTCCTCCATAAAAACGCAGCCGCCGCGGTCGGGTTCGAACCCGGGAACTCCGGATCAGTAGTCGAGCGCCCTAACCACTGAGCCACCGTGGCGGGTCGTGTGATAGTATCTATCGTAGCAAGTGCACGTGTACTATTGTGATGCTCGGAGCATGCGTGACGTACTCAGTGTCTGTATATATACTTGTCAGGTTGCAATAAACGGGGGGCTTATTTCCTTTGGGCATGGGCCTGGGGACCACGCATTAGTCTTCGTCGATGCGTCGTCCTGCGAAACACCACAAGGTCACTGACTCAGTCGTCGTCTGCGATTATGGGTCCAGTGAAACAGGACCTCTTGGGTAGGTTTTTCTTAATGTTTGCTATCTCTTGTATTTGTCTGATGTCCGCTCGGATGGGAGCGACTGCTTCCTCCATCATTTTCCGAGTCTCGATTCGGCTCTGTTCTCTATTCGCTCTATTTCCTATATTGTCTGTTGATAGATCTGGCCGGGCATGGCTTTTGTAACTGGAGCATCCTTAGGTGCTGGGTTCGGTGTGGGTGGCCAATTTGTGCGTGCTTTCGACTCCTGAGCGTTGAGCCGAGCTACGAGTGAGTTACTTGTGCAGTAAGTGCAGATACTTGTGCCTGGAGCTGTGTGTTTTCCTGACGGAGTGTTTCGACGGTAGTGTCTCTCTGTGTGGGGGGTGAAGTACTGGTAAAGGGAGGCAATTTTCCAGCTCAGCCGGGTGTCCGCATGTCCCTTGGCTTGCTGCTGCGGCTCCACTGTGGATAAGGAGCGGCCCGAGGACGTCAGCTTCTTTGGGTTCCTTTTGCTTTATTGCTGTTTTCCCTTGGCTCCCTGCTGGTTCCCGCGTGCGCGTCCTGGATCGCTTCCCGTTGGAGGAGCCGGTCCGAGGAAGGGACTTTGAGTTCTTTCCGCTGGGTGGATGTTGCTCCTTGGTGCGGGGTCTTCCCCGCTGTAGTTGGTCGACGCCGTCTTTGCGCTGATGTTCGAACTTGTGGCTGTCTTGTGCACAGGAGATTGGAACTTCTTCTTGCATTCTTTGGAGTAGGTCTTGTGAGGTCTGTTGCATAGGGTGCACTGGGTATGCATTCGTGGCCGCCTCAGTGAGTATGTTGCCGCATTCCGGGCACAGTGGTTTTCTGGGCAGAGGCAGGTGTCTATTCGGTGCCCAGGGGTTCCACTGTTGTTGCAGGTCAGTTTGGTCTTCCGGCAGATCTGGCAGCGACGTTCGAATCAGTCATAGTAGATGGTAAGAGAAAATTGGCGTCCGACGAAAACCGCCTCCGCGGGCGTGGTTTGGCCGAGTCTTCTTGTGCCGACTATTTAAGCTTCCGGAGAGTATAATACTCGGAAGATGGCGTCATCGTCTATCCAGGGCATGATATTATGAATTACTTCTTTGCAGACAAGGTCGGACAAAGTTATATAAGCTGATACTGGCAGGAGTTTGTTGTTTATCTTGGCGATGAGGTTTGCGTCTGCTTCGTTGTTCGTACAGACCATATCTTTTCCAGGCTAAGCACTCTAAGCATGGGTCGTTCTTGCAGTCCCTCGGATCCCTTCCTCCAACTCGAAAGAGCGCGCAGGGAACGCCTGCAGGTCGAATGTTTGTTTGGGTTTCATCGCGATCTTGCGTTTGAAGTTGTCCAGGTCTGGTAGTCGTGGAGATCTACGAGTTCGGATAGCGGGTGCTTCCTGCTCTTTGAGCGGTGGCGGACGTGGTGGTGGCTGCATTGCGCTTGCTATCTTCTTACGAAGCACGCTATTCTAGCCGGAGGTGTCTCCTGCCGCAGGGTACTCTTGTGAAGGCGGCTGCGTCTGGGCTGTCGTGGTGATGGTAAATTCCATTTCCCCGGGATCGTATCCTCTTATATGTGCCGGTGCGGTGTTACTATTTTCTGCCATGATGAAACAGGCGCCGGCGGGGCGATATGAGATGAGCGCAGCTGCTGTTGTTGCCCCCGCCGCGTCGGCGGCTAAGCAGAGTCGCGTTGGGAATCTCGCAGGAGTTAGGCTTAGCTCCATGCCTCGTGGCAGCGGCAATTAAACGGTCCGGAAATTGAGTTCGCTGGATTAACCGATGGAGTAGTGGTAGCAGTCGAGTCCGGGCTTCGAGCTGAATCCAGCAGCGCCCCCCCCCCCCATTTACCCATTTCATAGACACCCCCTTGTACCCCAGAAGAAGCAGAGGAAGCAGCTGTAGCAATAGCCATTGCCCAAACCCATGCTGCTTATATACTTAGCGATTCCAAAACAGCCGTTCTTAACTTCGCCCGCGGACGCGTCCATCCCCCCGCATGGCAGATATTGAGAATGTGCACCCTAAATCCCGATAGGCGAATTGAGCTCGTGTGGGTGCCGGCTCACTCTGGCAGTCCCGGAAATGAGGCCGCCGATAACATAGCCCGAGGACTTATTTGCCGGGCAAATGGCGACCCCAGCCGGGATTTCTCGAGGGAGCGGGCACACACGTTTTCAGAACTAACTCAACAAGCACGCCTTGCCCGTCGACTTTATCCTCCTCCCCACCCCCGCCTATCCCACTCCCAACAAATCCTCTGGAGGCGACTCCAGACCCGAACTCTTCCTACCCCTCAGCGTCTCTCCTACTTCCGCCATGTTTCCCCAGAGTGCACTCTCTGCGGAGCTCACACGCCACCCTGGACCACATCCTCTTCGGCTGCCCTGCCGATCCTCCCCCGCAGGGACAGCCCGCCATCGGTACATGGGAGGAATGGGAGGCCCTCCTTGCGTCGCAGGACCCGGACACGCAACTTCGCTGTGTGAACCGGGGTGCCAGTGCCATGGCCTTACCTGGCCTGGACACATGCGCGTAAAGTGATGGCTGTGCGGTGGCCCTGAGACCTTGCACGGTCCCAACTCGCTTGCTTAATAAAGTTTTCCATCCATCCATCCATCCATCCATCCATCCATCCATCCATCCATCCATCCATCCATCCATCCATCCATCCATCCATCCATCCATCCATCCATCCATCCATCCATCCATCCATCCATCCATCCATCCATCCATCCATCCATCCATCCATCCATCCATCCATCCATCCATCCATCCATCCATCCATCCATCCATCCATCCATCCATCCATCCATCCATCCATCCATCCATCCATCCATCCATCCATCCATCCATCCATCCATCCATCCATCCATCCATCCATCCATCCATCCATCCATCCATCCATCCATCCATCCATCCATCCATCCATCCATCCATCCATCCATCCATCCATCCATCCATCCATCCATCCATCCATCCATCCATCCATCCATCCATCCATCCATCCATCCATCCATCCATCCATCCATCCATCCATCCATCCATCCATCCATCCATCCATCCATCCATCCATCCATCCATCCATCCATCCATCCATCCATCCATCCATCCATCCATCCATCCATCCATCCATCCATCCATCCATCCATCCATCCATACATACATACATACATACATACATACATACATACATACATCCATCCATACATACATACATACATCCATCCATCCATACATACATACATACATACATACATACATACATACATACATACATACATACATACATCCGAAAATATCGGATGTCGCGCGATTTGAAGCGGAATTTCGGCAAAATCGGAAAGACGGAGCCCATGCAACGTGCGTCTGCACTCGACGAACGCTCCGCACTCAGCCCTCTTGCACTTGGAGCGTGTGTAAAAGCCAGCAAAATATTACCCACTCGCAAGTAGACTCTGGCTTCAGGTTTTCACACGCTTTAGTACTGAGATTTCTGTGCCCGTTAGAGAACCCCAGGTGACCTTATTCGGTGTTGTCCAGTACGGTGTGCCTCAAAGCCCATTGTTTTCTTCTGGCGCGCTTTTTTTTAACTTCCATTAGCCGCGGATGGGCAGGTCAAGAGGAAGAGCCTACACTTAAAATACAGTAATACGCCAATACGGGAGTAAAAAAGGGAGTGATCTGTCCCTTACCTCCTTTTTACTCAGTTCTGGTAAAAACGTAGCTGGTCATTTTTATACTACTATGTCTTTTGTCTCTTCTCAGCGTGTGGGCCGGACAACATTAGTTTACAGCGATGGGTGTTAGGCGCCCTCGCCATTCTCCTCGCTGTCGGCGTAACCGGTGGGTGCGTTAATGTTGCGCTCACGTGACATTAACGCAGCCACCGTGACCTTAATGTGATGTGACCTTACGGCATGGTCAACCCGGGTTGCATACGCCTACGGGCGGCTCTGTTTGGAACAGCCGCCTGTCAGTGAAGGGGTTATTCACTTGACCACTGCACCAGTCCGCCATGCAGGAATATACCCCAAAACTAAACCCCTTAAACAGCTATCGCTGAACATCGCGTTACACAGTCGTAACCCTCCTGTGAGGTTTTTGTTTTTTTTTAACATGCCCACACTGCTATTTTTTCTCTCAGTGATGCCGCTCAGCTCGCTGGTCCTGATCATCCTGGGCCTGGCCGACTTGTTCGTCACGTGGTGCATCGTGCTGATTTGCTTCATCCGGTCGGCCCTCTCCAAGCAAAAGGTAAGCGAGACGGTCAATGCGATGCGTGTTTTAAGCTCTTCAGGGGGAAACTTGGCGACCACCTCGGGTTTTATCGCACAGCTGGCAGCAGTTGTACGTTACGTTTACTGCTACAGCACCAATGGACTGCGAGAGATTTTAAGGTCTCAACTGACAGCAACTCTTCTTCGCCCATGATCACGTTGCGGCGATGGCAAGCAAGCAGAATTATCAACAGCAAACTGTTTATTTCGAGTAACCTCTGCACACCCACCTAAAGCGCGTGTAGCAGCCGTATGTCACAAACGGTCTGTAGCTGTCAGCTGCGATCTGTTTTCTAAACGATTGCGAACTTTCTTATGGCGTACTCCAATCGGCGATCCGGAGTCAGCTTCCTTGCTGCGCAAAACGGAAGAGCGTGTTTCAATGGGCGATTTGGATTCGGATCCTAGAGTTCTGATTGGATCACGACGGTACATGGTCGTTTAGACTCCCTGTAGTCGGATACAACTCAAGTCCCTAGTGAAGCTCCGCCCACATTCAGGACCGCCGAACAGAATTCTTCCGTGACAAAAAGTTGACCGTTTCATCTCGTGAAAAAGTCATACAGGACACCATGGATCATAGAGTGTTACCATCTGCTGCTTCAGCGTGAGCCTACTATAAAGATCTGCCTCCCTCGCGGATTAGGAAAGCTGCTCCGGATCGCTGATTGGAATCGCCATTTGGTACACTTCCACCTTTCGGAACAGCCGCGGCCGGCATGGTATCCGTGGTCTCGTGCTCAGGCGCCAAAGAGTGATCCTTAAACAAAGAGCCGCCGTTTGGAAGAAACTCTTTTCATTTTTTGTGCACACTTGCCGCTAAATTTGCGACGAGGTTGTCCTTCCTGCATCCCCTCCCTATCTCCTGGCACCGTCCGCCATTTGAATGTAGAACTGTCTTGTTGGCCTTCACCTCGCAGTTTCCACAATTGTGTCTGGATTCTGAGCACATCTACTGATTAAAAAGTCATATCTGAGCAAAGAATTCCGGGAATTGACCGTTTCTGTCACTACCCCCTTGAGACCAACATTGCCTGTACCTCTTCTTGTGCCGTCGGCGCTATGTATTGTACCTAATCATTCTTTTAGGAACCGGGCTTGTCTCAAACCACAGCAGCAGTTGCTTTATAAACGTGCGTATGAAAAAGAATTTTACACATGCTACGTTGAGAGGCATACGTCCTGACCTGGATGAAATGTGGGAGATAAGATTGCCTGGCGCGCAGAGCGCACTTTGTCACTCACTTTGCGCGGTATTTGTGGCGTATGTGAGCGCATGGAGCAAAAATTTTCAGTCTGTTACCAACTTAACACCCGGGAGTGCGCATTTTCACGTCGTTAACGGCAATGTCCCATGCACTTTTCTCTTTTCTCCATCCGTTCACAGCAGCAGCAGCAGCGGACAAAGGGGTGAGGGCGGGGCTACTGAGACGCGGAGTACCCGGGTTCGAACCCGGCCGCAGCGGTTGCATTTGGATGTAGGCGAAATGCTTGAGGCCCATGTACATTGCGACGTCAGTGCGTGTTAGATGATCACAGGTGTTCTAAATTGTCCGGAGCCCTTCACTACGGCATCTCTCATCAAAATAAAACTGGTTTTACAGCGAAGCTGTATGCCTCTACCGTCCAAGGAAATTTTCGTGCCGTTGTCGCAAGCAAATTCGCCAGGCTAAACATTGAATGCAAACTGCATATCTCCTTTGAAATCAGGCATACAGCACATAGCTCAGTACGCGTTTTCAATAATGAAACGCACACAACAAGCATCGAAACCACATCATGGATGATAAGCCACGTGTGAACAATGGCATCACCGTCGGACGCGTTCCAGTAAACATAAGGTTTGCACCTGCTTCGAAAGGGGGTTGAGGTCATTCGTAGTCCTCATGTGAAGTGTGAACCACATAATGTATGATACCGGCGCCTGCAAACAATGCGAAGCAGGTTCCTTCTCCTCGCGTGTGTTTCCCGGTAAAGATTGCGGTTGCGTAAGCTACTCCGAGTAGAAAAGTGCCCAACAGCAGCATAGAAATCACCTATTGACGTCACTACGCTTTCATATATAACAGAGAAACCGGTCTAGCAACTCATTCACTAAATCTGTGTATATCATACTGATCACAAAGCAGTCGTGAATGTCGTCGTGAAGTAATAAAGGGTAATACAAGTATGCATTTCACTTTTCTGAGATTTCACTCTTTCTAGAGCCATGTGTGTTAATTTTCAAGTGACATCGCAATGGGTCGCAATCAGACGTCGTAGTGGAACAGCTTCGCTGTCCAACCACCTTCGCAGCGGGAATTGGAGCCGCAATTTTTTTTTTTAGGAAAGGAAATGACGTAGTATCTGTCACACCTCGGTGGACACCAGAACCGCGCTTTAAGGGAAGGGATAAAGGAGGAAGTGAAAGAAGAAAGAAAGAGGTGTCGTGGTGTAGGGCTCCAGAATAATTTTGACCACATGGGAATCTTTTACGTGCACTGACATCGCACAGCACATGGGCGCCTTTTCCGTGGCCTGAGTAGCTTTGGGACGCTAAATTCCCTCAAACGAAATCAAATCAGATTAGCTGGACGACGATGCTACACACCTAGTTGGGGATCTTTAACGTGCACTGACATCACGCAGCACATGGGCGCCTTTTCTGTGGCTTCAGTAGCTTTGGGATGCTAAATCTACACAAACCAAACCAAATCAGATTAACTAGATGATGATGCTACACATCTAGATGAGTATCTTTAACGTGTACTGGCATCGCATAGCACACGGGCGCCTTTTGCGTGGCGTGCGTAGCTTTAGGACGCTGAATCCCCCCGAACCAATCCGAATGAGATTAGCTGGATGACGATGCTACACACCTAGATTAGCCGCTACATACCTTTACATTTATCGGCTACGCTAGGGGGCTTGCTCCAGCGCAGAAAGGAAAGGCGAGGAAAGATAAGCGCCGAAACAACCTCGCGCAATGTTCACGCCAAGGTCAGCGCATCGTGAAGCGTCGTGCATTATCGCGCAAAATGTTGCCAGTACACTGAAGGTTGCGCTGCAGAGCCAACTGCGCCTGTGCATTGTTGAGCCTGAGCTTTCCGGCTTGACCCGGCGTTCCCGTGTTCAGCGGCTTTGGTGGTGTGCGACACATGAGACATGCGATAACTCAGTGACAGAACGCTTTAACCACTGAGCCATAGCCACTCATCGGTACGGAGCCAGAGTTCTCGGGTTTGTTGCCGTGTTGCGAAATTCAGAACGCTCGTGTGCATTCAGGGGGTATCCACGTGAAGTCAGGGGCGCCATTTTGTCTAGTACCTATCTCCAGCAATGCAGGCCTGAGCAAGAGGCGATAATCCGTTTGAACACACCGGCGGCTTTAATTCGCACAGACAAATAAATGATGACGTTGGTGAATACTCCCTACTCAGGCGCTTGACGACGGCTTCCCGAAGTGTGCTGTCCTCACGCTCGTGAGCCGACCACATAGCTTTGGTAGGTGTTGCCTCACGCTCGTAGCTTTCACTACACGGCGAGCCACGGCCAGTAACGCTGCACATTAGGGCAAATAGGACGCGGCCGAAAGCAATCCTCCGATCTCTGCTATGGTGCGTCGCCCTGTCACGCCTTCGGCTCTAGCAGGTAAAAGCCGTAAAAACCAACTGCGCAGGCGCTGCAGGACGACCGCTGGGGCGCCCCGGCCGCGGCAAGCGGCGCTTCAACTCCCGAGGAGGCCGCGGACGAGAGCGCCACCGAGGCCGACGAAGACGACCAGGAGAAGGGCGCCGGCGACGCGGAGGAGAGCTCCTCGCAGAAGTCGCAGGACGAGCAGCCCTTCAAGAACCCGCTGGCCAACTCGATACGCGGCAAGGACGAAGACCCTGCGGCCCCCGCCGCGTCGTAGTGACCACGCCGGCTCCGTCTCACATGTCGGCTTTGGCCAGCCATCGCTTCGTTACTCCCTTTTCCTGCCTTCCCTTTCCTTTCGTCTACCCTACGCCTCCTCCTTCTCTCTTCATTATTCGTGATCCCCTCGCCTGGTTTCTTCTCCATTGTCTTCCCTCGTGCTCTCTTTCGGTATTCATTTTTTTAAGCTCTGATTTCTGTAAGTTCCCTACAGACCTTCAGTTCATTTCACTCCCCCCCCCTTTTTTTTTTCGTTTCAATCTCATTAGCCTCCGTGGAATCCGTCCTTTGTATTGCAAAATTTCACCCTGTCCTATTATCCTTTTTCAATCTCATTAGCCTCCGTGGAATCTGCCATCCTCTGTTATACAGAAGAAACCGCGTCCTCCAGCTGCTCTCCATTTTTTAAACTATATTCCTGTCCCTTTTCTGCCGCTTTTCAGTTGCACACTATTTTTTCCCCACCCGTATAACTTTTTCTTCTTCTAGCGGTCTTGTTATGCGGCCATAGTTGAGCAACGCAATTTCCGCCTATCCTCCTCGTATTTATTTTCCCTCCGCAACTCCCTCAATCACTCCTGTATTCTTTAGCGTGTTTCTAAAAACCGTAATAGCTGCTTATCTGCTGCCTTGAATTGTTTGTTCCTGCGTGCCTTATATATTCTGCACCCAGTTCATCTAAATACTCGTCTTTTTCTTGACGTTTGATGTTCGCCTTTTTGTTAGTTTGTTTTGCGTTCAGCTATTCGCTTCAAGAAGTGAGGTGGTACGGGCGCGAACCCGCACAGAAGGACCACCTGAACGGGACGTTTTCGCTACTTTGCGACGACATTGTCTCCGCAAGTTAAACGCGGGGAAAAACGCAAGCGAGAACTGAAAACTTCTGCGTTTGCGCAAATATTTTCCAATATTAACTTTTTTAAATACTTTACTGGAATAAACCGCCTGTTATGTTCATCGACCTGATGGTGCTTCTCCCTGCCTTGTGCATTTCTTCTAACGTGCATGTTTCATTTTGTCGGGCTAAACGGAGCAGTTCGATCCGAGACAAAGTTGATTGTTTCGGTGACTGACGTAGTCTTACCAGCGATCTGGAGGTGCCAGAGTGAACGTTTAATCCGCACTGCTCGATGCCTTTGCCAGAGAGCGCTGTGCTAATTTCACGCGTTGAGCTGAAGGATGTAACCTTCAGAGAACGTGATCGGGATCTACTCATGGGGTTTTATATTTTAAGGAGTTTTCGGCATATACATTCCCCCCCCTCCCTTCCCTTAAGGGAGACTGATACCCATATATTCTTTTCCCTAAATATTCTGAACGGCATCCCGCGTACCCTTACGTACGCCATCACTGAAGAGATTAACATATTTCAGAAGAAAAAAGAATTTAGTGGAAAGCATCGACTTCCACCTGCTGAAAAGTCTGCCTGCCATTATGTCTTCCCTGCTACTAAGCCGTCCACAATTAGGTGTGGATTACATGCACGACGACAAAATTTGCGCCCTTCAGAAATGAGTCCAGACTGCTTAATTGTGTACGAGCAGAAAAATCTCGGCACGGACATGCATGGTTTACGAGAACCTTAAGCGAGACTTCGCCCACATCACTCTACCGCCCCATAAATAACGCCGCGGATGCTTACATCCTCCAAAATGACCTGGATAACATACAGCAATGGTGCACTACGTGGCTAATGTCCCTAAATACTATAAAGACTGAAAATTTCTTTTCACCGCCACCCAAATTATACTCCGCCTACTTATAAAATTAACGATACTGCCATTATTTCTGGAAACTCTTAAGTATCTTGGTATTAACTTCGCTAGTTACTTATCGTGGTCTTACCACATTAACCAAATAAACTCATCTAATCGAGCAATTGGTTATCTCCATCGTAACCTGCGCATGACACCTTCTTCCTTAAAATTACTAGCTTATAAAACATTTGTGCGACCTAAACTTGAATACGCCTGCGCAATATTTGACCCCCATCAGTCTAACCTTACCTCATCCCTTGAATCTGTTCAGAATCGGGCCACTCGCTTTATTCTTTCAAAATACTCGCGATACTCCAGCATATCCGCCTTGAAGTTCCAATTAAAACTTTTTTCTCTCGCTTCCCGTCGCCGAATTTCAAGTCTCTGCCTTTATCACATGTTTTTCCATTGTTCACCCCGTGCCAGCAAGCTCATTCTGCCAGTACGTCGAACGCCCCGCACAGGCGTCCAAACAGCGTCATCCTGCATCGCGCCCGCACTACTACTTTTCTGAAATCATTTTTTGTTCACACAGCTCGCGACTGTAATGGCCTTCCCTTCGACTTAGCACTAATCCCTGATCCAGCCCATTTCAAGACCGCCATCGACGAAGCCATGTCATTCCCATGTAACATTCACTGTTAACCGCTGTTCTTGCGCCCACTCCTCATGTAATGTCCCGTCAGAGACCCTTGAGGTTCAAATAAATAAGTAAAATGTGCAAGGTAAAACGTCTGCGCCGAGCTGCAGCCTTAACCAGCCTGCTTGAAACTGCGGCGATGATATGGGCCACAAAGTATTTTTCTTCCTCCCAGATCCTGCTTTGGAAAGAGTATCCCTCGGCAAGCTGACGTCCGTAACACCCGCAAGGCTGATTTACACTTGCTGTCGGAGCCGATCGCCACCTCCCCCCTCCCCCCTTTCTTTTATGGGCTCCTGCACAGCCAAAAGCAGCAGCACGGTCTTCGTTTGCGCTTGGACCGCTGCAG
Organism: Amblyomma americanum; assembly: GCF_052857255.1. NCBI lineage: Eukaryota > Metazoa > Arthropoda > Arachnida > Ixodida > Ixodidae > Amblyomma > Amblyomma americanum. Next base: position 104,369,544 of record NC_135498.1, read on the forward strand.
CAACCTTCATTATGGAGCCTCGTCGGCTACTCAGCCAAACCTTTGCATGTATATACAGGGCGCTTCACCTGAAACTTCGCACACTTTTCAAAAGTAGGCTTTTTGAGTTAGAAGAGCGTTTTTTACAGCATAACATCGTCAGCGGTGCAGTACGTCCCAGTGCAGCTAAGAGATGCTAACTATAGTCTGCAGTGAAGCTCCGCGTACATTCAGGACCACCACACGCATTCCCATCAGCTATGCAGCAGCGAGCACCGCAGCGTACGCGGGAAAAAGGTGGTAATGGGGAACGCGCGCCACGGAGTGACGTGAACAGGTGGGCGTTGCCCCCTATGCAAGGAATCTGATGTTCCCGATTCGCATGATAGGGTGCGCTTACGCACAACTGAGCTCACGGCGTTCGGCGCACGAACATGCTCGACAACTAAAAGAAGCGGCTTTTTTTTTTCGGAGACCGGCATGATGTTCGCCGGGGTCTCCACAAAACCTCGCTCGCAGCACACTGAACCACCAACATTCACTTAGCGTGCGACAGGTAACCAACTTGTGAAGTCCAAAACGCCCACTAGATATCCCCAAATGTCCCTCCGTCGATGATAATGCTCAATTTTAATCGCAACGGTAGCTTTGGCCAAGGAGCGCCACGGCACGATGTACTTTTCTTACGTTAGGCAGAGTCAAAGACATGTAATATTCCTCAGAGAGAGAGAGAGAGAGAGAGAATGAAAAGGAAACGCAGGGAGGTTAACCAGATGTGAGTCTCCGGTTTGCTACCCTACACTGGGGATGGGGGATAGGGGTTAGAAAGATGACAGAGAGGAAAACGCGAAAAAAAGGAACGTGCACACACGGAGACACACACACACAAGGCGTTCCAGTTAGTCTTTCACACAGGCCGGTAGATTGTAAGAAGCGCAAATGCGCTTGCACGGCCTTCTGCGACGGTCCCTCAGAAATTACTTCTGTAGTACGCACTGTACAACAGTAGCGCATGCTGGTGCTAGACATCAGACACGTTCTACGAATATTTCCGTTTGACCCCGTATTATAACCTTGCCATAAACGAAACAAAGGCCTTTCAACTTCTCATAACGCCCCTACTACATGTCAGGTTTTCTTCTTTACACAGCTTGCTTTTCCATATTAAGCGGAAGGTGTAAAGAAGTAGTAGTTTATTTCAGCAAAATGAAAGTACATAAACAACAACAACATGACACAAGAAAAGTTTTGTGTGTGTGTGTGTGTGTGTGTGTGTGTGTGTGTGTGTGTGTGTGTGTGTGTGTGTGTGTGTGTGTGTGTGTGTGTGTGTGTGTGTGTGTGTGTGTGTGTGTGTGTGTGTGTGTGTGTGTGTGTGTGTGTGTGTGTGTGTGTGTGTGTGTGTGTGTGTGTGTGTGTGTGTGTGTGTGTGTGTGTGTGTGTGTGTGTGTGTGTGTGTGTGTGTGTGTGTGTGTGTGTGTGTGTGTGTGTGTGTGTGTGTGTGTGTGTGTGTGTGTGTGTGTGTGTGTGTGTGTGTGTGTGTGTGTGTGTGTGTGTGTGTGTGTGTGTGTGTGTGTGTGTGTGTGTGTGTGTGTGTGTGTGTGTGTGTGTGTGTGTGTGTGTGTGTGTGTGTGTGTGTGTGTGTGTGTGTGTGTGTGTGTGACGCCTAACATGAGTCACATGACCTCGCTACCTTCGCGTACGCTGTACGCCAAAGAAAAGTTCCATTTTTTTCAGGGGCAGAAGTCTTTAAACATGGTAACGTAAGTGTTACATTGGAAACACGGCACGATGTAACGTCAATACATCAAGATGGAGTGTCTGCCTCTCAAGGCACAAATGCTCTAATATCTCTGAATATGTTGTTAAAGGAGAAGAGGAGCCTGAATCAGTAAGCGAGCATGTAGAAGGACTCCAGGGAAGAAAAGCTCGGGCCGAAGCGTGTGCGCGCCCGTTTGCTTCAACTCCCTGGTGACCTGGTACCCATGTTAGCTCCTTCCGTGCAGCTGAAGTCCTACATTGACTAATAATTTTTCAGGCTAGCGGGATGATTCTGCCACGCATATAGTTTCTATAAGCCTCCTGGTAATCTGTAACTATGTATTTCGATGCGAAGTGCATTCCGGCTAGCGCTATCGCTATTTCCTCCATAGCTAGTGTATCCCCGTTACGACCTGCATTTGGTGCACCACTGAGATTGTTGATATCTCCTCTACACGACGCGCACCGTCCACGAAGGCTCCCTCTTCTCTTCTTCTCCTCGCATCTTCTTGCTCCTCGTCACTCGTCTAGCATTCTGGAATAAAAATTTTAAAAATTGTAACACACTCTTACGGAAATATTTAAGTTAATGGTTCAGTCTTCTGGTATAGCAAAAACATTTTTAAAATATTTCCGTCTATCGCATCCCACATTTAAGATTGCCTAGAAAATGAATGGCGAACGCTTTTGACGATAGCAAGGACGTTAGCAGGAAAAGAAATACAAGGGTTTTGTTGTGGGCTAGTTGGTTTAACATTGCTTAGAAGGGAACAGCGCAAACACAGGACGAACAGAGAAACGTACAACACAGGCGGTGACTTACAAATGATGTTTATTCGAAAGATACACACGCATATTGAGCAGTCTCGAGGCAAGCTGTCAGCTGAGTCAACGTCAAGGTCGGTGTGAAAGGCCGGATAAAAGCGATAAAATCTTAACAGCTATAAGATTTAACAAGGAACGATGCATCTGGGAACGGTGACATGAGAAAATGAGAACTGGCACAGGCAGTAACTTGGCCATTCACTGCAAAAAGTGCTCTTGCGTGTCAGTCCAAGACAGGACAAGGATTTTGAATAGATACTACGGAAAGCGCACACGTGAGATACATGAAGCTTACCTAATTCAAAACCAGGGCGACACGTGTGTCAGCAGTCCGACCATCAACCTATTGTAAAGGAAACTGCCTATCTAGCCAAGTGATTTTATCTCACTTTTTTACTTCTTAACTCTTTTACGTAAAGTGGCAGCGACGTTCCTTCTTTACGCATTATCCATCCTTCACCTGCATCTTGTTTTCATTCTCTCATGTCACCCTTCCCACAGGCATCGTTCCCTGTTAAAACTTTTATAGCTTATAAGATTTTATCGCTTTTCTCCGGCCTTTTACACCGCCTGTGACGTTGACTCAGCTGACAGTTTGCCTCGAGACTACTAAATGTGTGTTCATCTTTCGAAAACATCAGTTGTAAGTCAGCGCCTGCGTTGTACGTTCCTCTCTTCGTCCTGTATTTGCGTTGTTCCCTTTTAAGCAAACAAATACAGGACTGCCGTCGGGTGATCTACGGATATGCATATTGTTATAGTGAAATCTTGCAGTATTTGAAAAATTTGCGTTCATAAATGATTCCACGCTCAAAAATGCTTTTGTCCAAAATTGTTAGGTATGATTCTGTCCCAAGACAGCGTACCAGATTATGATTCTTTTCTGAGGAGAAAGAAGTTGCACAATACGACTTTTTAAAACAAATGTTCAGTGAGAGCGCATGATATATTTTCTATTTTACTTCTATACTAATCTCTCTGGTTATGACTGTTTTTGGGTGCGAAACGCAGCGTAAAGCTGCAGCACTATTTCGACCTCGACCACCCGGTCGCTTCGGGTATGGACGCCGCTGAAAAGAAGAGAATAGCCCACCTCTCGCGCCGGCTCGTGCTTCGTGCTTTCTGAGAAGGCAACCCTGCAATCGCTTTTGAGGCAACTACCACAAAACCCTGAGCACTGCGTTGCGACACACTCGCTCCTTCGCCGAGGCAATCGAGCGGAATGGACGCCAGCTCCTGCGCCGCCAGTAGCTATGCTAGCTCGACAAAGCGGGCGAGAGAGGGCAGCATCGTCATCGAAGACAGCCTCCTCGACGGCTTCGTGCCCCAGTATTCGTTGGCCGGGATCCAGGAGAGCGTCTACATCGTACTGGGCCACGGCGCCTACCAGCGCCGGTTCCTGACGTGCGGCATCCTGTGCGTAGTTGCGCCGCTCTTTCAGTTCAAGGCGTACCAGCTCATCGGCCGACCCGTGGACCACTGGTGCCGACCGCCCAAAGGCTTGGCCCACTTGTCTGCCGAGGCCTGGAAGAACTTGTCCATTCCACGGTGATAGCATTCTACGGTGATAACACCGAATACATGGTACAGCACTGTATGCGTAGGGTTTAACACCATGAAGATGAGTGTGGCCTACCATTAAAATCGACACTCAGCTAAAAAAAGCTAATTGTAGTTAACAAAATAGGTGGTAACTGTGTCATACATTACTACCTTGTTAGTAACTAAAGGAAGTAAAGTTGGCGGTATAAAAATTTCATCCTAATCATCATCAGCGCGACTACGCCCGCAACAGGAGAAAAGCCTCTCCCATATCCCTGTCCTGTGCCAGCTGCACCCACCATACACCTGCAAACTTCTTAACCTCATCCGCACACCTTACTTTCTGCTCACTCCTGCAACGCTTCCCTTCCCTTGGAATCCAGTCTGTTACCCTTAACGGCACTCGTTTATCTAGCCTTCGCATTACAAACGCTGTCCAAGCTCATTTCTTGCTGGAATAAACATTTACTAACCCGTTAAGCAAGTGCCAGGCACTAACCTCATCAGCCACACTCAGTATCATGCGTAAGAATTATCTGGCTCATGCTTGGCCTTATCAGAAAATGTTAACAGAAAGTATGGACACTTAACGGAGGCTTCCTGAGCTACTCGGTAAATCGTGTAAGCTGGGCTCTTCGGAGAAGCGCCGCGCAAGCTGCATCCAGTACAGTGGCGCATCTCTTAACCGCAGCGCCACTGCGCTGGTAGAGAGAGGTATGAGGACACGTCGCCACCTATGAATGCCAAGTAGAAAATGACCAATTCTGCATACTTGGGTATTAACCCAAAAAGCTCGGAATGGTGTGCAGCTTAGTGGCCAACGGGAATTACATTACACAAACGCACAAACCACAAACGCAACAATGCTTTCGCATTCATACGACGTAAGCAGACTTAAGTGCCTCTTGTAGTTTTTTACTAGTAACAGGCACTTGTGCATGAAAACCTTGTTTGGCGTGCAACCCTAGCTTTGTATGCATGGCACCTTGGCATAAGCAAAGACAAAGTATTCATTGCATGCAGGTAATTGAAGACGGATATTTTCGCATGCTCATAGGCGCCGACTGCAGGGGGGGGGGGTGATTGTCCCCCCCCCCCCCCCCCCCCCCCCGCCAGCACACTGAGCGATGGGATCGGGGGCAGCATATCTTCTGCTACGGACTCGCACATTTACACAGGCGACATGGGATTCGCCGAGGGCGATGCTGCTGTTTCCGGCCGCACGCTTCATGACAGGAACGGCGAACTACACTGGAGCGAAAAAAAGCGCACAGCAAAGTAAAAAAGACAAACTCGTCCAGTCAGCTACTTTATATCTGCGCCAACGTATCGTTGGTTACTTGCTGATAACACGATGTTCGCGTGAGTCGCTGCCACAAAAAGACTTTTTTTTTATTCGATCTGCTACTAACATCATCTGATGATACCATGTCACACATAATACTATAAATTCCCTGCCTGAGCGATCACGATATCTTGCATTTCACGTTCGATTTATCGCATGCAGCGTTGTCAAAACGCTCCAAGACCATTATCGACTATAACAAAGATCATTTTGTAGCAATTATATCTGGGTTCCTTTTTAGACATTTTCTTAACAGGTCATCTCGAGTGCTCAGTTGAAACAAACCGGTGCATGTACCGAAGCAAAGTGCCTTAACTGATTCATCGTCTTATCCCTATTCGTCGTGTGTATTCCAATAGCCATGCTCCATGGTATAACTGATATTTAAACGATTTTCTAACACAAACAAAATTCTTTTTGGAACTGCTAAATATTCATTAAAACCTGCCCATTAGGGAACATACAAAACCGCTGCTTTAAAATATTAAGCAGAGAACTCAACTATATCCACCTTCTTTAAAGTAACCCTATTGAACATCCTAAATACTGGAAACACCAATAAAGTGTGGTTATCGCACCCACTGACGAACCAGCTGCCGACCACCTCTGTGCTACTGCCCTGAATGATAATTTCATTAAGTCGTTTCCTCCTTCATCCACCAATGTTACCCAACGTCCCGATCTCCAGCTGTGCGATAATTTTGCGATGGATCTCACCATATTCGACTTGCAACGCATCATACCGATAATCAATTTGAAACTAGCACCTTGTAGCGGAATTGATGGTATAAACGGCCGATTTATACGGAATCCTAAACAGTACAGTTTTATCATCATGAAATGCATATTCTCACAATCATATCATCATGATGTACGACTGAAGACTGGGAGACTGAAGATAAGCCGGAGATAAAGAACACATATCTTTGAGATCCCATATCCTTGAGATCAATAGCATGCAAAATAATGGTATATATATATTTACACATGTTAATTTTGTGCAGGATAATTTCTTTTCTGTAACAGAGCATGGCTTTAGAAAGTTTTTCTCTTGTCACATTCAATTGCTTTCCTTCACTTACGACTTGCACTTCTAAATGGACTCCGCTTTTTCATCTGACTGCATACTTCTTGAATGTCTTAAAGCATTCGATAAAGTTAATAACTCACTGCTCTTACGTAGATTAAGTGTCCTGAACATTGAGCCTACAGTTCTTAACTGGATCCGTGGATTTCCTTGTTCTGTTGAATTTGTCACCATTAATAACGCTGATTCCTCTATTGTGCCACGTCAGTAATTTTCCGGTTACAACACCAATACCGAATTTTCTGCAGAACTGATACTTTAACACTATTGCCTTAGTAATTCTGATCCTAAAGAAGTGCTATGCTTCCAATGTGACATTCTTGAGATTTTCTCGCGGCCCGCAGGACAGCCTCCTGGAAAACAGGACAGCCGTGCCTTGCCACAAATGGGACTACGACACCGCCGACAAGAGGGACAGCATCGTGAGCCTATTCGACCTCGTGTGCGAGCGGCGGCGCCTGTACGACTTGTCCTCCCACGCATACGTCGTGGGCTACACATTCTTGGCGCCCGTGGCTGGCTTCTTGTCCGACCGCGTGGGCAGGAGGCCCGTCCTGCTGGCCTGCGCCTTCGTCCTGCTTCTCTCCTCCGTAGGCAGCAGCGCGGCGACCACGTACGCCTCCTTAGTCGTCACCCGCATCGTGGCCGTATCGGCTGGCTCCGCCACATACATCCTCACATTCATCCTGCTGCACGAGGTGACCGGGAACGCGTGGCGCTCGCTCTTCACTCTGCTCCACACTGCCGTGGCGGCCACAGTGGTGCCGCCGCTTGTGCACGGCGTTCCGCTGCTGGAACCGCGCTGGCTGCTCGCCCAGGGACTGCTCCTCGTTCCGACGGCCATGTGCGCCACCTGGTGCTGCCTGCAGGAGAAGTCACCCGCGTGGCTCCTCACCACTGGTAACATGCGCGACGCCGAAGTGGCCATCCTGAGAGCGGCCCAGCTCAACGGCGTGGACATGAACAAGGCCAGGGCAACCCTAACAGTGATCATGACCCAGCTGGGGAAGATAGACCGCAGCCACTCATCCGCGGCCTCCACATCCGCAGTGGAGGGCATCATCGAAACGGTAAAGATGCGTCGCCGTGCGGTGTCCGTCTTCATCGCCAGGTTTACGCTGAGCGCCGTCTACTTTGGAGTCTTGGTTAGGGACAGAGCGACGGCTCTCCGCTGGCATGTGGCGCACGTCTTCCTCTCGACTGCCTTCTACGCGGCCACCTACTGGGCCATGACCAAGTGCGGCTTGCGCTACACGCTGGCCGCGCTGCTCGCCGTCGTGGGCAGCTGCGCCTTGGCCGAGGCGGCGGTGATCAGCAGGGACTACAATCCGGCCATTCCCTTCGTACACGCAGGCATGAAGGTTGCCGTGTCGGTTGCGATTAGCGTGGCCCTGTGCTACGTAGGATATATCTTCCCCAACCATATTCGAAGCATCGGCGTGAGCCTGTCCATTTTCTTCGGTGGTGCCGGAACGCTGTCCAGCGTCTCCCTCATCATGCTCTCCGGGCGGAACGCGAACGCCGCCTTCAGCGTGTTCGCGGCATTCACGACAATGTTGAGCATCGGGGTCGTCCACTGGCTGCCCGAAGTGTTCATCGAGAAGCCCAAGAAAGCTGCCCCGATTCGAGCTATGACCGAAATGGAGCGGAAGGAGGAGCTCGAAAAGTCTCTCTCGTTTTTCGCGGTGCGAAAAAAAGGGAAAATCCCAGGAGCGACAACCGAGGTTGACCAATGCATCGGCCCCATGATGACCTAGCTGTGCACTCTTGAGTATGCACGGCGTCTTAAATCGAGATAAAAAAAATGTATAAACCAGCTTTCTGTTAGCAGCGAAAAAACAGCAACCCCAGCTGATCATGAAAAATCTTTATTTCCGCCTTTGACGAAAGGATGAGCTCGCCATAGATATTTGCGTAATAATAAAAGATATAGCCAAAAGCGTTGAACTGGGAACTGCAGATGCTCTGGTTTAGCTTGGTTGCAGCTGATTTGCTATACAACACCTTTTTTTCAGGCAAATGCAAAAAAACTGTTCAGCGCCATTTGGTATCGTCGCCGCTTGAGCATATAGCGTACGTAGTTCGAGCCAGCAATGCTGCGCGTTTTTCTGTCAATACTACGTCGGCAGTAAAGTTGCCAGAAAGAATAGCATGTTTATAGCAGTAGGTCTGTTCGATAGCTTGCCTCTGGTGGTTTGCCCGAAGTTGCGCGTAATGTTCCTTCAACGTTGTAACAACTACCATGCAACGTTGGGCAACAAAATGTGATCACACAACGCTGCCTCAAGGACATTGTTTGAATGTTCCAGGATGAAATGAATACGATGTTTATGCGCATACATTTGCCCAACCTTGGGGGCAGACATCTTGACAACGTCTTGGAGTCCATTTTTTGACAACGTTTGTGAACAGATTACTTGCAGCATATAATACTGACGAGGCCAATGGTGCCCCGGTAATGTAGTTTATTGATTCGTGCTGCCTCTCTGAGCTAAGTGAATGCAGTGTAAGTGGAGGATATTAAAGCAAGATGAGAGCAGTGCTTGGAAAGGCGACTTCTTGAGAATTAGCATGTCCATTTTTATGTTATGCAGTTCGATAATTCTCGCACAACGACAGCAGCGCGTAATACGGCTTTTTAATAAAAAGGTATCAACATGATCATGCTCACTTGTATTTCTAATTTTTGCCATCAGAATGTCTGAAACGCACGAAACTACTTCGCTTGATTGGTGAGCATCGCTGGCACTAAAACCAGGGCCTCATGTGGGTAATATATAAGCTTGCTGAAATTCACTCATACGTATGTGAGCGTAGCGCGGTGGAGTTTTCTGGTTCGTAATGTTGCTGTAGGATAGTGTTTCATGCATTATTATTGTTCGCCGAGGAAGTGCTTGCTGTGTAAATTACGTTTGTGAATGCACTGTAAAAAATGAGCAAGTTGCTTGCTATCAGTTACTTTGAAAAGCTCTCTGCGCTTCACATTTGCATTTTTTTCACGTAGTATTGCCCGACAGCCGACACACATTAAGAGGCTACGTTACTTTGTGTACTTATTGTTACCCGAAATGTTGTACTGACGTTAGTGTGCAACGTTACCGGGTGATCAACGAAAGTGACATGAGCAATATTCATGCAACGTTTCACTCTGACAGTGCGGCCATTAAGATAATGTTTCAGCAACATTTTGCGTTACTTGGCGGCCCTACTTGTATAGCTTGCCTGAGCACCACTTAGCGCTATGACAGATTTAGAGACTTTATTTTGTTTGATTTCCACTATAGATTTTTTAAATACATATATGTTTAAGTATTCGATCGAAACGGTCGCTTCTTTATATGAAATGCGCGGCGGGAACGTGCTGAATAGTGACTGTTTCTAGAGCCGCCAAAGATATGGAAAGATTCGTCTACTAGTGTGTTTGGCACGAACTGCTAACAAGTCCGCGACGCTGACCCAGTCCCAATTGCATGAAACTGTTTAATAGTGTGTCCCATTCTTGATATCTGCGTGTGTTCGTCGTGATATATGTGCACTTCTTCAGGTCTCGTGCGTGTTCACCGGGAAGCCTATGCTTGATTCCAGATATGTCTAGTGGCAAGTTTGTCATACTAGCGAGAGCGTGGAGCTGAGAGATTTGTTATCCGTTGATACTGGCTGCGTTACTGGGCTATTTGGTTGTTGCTTTTCTGCTGAGCTTGTTGCAGTTCAACAATCACTCTGCTCCGTGGCCGGCATAACTATGCTCCCTACGGCCCGCGTTGTCATCCGCACTGACGCCCTTCAAGTTGTCCGGTTGCTACGACGTGTTAGCCGTTGTCCAACGATACGCCAGGATATCCCCCGGCTCGCGGCACGCAACCCGCAGCCAGTACGTATTGAGTGCGTCCCACAGGATCTGCTGACCTATCAAAGCCAGGCAGATTTAGTGACCCGCCTTGCGAATACACTCATCACCGCCTCGGCTACTTCATTTGGACAATTTTACCCCCTCTCATCAAGAAAAGAACTCCTCCGGCGCCGCACACGTGCTCTCATCCCTCCGTGTGCGGCAACCCTCCCCCGCGGTCTTACCCGTGCAGAGGAGGTTGCGCTTAGGAGGATCCGGATCGGGGTTGCCCTCACACCAGCCATCACTCGGAAGTGGCCTCAGTACCGAGAATTGTTTCCTCGGCCAGGGTGTCCGATATGTAAACACGAGGACATTGAGGCCGACATTCATCACTTACTGTGGGACTTCCCAGCTCTCAAGCCTACAAGGATCCGGCACCTGATGGTAGCAGGTCTTTCACCAAGCAACCCTGCTTCATACATTGCCTGCACACAGGGACCGTGCCATTTCTCTAATGGACTTCATCATATCAGCTAACCTTTTTCCATTCATTTAATCTCTACTGCATCATTCATCACACCTTCACCCATCATTGATGCCCTGGGGCAATAAATTTCGCTTAAAGAAAGGAGATACGGCTCGTCCCGCGACCGTATCTGGCGGCCGGGTTAGTTCGATCTCCTAAGGTTTGCACGTACTCCGGTGTTGTCGCCGCGTGCTTCGTTTTGAGCGAGACCACCACCCCTAGAGTGGGCATACATGCAGGCATTTATATGCAATCTACTACTTAGCCACTTGACTGAGTGTGCCTTGTGTCGGAGACATTATGTGAAGGATGACTGGCTTGGTCTGTTCCAAGATCAAATGCTTGCGACAGACCTGCTTAGTGGTGGTAGTGTAAATGCCTTGTTTCCTTTATTGTCAGCGTTTGAGACTAATTTATTTGAGGTGTCTGTAAAGAGGGGACTTATTCAAGACACACTGCAGTGTCAGTTAACCGAATGACGGAACACTAGTGTTCGAGTTATATATCGCTCTCTTCATCGGTTCTTAGGTGCGCTATGCTTTTGCACCTGATATGTTGAGGCTTCCGGTGTGCCGATGGCAAGACCTCAAAGCGTAGACGTTTCCCATTTTCCGTCGTGCCAACAGCTCTTAGTGTTGCAAGCCAGAATTGTCTTCACCTGTTGTGGTATTTCACAGCGATAACTATAGTTAAGAGCCTTCCAGATTGGTTAACGACATTGCAGTGTTTCAGATTTCGTGTATTGGCGAGGTGTGAAAATTTACTCCCTCCTCAATGAGATGCCAAGTAAAACTTCTAAGCGAGCCATGTAGGCATAAGCAGTATACGAAAGAGCTGACGTGTGCACTTCATGTGCTCGCAAAGAGCGTCAGGAAACATCCTCTTCAAAGATTGCAGGAAGCTGTAGTAAATAGTTACCTATAAGAAGCAGATGACAGATCAAATGGTATGATGCAGTAGACAACGACCAGCACCTGGAAGGCCTATCCCGGACGAATGAAAATCGTATAGCTCCAAAAACGTTTGATGAAAATGATTTCATGTCCCCTTCGCAGTAGATACGCATACCTTACATAAGACATGAGAATGGGATAAGAGATAATGGAGAATACCTCAATAATCTGCAATTCGCTGATGACATTGCCTTGCTGACTCATTCAGGAGATGAAATAGAAAGCATGGTCAATGTGTTAGACGGGCAGAGCAGAATGGTGGGTCTGAAAATTAACATGCACAAAAACAAAGTGATGCTCAACAGTCTATAGAAAGGGAACAGTAGTTCACAATTAGCAGCGAGGTGCTGGTTCTCTCAGATCACGAGTTGCAGTTTACCAGTATCCCTCAGGAGGAAAGAATGCGACATCTGTATCTTACCAGTACTCACCTACGGGGCAGAAACGTGGAGGCTAAATAAAGGGTTCAGCTCAAGCTAAACGACAACGCAGCGAGCTATGGAAAGAAAAATGATAGGTGTAACGTTAAGAGACCGGAAGTGGCCAGAGTGGGTGAGGGAACAAACGCGGGCTAATGACATCCTAGTCGAAATCGAGAGGAAGAAATAGGCCCGGGCAGGGCATGTATTGCGAAGGCAAGATAGCCGCTGGTCTTTCAGGATAACGGAGTGAATTCCAAGAGAATGCAAGCGTAGCAGGGGGCGGCAGAAGGGTAGGTGGGCGGAGAAGATTAAGAAGTTTGCGGGTATGTGGTGGGCGCTGCTGGGAAAGGACAGAGTAAATTGGAGAGACATAGGAGAGGCATTTGCCTTGCGGTGGGCGTAGTCAGGCTGATGATCACCTTTGTGAAATACGCGGAGACGTGGTCACAGTAAACACCACTGTATTTTTACGCACGAACCTTTAGAGGCAAAGAAAAGAGTAGTTTACTCTATTTTACTACACACTCATTTCCACTATAGTTTGCTGCAAGAAGAAAATCACGTGTCTATTGGTCATTAAAAGCACATGTTGCAACGCTGCATAGTTGACGAGTTGCTATTGCACTTTGACAGAACGAAACAAAGCAACTAAAAGAAGGAAAGTGATTGTTCATGTGTTTCCTTTCTGTGATCCTTCGTTTCTGTTGCGCTGTTTTTTTTTTCGAGATATTGCCACAAACCGTAAGTTTTCGAAAACGTTTACATCTTTTGGTACAATAAAGCAGGTATTTTTGACTCTCTTTGTGGTACATCACGCACGCTTAGCGACTCATGCATCACAAAACCCAACCCAGACTAATGCATGACAACACACCTCAGCAGCACACAGGTAAGGCGGCTAGAATGGGAAGGTGTGAAAACCGGCCGAGGAAGCATGGCCCCGCAGCGCGCCGATGCCGTGGCGGCGCTGACGGCAGAGACGTGGTAAGGCGTGCAGCCGAAATGAGCGCATCGCGTAGGCTATACTTTTACCACTGAGCCGAAAAATGAGCCCGTTTCGCTTATCGCGCGTTTTCTGCGAGAGTGAATCTTTACCATAAAATAATGTTTCGTCAGCTCGCATCATTATTGCCGTGAAATGTGCTGCTTTACTTGCAAGCCCAGTTTGCATTCCATAGCTGGACTGAAGCGCGTTTTGTGCGTGCACATTTCGAGACGCTGCCCAGGATATGAAAGACGCCGTAGTGGAAGGTTTCGAAATGATTTTAACCACATGGGTTTCTTTAACGTGCACTGACTCTCTGCGTTGCGCTACCATCGAAGCGCAGCCACTACGGCGAAAAGAGCAGGTTGTAATGCGTGCCGTAGGACCTCGCAACGTAATGCAGTCGCATTGGTTGAAGGCGCCCCAATTAACGCACAAACCAGTTTTTGTCGCCGCTTGCGAACCTGTAGCATGCATGCCATCTTGACGCTCATAATCTCCGACGATTCTATACAATGATGCAACACATCTGACCATGAAATCGTTTATTTACAATTAAGTGAAGGCCCAATTTCAACAAGCAGCAAACCGGAATTGGTTCCCTTCTGGGACCAGTAGACCCCAGCTCAAAACCAGAAGGCTTTCTTGGACCAGTAAATCCAAGCAAGACACCATTTGGTGCCCTACATGGACCATTTAAAATAGCAGCAAACCAGACGGCTTCCTTCTGGGACCAGATGAAAGCGTTAGAAAGCAGGATACCATTAACAAATATTTTTACCTGGAGGGGGGGGGGGGGGGCATTTGCAAAGTTTGATCTACATCACAAGGTTTCAGTGTTTTCCGTTTCTGCTCACTATCCTCCTGACTTAAATTATACCCTTAAGCAAAAAGTGAATCCTTGTGAGGCAATAAAAATGTACACCTGATGCTGTCAGCGCAACAGAATGCTCAGAAAAACCAATTTTTGGCCCATCACCAATTGACTGTAGAATCTCTGCCGCAGCCTCGGCATGCAAGAGCGCTCGGCTGAATGCAAGCTTGTTTTCCAGGACGTTAACAAGATAATTGTAAAATATGATACTGACGGATGTAAAAAAATGGCAGTGCTTAGCTCGGCTATGCCAGGATATATGTCGCAAAGCAAGTGTGAAACTCCCCGGTCGGCCTTGTTCACATACTCCACAACATATGAAGCACAGACATATAAACGACCAGCATGACCTGTAGGTCCATGTATGATTTCAGCACCGAGGCTATCCGAGGATTGAAGGGGTCGCGTCACCCTTACGCCTATTCTCTAGGCTAACGGCACGTTGTTCTCCGGTTTCTTGGGCCCACCGCTGAAGTCTCTTGGTCGCATTCCATCGTTCATCACGGGCCGTCTTCAGTGAAGCAGGACTCAGGTCTCTCCTCCGGCTGCTGTCGCAGCTGCTAGCGGTCGAGACACCGGACGTTAAACGTGCCTGTCTTGCGGCCGCATATTCACGGCGGCGTTTAGCCAGTCGTTCAGCGCGCAGTTCGTCTGTTACCTGGACGATTCATTCCCTGGTCATCCCGTTCCGCTGTCGATTCCAGGCCTCCTCCTGCTTAACAGAATTGTCGCCGTCCATACTGTCGCCTCAACTGTGGTTGCGGCGCACGCCAGCTCTCGTTTTCAATCCTGTGACATCTTATCACGCATGCGACGCAGCTGTCGAGGCGAGCGGAGGCGAGCGCAACGATGAGGAACGCGGTGTCACGTCCTACCAAACGGCGGCGGCGGCGAGGAGCGCAGTGTGACATCATGCCAGATGGCGCGGCGAGCGCGCGAAGCACAGTAACCTTCCGCGGCGAGGCGCGCATTGTGACGTCACGCGCCTCGGTGGAGTACCGCCACGGCCAAATCGCGAGTTTGCGGCCAATAAAGCTTTCGCTTTAAAAGGCCCCCCAAGGTCCCACTCATCAGTTGCCTTAGCTGGAAGTTATTTTTTGTGTATGTTGCCTTTCCTTTATCACAGGGGCACATGCTGCTCTGCTGGGACTCCGGAAGTTTTTTCGATGAGGGGGGAGGCGGGTCTTCCGGTTTTTTAGTTTGTTTATTTATTTCATGCTTTATTTAAATGATTTATTATTTTATTTACTTTCTGTTTATATTTTCATTTTTCGCTTTCCAAAAGCGTATTTGTAATGCATATGAAACCTGAATTGAAATGGCCAACTTTTATTTATATAAAGATGTATATACAGATGAGGAGTGATCGACTGCATTAAAAAGGTTTGTTCATACTGTTTCAATGCTAGTAATCATGCTCATGAACTGAGCTAACAATTTCTGCTGGGACATGATTGGTTTAATTAGGTTACTGAAATGAAACGTTTTAAGGCTGAGTAGCGATCGAACGAGCTCGGCCTCACTGTGCTTTACATGTCCTAAAATTGAAGCGTTTGTCAGTAATCTGATCTGAGTGCAAGAAGTTGGAGACATGGGGGGGGGGAGGGGGCGCTGCCCCCTCTGGAGAAATGCTAGGAGGCAACCGCCCCCACCCCCTGTTCTGGAGTCCCTGGAGCCTCTGCAGGCTTCACAGTGAGCTGTCAAAACACCCTTCTTAGCCACATAACGTGCAATGTACGTAATATATCAGCCGCGCGTCGCTGTGTCGCTCAGCCTAGCTGTGATGGCCTACAGCCACTTTTGCTGTTGAAGGCATCTCGACCTCACATAAAAAAATGCTGCTATAGACACTCCAATACAGGCGAAGAGAATTGAACAACTGCTACGGTGGCTATGGCTTGAACGAAAACATCCTCGACGGAAGTCCGTCTGGTTGGGTTCTTGAGATAGTTGAGGGAAAACTGATGCTGGGTAAAGTTAAAAATATTGGTTGGCGTCCGCTTTCTCTCAACTAACTGCTACGGCGCGTGCAAGGCCGACGAGGCTGAGCTTACCGCGCCGCTAGTAGCAGCGCCGCATTCCCCCTGGCAGCATCGGTGTCACGCGCGGCCGAGAGAAAGCGCCGCGATCTTCACACCTTCTCATTCTAGCCACCCTAACACAGGCCATGCACTACATCCGGGACACCTGCCAACATGAGCTGGAAATCTTGAGCAACCGTGCTCACCCATTTCCTGTGTCAAATCTCATCACGAAATCGCTATATTTCGCGGGTGGACTGGTTAGCCGCGCTGCCCCAGCTATACAGCACGTCATGAAACTCGCTAAGAGGTGTCCCGGCTTCAGCAATAGACTGTGTTCCAATAAATTAGTAGCGTGCTCTCTCACATCGGGGCGTATGAAGCAAACGTAATATGAAAGTTTTTGTCGAAACTTAGGCTGACAATCGGTTGTTGCGGTTGCATTAGTGACATGGCACGTACTTACATGGCAGCTTCGCTACACGCTTACCCACACGACCACGTGGTTATGACGCGTATCACATGGTCTTACGACACCCCCATCGGATGTCATCACGTGGTTTCACATCACCCCATCGGATATTCTTAATGGTACCTTCGGCTGGTCGCTCCGATTCTCTCAGAGCGACCAGAGCGGGGGCAGCTCTCGATCTGAGGCGGATGCAAGACTCGCCAGTCGAATGTGCAAGTGCTTTTCAGAGCAGTGAGAGGGACGGAAATCGCAGGAAAGGGCTACATCCTCTAATCTCAGACCACAGCGCCGCAGATGCCCGCAACGCTCCCAACAGGAGTGACAGTTCCTGTTGTCTGCCTGCGAAGTGCAAGCGAAAGTCCACGAACGTATCCCTACCGTCCTGACAGCTTCCCAGTATGGACATCCCGACGACCGCTGCGCAGCAGCTGTTATTCTCCCTTTACGACGATAAGTTTGCAATACGATGAGTGTGCACAGTGCGTTGTGGCGTTGAAACCCACAACTGGCTTTTTCCCGCGCTCAGGCTTTGTGTCGCTTGGTCAGCTTGGTGTCGTGTGTGCGCCTCAGGGCACTTTCGAAATGCACATTATTAAAGCAGTTTCACATGCTATGACTGAGCGAATTCTACGACAAGTGGCGCGATGTAGTGAAAAATTTCCTACTTTTCCGTTGGAACCTTGTCGCCCTGACCGCGCGAAACAGGTGCGTGCACCGCGTCAGTAGAAATTGCGAGCGTTTCGTTTCGCATTTTAAACAACCTTTATTTGTTGGGCGCATTTACGAATTGCGTTGTGGCCTGTCCTGGACATGTGCGCTTGATAGCGAATGAATGCGCCAGTGCACAGCACCAAGTATGCGGGCACGCTGCTCGTCAGCTGTGTAGTAGGCTTGCAGTAAGTTCAGGACTTAGCAGCAATGCCGGGCTCTCTTTGCCCCGTAGCATGGGCTCGATACCATCTGATACCTGTTGCAAGTCGTACTGCGTGCGATGGTACATATGTTTCAGAGGAAGTAACGACGGCTAGCGGCGGCTTTTGCGTGCATAACTAGGTATGGGCACCGAGGCCGCACGGCGGCTTGAGCCGCCAAAAGCCTGATCGTTGCACGATTACGCGGAGTGTCGACCAGTATAAAACGTACACTTCAGCCCGATTCAATAACGGCCCAGGTGGTTTTTTCGGGCAGCGTGGAGCGGTATGTGTACATAGCGAAACTTCATAATATAATATGCAAAGAGTATGGTGGAGCTGCCATAAAAAAACGTAAACTAATAAGCTCCTGCCTGTACCACTAAAGTATCACAGGCAATATAATATGCAGTGGAATCGTCAGCAAGAGCGAAACTCCAAAATGTAATGTGTTCCCACATGAAATTTAGTACCGGGTTCATAATAAACTGCAGCCGCCGCGGTGTCTCAGTGGCTATGACACTTGGGTGCTGTCCCAAAAAACGCGGGTTCGATCTCGGCCGCGGTGGTAGAATTTTGATGGAGGCGAAATTATAGAGGCCCGTGTACTGTGCGATGTCAGTGCTCGTTAAAGAACCCCAGGTGGTCGAAATTTCCGGAGCCCTCCACTACAGTGTCCCTCACAGCCCGAGCCGCTTTGGATGCTAAACTCCCATAAACCAGAAACAAAACCATAATAAACTGCATCGGTTATGTCAGCTCATCAGTGAAAGTATATGCATTGAAAAGTTGTTTACAGTGCTGAGGAAGTGGGTTATTTTGCTCTTGACAGCTATTGGATTTAACACACTTTACATACTGTGAATATTTTTGTCGGTTTCTGTGGTAGACTCGGCAGGCATAAATTACCTTCTGTCTATCATCCATGCGTGAGGAAGTAATTTAAATGTTTCCCAATTTTTGTTCCTGAACAGAGCCAAGGAAGCGAAAATCAAGTACAGCTGCACACTTTGCCTGAAAATGAGCACTCGAGCAGCAGCATGACCTCACCTTATGGTATGTATATATACCGCCAGGTGCAATCTCACGCCTTCGATTTGAAATCATTTACCTTCTTACAAACCCTTGCATGTCTGTAATAACATTTATCATGCAATAGTATTAGTGCATGTGTATTTTGCATCTATAGTAGAGCAAGCTAACTACAAGCACAAAATGTTACGATTGTGCTAAATTTTATATCTTGTGACAGGACCGTGGACTACAGGTGAAACAAAGCTGCTTCTGGACTGTTATGTACGCTACACGCCACAAGTGGGGCCTCAAAGGAGGTTCCGCAGAAGATGTATAAGCAGATTGCTCAAGACATACAGACTTCTTGGAGTCATTCGCACAGGAGTCCAGTGTGAGACAAGGTTCAAGACGCTGGCCGAACGAAAACACAATAAGGACAGAAATAATGGAACTTCTGGACAGTCTCGCTGTGTAGTGTCGTATGAATAATTTGCAGCTATCAGAGCAATTGATGACAGCATTGAGCCTGAAGTTCTGCGAGGTGTGGGAAAAGTTTCATACAAAAAGGCCATCTCAAACACCGCTAGTGCAGCTCCTTAGAGTGTCAGCTGCTCCGTTGGAATTGAGGAAAGCGTCAATGATACACCATCTGATGACCCTACGGTAGATTTTGGTTCATCATTTGAGGAGAAAGAAAATAAAAGGTACCGCACAGACAGAAAGATGCACCCGAGCACATCTAGGCTGCAGGAAATGGCATTATTTTTTTAGGAAATGCGAAAGATCAACAATGAAAAAGAAGCTCGGCACGAAGAAAGACAACAGAGAAAAATATACAGGCACCAGGCACTACTCAAATCTCATGTGGAGCAAATGGCAGTGCTGAAGGAGATTTTGAACTCAAAATAAGAAATTGTTCTTGATTGAAAGAGCATATTTATTCAAGAATATTCCTTGTCAAACAGTGCTGCAGTCAAGAATGCTTTGTTTGTACCTGTTGAAAGTCACAACGTGTTCATAAAAGTACAATAAAAGTGCGATAAAAGTTTGAGCAATGCAATCGTTTGTTCTCAACATCATTGCAGCTTCAAAAGAGCTGTGCCAGAGCTTTTCACTTTTCACTTTTCAGCAAATGAAAAAGAAGAGTAGCGCGTAATGGTGGTCCCAAGATGGCCTCTTACAAGAGGGGACACAGCTTGCCCTCGCGCGCTGCTTGTGATTTCACACTGTTTATTATGAGGAGTCTTTGATATAGGCTCCTTTTGTTAGGTGGCTCCTCGCATATGATACTCCTGTCAAAAACAAACATACATTACACGTAACAAATCAAAATGTATTTGTCCAGATGTAATGTACACAAAAGATTACATGGATAATTAGTAGACCTAGCGGTGAAGATATATATGAAATACATACTTTGCATCATTTGCGAGGAAATTTTTAGAAAATTAGCCCGCATGCTCCACGCATGCCTATAGAAATTGATCTGCGTTTAAAAAAAAAATAAATACTCGTGGCAAATAGTAAAGCAACCAAACGTTGTGCTTGCAAATTGTCTGGCTGTCCGTAGGTTTATGTACATCTTGATGTATTGACGTTACATCGTGCCGTGTTTCCAACGTGACACTTATGTAACCATGTTTAAAGACTTCTGCCCCTGAAAAAGATGGAACTGTTCTTTGACGTGCAGCGTACGCGAAGGTCGCGAGGTCATGTGACTCATGTTAGGCGTCATCTATAACCACGCACGCACGCACGCACGCACGCACGCACGCACGCACGCACACACACACACACACACACACACACACACACACACACACACACACACACACACACACACACACACACACACACACACACACACACACACACACACACACACACACACACACACACACACACACACACACACACACACACACACACACACAAAACTTTTCTTGTGTCACGTTGTTCATGTACTTTCATTTTGCTGAAATAAACTACTACTTCTTTATACCTGCCGCTTAATATGGAAAAGCAAGCTGTGTAAAGAAGAAAACCTGAAATGTAGTAGGCGCGTTATGAGAAGTTGAAAGGCCTTTGTTTCGTTTATGGCAAGGTTATAATGCGGGATCAAACGGGAATATTCGTAAAGCGTGTCTGATGTCTAGCACGAGCATGCGCATATTACTGATGTGTTTTCGTTGCTATTGTTGTACAGTGCGTACTACAGAAGTAATTTCTGAGGGACTTTACATGTCTTTGACTCTGCCTATCGTAAAGAAAAGAACATCGTGCCATGGCGCTCTTTGGCCAAAGCTACCGTTGCGATTAAAATTGAGCATTATCATCGTCGGAGGGACATTTGGGGATATCTAGTGGGCGTTTTGGACTTCACAAGTTGGTTGCCTATCGCACGCTCAGTGATTGTTGCTGGTTCAGTGTGCTGCGAGCGAGGTTTTGTGGAGAATCCGGCGAACATCATGCCGGTCTCTGCATAAAAAGCAGTTTTTTTTAGTAGTCGAGCATGCTCGTGCGCTGAACACCGTGAGCTCAGTTGTGCGTAAGCGCACCTATCATGCGAATCGGGAACATCATACCGATTCCTTGCATAGGGGGCAACGCCAACCTGTTCGTCACTCAGTGGCGCGCGTTCCATGTTACCACCTTTTTCCCGCGTGCGCTGCGGTGCTCGCTGCTGCATAGCAGATGGGAAAGCGTGTGGTGGTCCTGAATGTAGGCGGAGCTTCACTGCAGACTATAGTTAGCATTCTCTTAGCTGCACTGTGACGTACTACACCGCTGACGATGTTATGCGGTGAAAAGCGCTCTTCTAACTCAAAAAGCCTACTTTTGAAAAATGTGCGAAATTTCAGGTGAAGCGCCCTGTATATACATGCAAGAGTTTGGCTGAGTAGCCGACGAGGCTCCATAATGAAGGTTGCTGCAGCGGTCCAAGCGCAAACGAGGCCCATGCTGCTGCTTTTGGCTGTGCAGGAGCCCATAAAAGAAGGGGGGGGGGGGGGGGGGGAAGGTGGCGATCGGCTCCGACAGCCAGTGTAAATCAGCCTTGCGGGTGTTACGGACGTCAGCTTGCCGAGGGATACTCTTTCCAAAGCAGGATCTGGGAGGAAGAAAAATACTTTGTGGCTCAGATCATGGTCGCAGTTTCAACCAGGCTGGTTGAGGCTGCAGCTCGGCGCAGACGTTTTACCTAGCACATATTATTTATTTATTCGAACCTCAAGGGTCCATGACGGGACATTACAGGAGGAGTGGGCGCAAGAACAGCGGTTAACAATGAATGTTACATGGGAATCAAGACGATGACATGGCTTCCTCGATGGCGGTCTTGAAATGGGCTGGATCAGGGATTAGTGCTAAGTCGGAGGGAATTTCATTCCAGTCGCGAGATGTGTGAACAAAAAATGATTTCTGAAAAGTAGTAGTCCGGACGCGATGCGCGATGACGCTGTTTGGATGGCCTGTGCGGGGCGTTCGACGTACTGGTAGAATGAGCTTGCTGTCACGGGGTGAACAATGGAAAAACATGTGATAAAGGCAGAGACTTGAAATCCGGCGACGGGAAGCGAGAGAAAAAAAGTTTTAATTGGAACTTCAATGCGGATATGCTAGAGTATCGCGAGTAGTTGGAAAGAATAAAGCGATTTGCCCGATTCTGAAGAGATTCAAGGGCTGACGTAAGGTTAGACTGATGGGGGTCAAATATTGCGCAAGCGTATTCAAGTTTAGGTCGCACAAATGTTTTATAAGCTAGTAATTTTAAGGAAGAAGGTGTCATGCGCAGGTTACGACAGAGATACCCATTTGCTCAATTAGTTGAGTTTATTATTTGGTTAATGTGGTAAGACCATGATGTCACTAGCGAGGTTAATACCAACATACTTAAAAGAGGTAGCGGAAGTAATGACAGTATCGATAATTTTATAAGTAGGCGGAGTATAATTTCGGCGGCGGTGAAAAGAAATTTGGACAGTCTTTGTAGTGTTTAAGGAAATTAGCTACGTAGTGCACCATTGCTGTATGTTATCCAGGTCATTTTAGAGCATGTAAGCATCCGCGGCGTTAGTTATGGGGCGGTAGGGGGATGTGGGCGAAGTCTCGCTTGTCCGTGCATGTCCGTGCAGAGATTTTTCTACTCGTACACAATTAAGCAGTCTGGACTCATTTCTGAAGGGCGTAAATTTTCTCGCCGTGCATGTAATCCACACCTAATTGTGGAAAGCTTAGTAGCAGGGCAGACATAATGGCAGGCAGACTTTTCTGCAGGTGGAAATCGATGCTTTCCACTAAATTCTTCTTTCTTCTGAAATATGTTAATCTCTTCAGTGATGGCGTACGTACTACATTAAGATTTTGCTGCTTGGAAAGACGGATAATACAATGAGGACGTGTTGTCATGTGTGAAAAAAAATTGACCGACGATTACGATAGCCGCGGCAATGCGGGATTTGAGTGCAGCTCTTCACGACCGGTAGGTGGCGTGTTAAATTGCTAGCCACCCTCCGGGGATCTTCCCGGGGTGGCGTTTCGCGTTACGGGCGCCTATAGAGTAAAGCATACAATTCAGGGTACGCGGGATGCCGTTTAGAATATTTAGGGAAAGAGCTATATGGGGGTCAGTCTCCTGTAGGGGGGATTGTATATGCAGAAAAACTGCTTCTTAAAATGTAAAACCCCATGAGTGCGCCCCGATCACGTTCTTAAGGTTACATCCTTCGGCTCAACGCGTGAAATTTGCACAGCGCTCTCTGGCACAGGCATCGAGCAGTGCCGATCAAACGTTCACTCTAGCACCTCCAGATCGCTGGTAAGACTACATCAGTCACCTAAGCAATCAACCTTGTCTCGGATCGAACTGCTTCGTTTAGCCCGACAAAATGAAACATGCACGTTAGAAGAAATGCACAAGGCAGGGAGAAGCGTCATCAGGTCGATGAACATAACAGGCGGTTTAATCCAGTAATGTATTTAAAAAGTTAATATTGGAAAATATTTGCGCAAACGCAGAAGTTTTCAGTTCTCGCTTGCGTTGTTCCCGCGTTTAACTTGCGATGTCGTCGCAAAGTAGAGAAAACGTCCCGTTCAGGTGGTCCTTCTGTGCGGGTTCGCGCCCGTACCACCTCACTTCTTGAAGCGAATAGCTGAGGGCAAAACTAACTAACAAAGAAGCGAACATCAAACGTCAAGGAAAAGACGAGTATTTAGATGAACTGGGTGCAGATTATATAACACACGCAGGAACAAACAATTCAAGGCAGCAGATAAGCGGCTATGACGGTTTCTAGCAAGATGCTAAAGAATACAGGAGTGATTGAGGGAGTTGCGGAGGGAAAATAAATACAAGGAGGATAGGCGGAAATTGCGTTGCTCAACTACGGCCGCATAACAAGACCGCTAGAAGAGGAAAAAGTTATACGGGTGGTGAAAAACATTGTGCAACTGAAAAGCGGCAGAAAAGGGACAGGAATACAGTTTAGAGAATGGAGAGCAGCTGGAGGACGCGGTTTCTTCTGTATAACAGAGGATGGCAGATTCCACGGAGGCTAATGAGATTGAAAAAGGATAATAGGACAGGGCGAAATTTTGCAATACGGAGGGCAGAATCCACGGAGGCTAATGAGATTGAAGGGGTGTAATAGAAGAGAGTGTAATTTAACAATACGGAGGACATATGCCCCGGAGGCTAATGAGATTGAAACGAAAAAAAAAAGGGGGGGGGGAGTGAAATTAGCGGAATGTCTGTAGGGAACTACGAGAAATCAGAGCTTAAAAAAATCAATACCGAGGGAGAGTATGAGAGCGGAAAATCGAGAAGAAAGCAGGCGAGGGGATCACGAATAAGGAAGTGAGAAGGAGGAGACGTATGGTAGACGAAAAGAAAGGGAAGGCAGGAAAAGGGAGAAACGAAGCGATGGCTGGCCAGACGCGACAGGTGAGACGGAGCCGGCGTGGTCTCTACGACGCGGCGGGGGCCGCAGGGTCTTCCTCTTTGCCGCGTATCGAGTTGGCCAGCGGGTTCTTGAAGGGCTGCTCGTCCTGCGACTTCTGCGAGGAGCTCTCCTCCGCGTCGCCGGCAACCTTCTCCTGGTCGTCTTCGTCGGCCTCGGTGGCGCTCTCGTCCGCGGCCTCCTCGGGAGTTGATGCGCCGCTTGCCGCGGCCGGGGCGCCCCAGCGGTCGTCCTGCAGCGCCTGCGCAGTTGGTTTTCACGACTTTTACCTGCTAGAGCAGAAGGAGTGACAGGGCGACGCACCATAGCAAAGATCGGAGGATTGCTTTCGGCCGCGTCCTATTTGCCCTAATGTGCAGCGTTACTGGCCGTGGCTCGCCGTGTAGTGAAAGCTACGAGCGTGAGGCAACACCTACCAAAGCTATGTGGTCGGCTCACGAGCGTGAGGACAGCACACTTCGGGAAGCCGTCGTCAAGCGCCCGAGTAGGGAGTATTCACCAACGTCATCATTTATTTGTCTGTGCAATTAAAGCCGCCGGTGTGTTCAAACGGATTATCGCCTCTTGCCCAGGCCTGCATTGCTGGAGTTAGGTACTAGACAAAATGGCGCCCCTGATTTCACGTGAATGCCCCCTGAATGCACACGAGCGTTCAGAATTTCGCAACACGACAACAAACCCGAGAACTCTGGCTCCGTACCGATGAGTGGCTATGGCTCAGTGGTTAAGGCGTTCCGTCACTGAGTTATCGCACAGCTCATGTGTCGCACACCATCAAAGCCGCTGATCACGGGAATGCCGGGCCAAGCCAGAAAGCTCAGGCTCAACAATGCACAGGCGGAGTTGGCTCTGCAGCGCAACCTTCAGTGTACTGGCAACATTTTGCGCGATAATGCGCGACGCTTCACGATGCGCTGACCTTCGCGTGAGCATTGCGCGAGGTTGTTTCGGCCCTTATCTTCGGTCGCCTTTTCTTTCTGCGCTGGAACAAGACTTCTAGCGTAGCCGATAAATGTAAAGGAATGTAGCGGCTAATCTAGGTGTGTGGCATCATCATCCAGCTGATCTCATTCGGTTTGGTTTGGGGTGATTTATCGTCCGAAAGCTACTCAGGCCACGGAAAAGGCGCCCATGTGCTGTGCGATGTCAGTGCACGTAAAAGATCCCCATGTGGTCGAAATTATTCTGGAGCCCTACACTACGACACCTCTTTCTTTCTTCTTTCACTTCCTCCTTTATCCCTTCCCTTAAAGCGCGGTTCTGGTGTCCACCGAGATGGGACAGATACTACGCCATTTCCTTTCCTAAAAAAAAACTTGCGGCTCCAATTCCCGCTGCGAAGGTGGTTGGACAGCGAAGCTGTTCCATTACGACGTCTGATTGCGACCCATTGCGATGTCACTTGAAAATTAACACACATGGCTCTAGAAAGAGTGAAACCTTAGACAAGTGAAATACATACTTGTATTACCCTTTATTACTTCACGATGACATTCACGACTGCTTTGTGATCAGTATGATATGCACAGAATTAGTGAATGAGTTGCTAGACCGGTCTCTCTGTTATATATGAAAGCGTAGTGACGTCAATACGTGATTTCTATGCTTCTGTTGGGCACTCTACTCGGAGTAGCTTACGCAACCGCGATCTTTACCGGGAAACAAACGCGAGGAGAAGAAACCTGCCTCGCATTGTTTGCAGGCGCCCTTATCATACATTATGTGGCTCACACTTCACATGTGGACTTCAAATGACATCTACCCCCTTTCGAAGAAGCTGCAAACCTTATGTTTTCTGGAACGCGCCCGACGGTGTTCCCATTGTTCACACGTGTCTTATCATCCATGATGTGGTTTCGACGCTTGTTGTGTGCGTTTTATTATTGAAAACGAGTAGTGAGCTATGTGCTGTATGCCTGATTTCAAAGGAGATATGCAGTTTGCTTTCAATTTTTAGCCTGGCGTATTTTGCTTGCGACAACGGAACGAAAATTTCCTTGGGCGGTAGAAGCATACAGCTTCGCTGTAAAACCAATTTTATTTTGATGAGAGACGCCGTAGTGAAGGGCTCCGGACAATTTAGAACACCTGTGATCATCTAACACGCACTGACGCCGCAATGTAAATGGGCTTCAAGCATTTAGCCTACATCTAAATGCAACCGCTGCGGCCGGGTTCGAACCCGGGTACTCCGCGGCTCAGTAGCCCCGCCCTAACCCCTTTATCCGCTGCTGCTGCCGCTGTGAACGGATGGAGAAAAGAGAAAAGTGCATGGGACATTGCCGTTAACGACGTGAAAATGCGCACTCCGGGTTGTTAAGTTGGTAACAGACTGAAAATTTGTG
This sequence comes from Amblyomma americanum, assembly GCF_052857255.1. Classification (NCBI taxonomy): domain Eukaryota; kingdom Metazoa; phylum Arthropoda; class Arachnida; order Ixodida; family Ixodidae; genus Amblyomma; species Amblyomma americanum. The sequence continues at coordinate 104,396,392 of NC_135498.1, forward strand.
ATCCATGCTCTCACAAACGCCTGAAATACCGCGCTAAGTGAGTGACAAAGTGCGCTCTGCGCGCCAGGCAATCTTATCTCCCACATTTCATCCAGGTCAGAACATATGCCTCTCAACGTAGCATGTGGCAAATTCTTTTTCATACGCACGTTTATAAAGCAACTGCTGCTGTGGTTTGAGACAAGCCCGGTTCCTAATAGAATGATGAGGTACAGGCGATGTTGGTCTCAAGGGGGTAGTAACTTAAACGGTCAATTACCCGAATGCTTTTCTCAGATATGACTTTTTAACCAGTAGATGTGCTCAGAATCCGGACACAACCGTGGAAACTGCGAGGTGGAGGCCAACAAGACAGTTCTGCATTAAAATTCTGCTTTAACGGTGCCAGGATACAGGCAGGGGATGCAGGAAGGACAACCTCGTCGCAAATTTTTCGGCAAGTGGGCACAAATAATGAAAAGAGTGTCTTCCAAACGGCGGCTCTTTCTTTAAGGATCACTCTTTAGCGCCTGAGCACGAGACCACGGATACCATACCGGCAGTAAACGTAACGTACACCTGCTGCCAGCTGTGCGATTAAACACGAGGTGGTCGCCAAGTTTGCCCCTGAAGAGCTGAAAACACGCATCGCATTGGCCGTCTCGATTACCTTTTGCTTGCAGAGGGCCGACCGGATGCAGCAAATCAGCACGATGCACCACGTGACGAACAAGTTGGCCAGGCCCAGGATGATCAGGACCAGCGAGCTGAGCGGCATCACTGAGAGAAAAGTTAGTAGTGTGGGCATGTTAAAAAAAATAACCTCACAGGAGGGTTACGACTGTGTAACGCGATGTTCAGCGATAGCTGTTTAAGGGGTTTAGTTTTGGGGATATATCCCTGCATGGCGGACTGGTGCAGTGCTCAAGTGAATAACCCCTGCACTGACAGGCGGCTGTTACAAACAGAGCCACCCGTAGGCGTATGCAGCCCAGGTTGACCATGCCGTAAGGTCACGTCACAATAAGGTCGCGTTGGGTGCGTTAATGTCACGCGAGCGCGACATTAACGCCCCCACTGGTTACGCCGACAGCGAGGAGAAAGGGGCGGGCGCCTAACACCCATCGCTGTAAAATAATGTTGTCCGGCCCACACACTGAGAAAAGACAAAAGACATAGTAGCATAAAAATGACCAGCTGCGTTTTTTACCAGAAATGAGTAAAATGGGTGTAAGGGACAGATAACTCCCTTTTTTACTCCCGTATTGGCGTATTACTGTATTAAGTGTAGGTTCTTCCTCTTGACCTGCCCATCCGCGGCTAATGGAAAAAAAAGCGCGCCAGAAGAAAACAATGTGCTTTGAGGCACACCGTACTGGACAACTCCGCATTGAATAAGGCCACTTGGGGTTCTCAAACGGGCACAGAAATCTCAGTACTAAAGCGTGTGAAAACCCGAAGCCAGATTCTACTTGCGAGTGGGTAATATTTTGCTGGCTTTTACACACGCTACAAGTGCAAGACGGCTGAGTGCGGAGCGTTCGTCGAGTGCAGACGCACGTTGCATGGGCTCCGTCTTTCCGATTTTGCCGGAATTCCGCTTCAAATCACGCGACATCCAATATTATCGGATTCAGCTCGCAGCCCGGACTCGACTGCTACCACTACTTCATCGGTTAATCCAGCGAACTCAATTTCCGGACCGTTTAATTACCGCTGCCACGGGGTTGGGAGCTAAGCCTAACTCCTGCGAGATTCCCAACGCGACTCTGCTTAGCCGCCGACGCGGCGGGGGCAGTAACAGCAGCTGCGCTCACCTCATATCGCCACGCCGGCGCCTGTTTCATCATGGCAGAAAATAGCAACACCGCACCGTCACATATAAGAGGATACGATCCCGGGGAAATGGAATTTACCATCACCGCGACAGCCCAGACGCAGCCGCCTTCACAAGAGAATCCCGCGGAAGAAGACACCTCCGGCTAGAATACCGTGCTTCGTAAGAAGATAGCAAGCGCAATGCAGCCACCACCACGTCCGCCACCGCTCAAAGAGCAGGAAGCACCCGCTATCCGAACTCGTAGATCTCCAGACTACCAGAACTCGACAACTTCAAACGCAAGATCGCGATGAAACCCAAACAAACATTCCACCTGCAGGCGTTCGCAGCGCGCTTTTTCGATTTGGAGGAAGACATCCGACGGGCTACAAGAACGACCCATGCTGAGAGTGCTCAGCCTAGAAAAGATATGGTCTGTACGAACAACGAAGCATACGCAAACTTCATCGCCAAGGTAAACAACAAACTCCTGCCAGTATCAGCTTATATAACTTTATCCGACGTTGTCTGCAAAGAAGTAATTCATAACATCATGCCCGGGATAGACGATGACGCCATCTTCCGAGTATTATACTCTCCGGAAGCTTAAATAGTCGGCACGAGAAGACTCGGCCAAACCACGCCCGCGGAGGCGGTTTTCGTCGGACGCCAATTTTCCCTTACCATCTACTATGACTGACTCGAACGTCGCTGCCAGATCTGCCGGAAGACCAAACCGACCTGCGTCAACAGTGGAACCCCTGGGCACCGAATAGACACCTGCCTCTGCCCAGAAAACCACTCTGCCCGAAATGCGGCAACATACTCACTGAGGCGGCCATGAATGCAAACCCAGTGCACCCTATGCAACGGGCCTCACAAGAGCTACTCCAAAGAATGAAAGAAGTTCCAATCTCCTGTGCACAAGACCGCCACAACTTCGAACATCAGCGCAAAGACGACGTCGACCAACGACAGCGAAGACTCCGCAGCAAGGAGCAACATCCACCCAGCAGAAAGAACTCAATGTCCCTTCCTCGGGCCGGTTCCTCCAATGGGAAGCAATCTAGGTCGCGCCCGCGGGAACCAGTAGGGAGTCAGAGGAAAAACAGCATCAAAGCAAAAGGAACCCAAAGAAGCTGACGTCTTCGGGCCGCTCCGTATCCACGGTGGAGCCGCAGCAGCAAGACAAAGGCCATGCGGACACCCAGGTGAGCTGGACAGAATTGCCTCCCTTTATTGGTAGTTCACCCCCCACATAGAGACACACCAGCGTAGAAACACTGCGTCAGGAAAACAAACAACTCCAGGCACAAGCATCTGCACTTACTGCACAAGTAACCTCACTCGTAGCTCGGCTCAACGCTCAGGAGTCGAAAGCACGCACAAATTGGCCACCCACACCAAACCCAGCACCTCAGGATGCTTCAGTTACACAAGCTATGCCCGGCCAGATCTATCACCAGACAATCCAGGAAATAGGGTTAATTGGAGAGACATGGGAAAGGCCTTTGCCCTGCAGTGGGTGTAGTAAGGCTGATGCTGCTGCTGCTGATGACGATCCAGGAAATAAAGCGAATAGAGAACAGAGCCGAATCGAGGCTCAGCAAATGATCGAGAAAGCAATCGCTCCCATCCGAGCGGACATCAGACAAATACAAGAAGAGATACCAAACATTAAGGAAAACCTACCCGAGAGGTCCTGTTTCACTGGACTCATAATCGCAGACGACGACTGAGTCAGTGACCTCTCATCATGTTACACGTCCCAAGAGTGACGTTATGGCAGTGGAACTGCCGGGGCTTCAAAAGAAAAGAATCGTCCTTAAGCCTCTGCATCTTCCAGAAAAGGAGCCTCAGGAAGCCATACTTATTCAGGAACTACTCACGATGGAACTTAAACTGACTGGCTATAGAGCATAGAAACACAATAAGCTCTCCGCCACTCTTGTCCACAAACCATACGCTGTCATAATGACCGCATTACAGACGACACCACCTCCAGTACATCTCTCCAACCTGAACGCAGAGGCGAGGAAGGAATCCACCTCCTAAACACCTACAGCCCACCCAGAGACAAACACCCCAGACTAGGACTTTATTAACAGATTTCTGGCACTAGCGGCAAGGCTCCCTGCGTGATTGGGAGGAGGAGACGTCTTAACGCTCCGCACCAACTATCGGGATACCCGACGAGCACGCCCAGGGGTCGAGAATTGGCCGAGATCTTTGCTCGCGAGAGGCTCACATTTCTCACGCACCCCACGTTTACAACCAGAATGGGCAACAGCGTCACTCGAGACACCTGCCTCGACTTCACACTAGTCAAGCTGGACCAACGCAGACCAACACTTGGGCAGCGACCATCATATCCTATCCTGCAGCCTAACCACCGGCAGACTTAAGAGCAAGAGCGGCAGTGCTCGTCTCACGGACTGGCACAAATGGTGGGAGACCCAACCCTCTTCAGACAACTCTATCATCGACATAGACGAATGGACCCAAACCATCAGGAACAGCCCAACTCGCTTTACTAAGGAAATCCATATGACCGAAAATTGCCCCCGGCCGTCTACCCACACCTTCTCTATATTTGGAAAGCACGGCGATCCCTCACAAAGGTTTGGGAGGAACCAAGGCACAATCGCAAGCTTCGACATCGCAAAGAGCATATCGATGCTCAAGCTGAAGCCTATGCGTGCACTCTCAATCGTCAAAATTGGAATTCACTATGCGACAGCCTTAAAGGCAACCTAATGGTGTCTAAATCTTGGCACTTGCTAGGAGCTCTCATTGTCCCCGCTCAAACCGAGTCGTAAACCCATGACAGAATGAACAAGATCATCCGTTCATTCATTGGCACCAATGAGGATATCCTTGAAAGGCTGCGGCACAAATATTTACGCAAAGATCTGCCAACAACCTATCCAGAATACACAGGACTCCCTACGATGAGCTCGACGCCCCGATCACGGTAAAGCAGGGTAGAGCAGAGCTAGCCTTCATGAGAAGAAACACCGCGCCAGAACCAAATGGAATCACTGTCCGAATGCTTTATGATCTCCCTGACGACCAGATCACATTCTTCGTAAACTACTTCAACACACACCATTGGAACAAAGGCAGACTCCCAACATCATGGAAAATTTCGTACCTAAGACTCATTCCCAAACCCAACAAACCCTTTCTTCAACATTCTCAGACCGATTAATCTCCTGCCTCGGAAAGCTCTTCAAGACAATCATCACCACCAGACTGTCGAGACACCTGGAGGAGAACGGGCTGCTGCCGCCCACACAGTTTGATTTCCGGCCTCGCATATCGACGCAGGACGTCCTCCTTCATCTGTAAAATGACCTAATCGAAGAGCCTACCAAGCACCAGACAAGAGCCATCTTGGCGCTCGACTTGAAGGGAGCATTTGATAATACATTCCACTCAGGGATCCTCGGCGGGCTTACGGACAGCAACTGCGGAGCCAAGACTTACATTTACGTCAGAGTCTTCTAATTTCGAGACAGGCAGTTCACAACCGAGGATCCCTCCGGTCCAAGCCCATCACTCAAGGGCCCACGAGGGACTCCCCTGGCCGCGCTGTTATTCGCCCCTGCTATTCAACTTAGCAATGGAGGACTCTCCTTTCGAGTTGCAGACGATCCGCGGCTCCCACCACGTGATTTACGCGGATGACATCACGATTTGGTGCCACAGGGGGAGCGATGCAGAAGTGAAACAGCATGTTCAAGCAGCGGCAGATGCTGTCCATCAGTACGCGAGGGCCGGGGGCTCCAATGCACGCCGGAAAAGTCCGATCTCTTAATACTCAAGAACACAGGACAAATTAATATTACAAACATCTAGATATACTTCCACGCACAAGAGGTACCAAGACTGACTGACGCCAAAATTCTCGGGCAACACATACATACACAGGGAAGACAGAAAACCACGACCATCAACAAACTCACGAAGACAACACAAAAAATTATAAGAATGCTCTCCCGAATCAGGAAGAAGAACCATGGGCTAAAGGAGAAGGAGGCTGTCCGTCTAGTCCAAACCTTCGTGGTATCACGTCTAGCCTATGGAACTGCGTATCTTCGCCTTTTTCAAGCAGAAGAGGAAAAGCTGGAGGCTCTCATCAGGACTGCCTACAAGACTGCACTGGGCCTTCCCAAGTCGACACCAACGACCAGTCTAATGTCTCTTGGAGTTCACAACACTCTCCGGGAGAGCTGGGAGGCTCAGAGAACATCCCAACTAAACCGCCGCCTTGCATCCACCCACACCGGCTGCCTACTCCTCTACAAATTCCATCTGGCACTGCCGTAGAACATCGACCAAAGGACACAACTAATGTTGAAAAAACGCATGACACCTTACATCTTTACGATCCCCAGACACACGCACCCACAATACAACATACAAAGAAGAAACGCCAGGGCAGAAGTCCTCCGCAGAAAGTGGGACGACCATCTTTGGATAGTGCACGCGGCCGACCCTCAATGCGGAAGGATTACCCTGACCATTGTCAACCCACAAGGACGTCTGATTAACTCCGCATCCATCAAAGCTACGATCCCCACTGCAGAGGAGCCAGCCATAGTGCCTGCACTAGCTACCAGACCCGGCTCAAGCATTCAAACAAGCCTTGTTTGCATGAACCCGGCTGGACCGGGTAGAGTCAGTGTCGGGCTAGGTGACTGGCCCCTGACTCGTCCCGACTGGTGTCTACATGAACTCTGTTCAAGCGCATAAGTATCGCAGCGGCGCCTAGCGTCTAGGTTCGCAGTTATTGTGCAAGCTTCCGGTCTCTGTTTTTTGGTCCGCGGGTTCCCGCGCGTTAGCAATGGCCGTGCCGTCTGCTGTTATGATCATAATGCTCACCCTCAATCAGCTTTATTTCATGACCCTTTTTATGTCATAGATAAGCGTTCATAATGTGGTGCTCTGTGCGGCGGTGGTTCATTACCGGGCTCGTTGCCATGCCACGTCCAGTGGAAGCCGAGATTGGCCATTTCGGCCGGCAGGTCTTTAAACACGCTTGATTGCGCTACCGTCTGTTATCCAGCGCCTCGCTCGCATTTTAATATTAGTTAGTGCCAGAATGCATTGCACTTACCGGTCGGTCCAACAAGCGCTGGCGGAAATAGCGCGGGGACTGTCGGCGGATGCCATTATGGTCGATTGATCACATGACCGAAACCTTTCCCAGAGTTCCTTGTTACCCGACTCCCTGACCCGATTGCCTTTACATGTTTTTTGGAAAGGCGGGTCAGGCGAGCTAACTTGACTCGCTCTGCCGGTTATTTTACTCGACCCGACAGCGTCCACATGAACCCGACAACTGTTTTTTACCCGACAAGCATACTCGACTCGACTCTATCTAGTTCATGTATACAGGGATACAGACTCCCAGTACTCCTTCAGGAACCTTATGTAAGGACAAGTACACCAGACTGTACTCTCAATACTGAACAAGCACCCACATAACAAAGCCAACATCACTTGGTTCCCAGGCCACATGGACGAGACGGGAGGGAATCCCGCAACTCACACGCATGCCCGAGCGCTTCTCCTCCGGGCATCTCCCACGTCTGATGAGACCGCGGAAAGCGATCCACTACCAGTGATCACTTACAACGAATAACATAACACCGCAGGTTGGCGAGGAGCACATACCCTCTGCCGTATGAAGAACTAAGTAAGACTGAGGAACACACTCAGACACCTTCAAACGAGTACCTTTATAACACCCCTCAAACTAAACGTTTGGTATCCCACACTATATGCACCGCAATGCCCACACTATGGAGAAATAGCCTCTACTTATCACATGGTGTGGCCTTGCCAACTAAATCTCGCTATCGACCGTATGCTAAACACAGAACCGGGGCAATGAGAGGCCATTCTGCTCAGCGGAGACCCTCATCACCAGCACGGACTGGCACGCAGGGTCATCGCAGCCGCGCAAGCCAGTGGACTGTCGGAATAGGCGGCACACCCAAAAGCCCTTGAATCTCCTTTCTTCGGCCATAAAGAAGTTTTCCTCCTCCTTCTTCGTGTGCAAGACAACCTTCCACACTGGCCACTGCGCCGCTCGCTGCGACCACGCTAAATCCATCAGCTGTCGCTTTACTGCGAATAGCCACCATAGGCAGAATTTTTCAAAGCGCGCAAATATGCATACCTGTTCATGCTTATCTCACTGCACTGTGTGCTCCGCAGCTTTACATATAGACTGTGTCGGATAAATGGATTTCTGCACCTTATGTTCTGGAACGCAAATTATTTCGACTCACGGCACATGGAGTTGCCCAGCTTGGCCTCGTCGCTGTTGTCGCCGCAGTTGTTGACGTTGTCGCAGCGGTAGCCCTTGTATATGCAGCTGCCGCCGGACGCACACTGGAACTCCTCCGGTCCGCAAGAGCCGTCTTGCGCTGCGGCCAGCCATTCATGACCGCATTTTATCAGCATCGACGCAAAAGTAGATCGCATGCATATGACCGATCGCAGAAGTGAAGTGACGGCTACAAGCCCCATGTCGACAGGCCAGTCCATTGTTCAACGACCACCCAGATGGCACGCATTTTCGATTGTGTAATATACCCCAAATACCGGCTAACCACTCTTTAAATTACAGTCCACGCTTTTTTCTGTGCTGCGCCGAGCTAATGAATTTTTCAGAAAAGCCCAACCACTTTAAAAAATGGAAATTGGCTTTTGAGGAAAGGAAATGGCGCAGTATGTCTAATCTCGGCGGACACCCGAACTCGTAAAGGAAGGAATGAAGGTTGGAGAGAAAGAAGAAAAAGAAAGAGGCGCCGTAGTGGAGTTCGCGGGAATAATTTCGACCACCTGCGGATCTTTAACGTCCACTGACATCGCACAGCACACGGGCGCCTTAGCGTTTCGCCTCCATCGAAACGCGGCCGGGTCGAACCCGGGACCTCCGCCTCAATAGCCGAGCGCCCTAACCACTGTGCGCCCGAGGCGGGTAAGCCAACTATCTTCCTTTTCTCTCGCTCTAAAATGTCTGCAATACGTCTCAGTAAAGTACATAAACTTCTCGTAAATTTGAAAGAAATGATAGCGAGATATGTAAGGTGCTGACATATGGGGCAGGCCCGGCTCACATGGCCCCGCAAGTACACATTATCGAGAACACACATCCACCAGTTTTTCCGAACGTTCCCCCTGGCCAGGAAGCGTAGGCGGTAGTTTCTGGTTACGACATACTACGCAGCCGGCGGCGCATCTTGCCCCGCAGCCAGTTCAACTCTTTGTGCTCTCATTTGAATGAAATCGGCCTACGCGTCCCCTTTCAATTCTTTTCGTCCTCTCAACCGCTTCCCTCTTTCCTCTCCTCCGTTTTCTTCCCTGTCTGGTCCAGTATGGCGCACTCTGCGTAAAAAAAAGTAAGCAGTAGCTTAGCTCTGGTTAAGCCTGTATATACAAGCGAAAAGCTTTTAACGGCCAGTCTTTGGATTCTCCTCTTCTCTCTTGTTTCCTCTTCCTCACTCGCTTGGCTGCTGCTGCTGGCTGAAGATGCGGCCAGGACACGCTTTTCGCCTTCTTTCCGACGTCGTTAAGCAAGGCGTATTTGCCGTTGTTCAGGTGTTTCGGCTGCAGATTTAGCTTTGGGTTTATCGTTTTTTCGCTGTTGTGCAGCCAAATCTGAAGCCAGTACTTCTGGATCGGGTGAATTTAGTTTCTCAGCCTTTCTGCGTAATCTAGCAGCGGCCGCACTCTCCTTCGCTTCGATGTCGAGTGCGCACGCCTATTCTCTGGCAAGCGCATTATATAGCCTCCTTGCGCATGCACATGACGCACATGTGCAGTAGAGCGCGGCTGCGCCGAAAGGTCAAGCGACGGAGTCGGTGGCGGCAGCGGCGAGGAGCGACAACCTGGGCGGCACGTGACGTCACTCGTTTTCGCGCATGCGCATATCTCACCAGCTCGGCTCACGCAAAGCTCGGCTCTGACCCGCGTAGCGAAGCTTTTCGCTTCAAAATCGGGAAACGAGAGACGCCTTGGTTACCCGCCGCGGTGGCTCAGTGGTTAGGGCGCTCGGCTATTGATCCGGAGTTATCGGTTTCCAACTCGACCTCGGCGGCTGCGTTTTTATGGAGGCAAAACGCTAAGGCGCCCGTGTGCTGTGCGATGTCAGCGCACGTTAAAGATCTCCAAGTGGTCGAAATAATTCCGGAGCCCTCCACTACGGCACCACTTTTTATTCTTTCACTCCCTCCTTTATCCCTTTCCTTAAGGCGCGGTTCAGGTGTCCAACGATATATGAGACAGATACTGCGCCATTTCCTTTCTCCAAAAACCAATTATTATTTGAGACGCCTAGGTGGATGTCTGTAAATTAATTCCGCCCGCCAGGGGTTATCAAAAAGCGTGTGCCGACATCACACAGCACACAGGAGTTTCTGCGTTCCAACCCCATGGAAATGCATCTGCCGAGGTCAGGATTCGGTTCCGTTCGGTTCGGTTCCCTGAGCCACATGGCCCGGTGTAATACATGACGCAGAAAGGAGTGCATTCGCGCGGCCACTCACACTCGGTGTAGCTTGTGGCGACAATGGCCAGGATGTGGTTGTCGAAGAATTGCGTCAGCGGAGTCTTGGGAGAAGAGCTTCAGCTGCAGCGAGTGCGTCGTGGTGAAGCGGTGGTTGTCCTCTTTAGTGATCCACCCGCACCGCTCATCCTTGTCGGAGCCGAAGTTGAACTTGGTGATGACCTGCGAGCAGCGCCCAAGAGGTCAGCGCTGGGTAGGCAGCAATGGCTTTCCATTTTGTGTTGGCCTTTGCTGGCTTTCCGCTTGCCAGCAAAGCAAACAGTCAACATTTTTGCTGTTAGAGGAACGCGCTCAAACCGGACTCGCTTAAAAAACCGAAAGCATGGGTCAGAACGAAGAAGCTACTGCGACTACGGTTTTCGCAGAACCCGAGTCGTCATCCACCCAGGAGAGGCAAAACGTGCCTTTTGGGAGCCGGAAGGTGACAGCCGACCCGTCGACGTAATGTCCACTGCAAGCACTATGCATACGCCGACAAGGACATGACCGAGCGACGGCTTTGCATCGTCCTCCGCGCACATCGACCGTATTCACTGACCGAGATGTAGTCGATGCAGGACTCGTTGAGCACGCCCCTGCGCAGGTTCATCTCGACCACGGAGACGATGAGGCCTGAGCTGCCCGGCGCTGAGAACTCGAAGCTGCAGCCGTTCTCGCCCGTGGCGCGGAGGTCGCGCAGCTGCTTCGCCGTCAGGATGCCCGCCGAATGGGGCGCCGACGTGTCGTTCAGGCTCTGCTTGTGGTCCTTGCTGTCACAGTGGTCGTTCAGGGACACTGCGCAGTGACGGCGCAGAGCATGGGAATATTACTCAAAGTAATGCAAGGTTGTCCGTCACGCTATCTTGCGCGCGAAGACGCATACCTATCGAGACACTCACCGATTTCGTACAGTGCCGGGTCGTTGGGAAAGATGGCGCCGTCTACAACGGTGACGGCCAGAACAGTTGCGGTGCACAGCCACGCCAACATGTCTTCTCAGAACGCCAGGGCGCGAGCAGCGAGTGCGCGAGTGCGCGAGCAGGGTGTTAGCTCGAGGTCACGGGGACGAGCGCGCGAGCACGTCCTCTTTCTTCTTCCCTAAAATCTGATAAGTGCCTCGTACGTATAGCCAATTAACGTTCCTGATAATATGTCGCCTCTTTGTTACGCGACCACATCCTTTCTCTGGATTAGTCATCGTAATCGCCCCTTTGTGCCATTACCCTTGTGTAATATGAACTTTATTGCTAAAAACAGAATGGCTGGAAAACGCCAAAAGGCTAGCTTCCAGCCGTGTCAACGCATATATACATAATTTTTTACCGCGATCTGCAAAAGTAAATAAATGAAACGGAACGCTAAGAAGCGCAGTTCTGGGCGACTTTCCGAAGTTGCTAAAGCACAATAAGTTTTATTCGCTGTCAGCCGTGACCTGATATCCACCTAGCACCGATGATCGGCATTTTACCTTTTCAGACGAAATAAATGTCTTCCAATCGAATTCTTGGAGCCACTGTGCTCGATTGCAGCAACAGCTTAGCTCCAGTTGACCCGCTTCTTTAGGTCCTCCTCACTGAACCCTGGCCAATCCACCGTCTTGAATACGTGCCATGTCACTAATGCAACAGCAACAACAGATTGTGAGCCTAAGTTTTACAAAAACGCTTTCATATATAGCGTTCGTTGCATTCGCCCCGATATGAGACCGCAAACTACTAATTTATTGGAACAGAGCTTCTATTGCTGAAGCCGGGGCCCCTCTTAGCGAGTTTCGTGGCATGTGCTGTATAGGTGGGGAAGCGCGGTTAACCAGTTCACCCGCGAAATATAGTGATTTCGTGATGAGATTTGAGACAGGAAATGGGTGAGCACGGTTGCTCAAGATTTCCAGCTGTTGTCCGTTGTCCCGGATGTAGTGTATGACCTGTGTGCTGCTGGGGTGTGTTGCCATGCATTAGTCTTGGTTGGGTTTTCTGATGCATGAGTCGCTAAGCGTGTGTGATGCGCCACAAAGAGGGTCAAAAATGCCTGCCTATTGTACCAATAGATGTGAACGTTTTCGAAAAGTTACGTTTTTGGCAATATCTCCTCGAAAAAAAAACAGCGCAATTCAAACGAAGGATCAGAGAAAGGAAACACACGAACAATCACTTTCCTTCTTTTAGTTGCTTTGTTTCGTTCTGTCAAAATGCGATAGGAACTCGCCAACTATGCAGCGCTGCAACATCTCCTGCTTTTAGTAACCAATAGACACGTGATTTTCTTCTTACAGCAAACTATAGTGGAAACGAATGTGTAGTAAAATAGAGGTAACTACTTTTTTCTTTGCCTTTAAAGGTTCGTGCGTAAAAATACAGTGGCGTTTACTGTGACCACGTCTCCGCGTCTTTCACAAAGGTGATCATCAGCGTGACTACGCCCACCGCAGGGCAAAGGCCTCTCCCATGTCTCTCCAATTAACCCTGTCCTTTGCCAGCCGCGCCCACCACATGCCCTCAAAATTCTTAATCTCTTTCGCCCACCTACCCTTCTGCCGCCCCTTCCTACTCTTGCCTTCTATTGGAATTCACTCCGTTATTCTTAAGGACTAGCGGTTATGTTGCCTTCGCATTACATACCCTTCCCGCGCCTATTTCTTCCTCTCGATTTCGACTAGGATGTTATTAACCCGCGTTTATTCCCTCACCAACTCTGCCCGCTTCCGATCCCTTAACGTTACACCTACCATTTTTCTTTTCATAGCTCGCTGCGTTATCGTTTAGCTTGAGGTGAACCCTTTTTGTTAGCCTCCACGTTTCTCTGTCCGTAAGTGAGTACTGGTAAAATACCGCTGTCGCATACTTTCCTCTTGAGGGATATTGGTAAACTGCCACTCGTGATCTGAGAGAACCTGAACCACCAGCACCTCGCTGCCAATTGTGAACTGCTGTTTGCTTGCTATAGACTGTTGAGCATCACTTTGGTTTTCTACATGTTAATTTTCAGACCCACCATTCTGCTCTGCCTGTCTAACACATTGACCATGCTTTCCATTTCATCTCCTGAGTGATTCAGCGAGGCAATGTCATCAGTGAATCGCAGATTATTGAGCTTATCTCCATTATGCCTTATCCCATGGACTCATTTTGTATTAAGGTGTGCGTATCGAATAAGAAGGCGACATGAAATCGTATTCATAACACGTTTTTGGGGCTATACTAATTTCATTCGCCCAGGACAGGCCTTCCAGGTGCTGGTCGTTGTCTACTGCATCATACCACTCGAACTGTCATCTGCTTCGTATAGGTAACTATTTACTACAGTTTCCTGCAATCTTTGAAGAGGATGTTTGCTGACGCTTACCTTTACGAGCGCATGAAGTGCACACGTCGGCTCTTTTGTATACTGCTTATGCCTACATGGCTCGCTCAGAAGGTTTCCTTGGCGTCTCATTGAGGAGGGAGTAAATTTGAGTAAATTTGATAACACAACAGGTGAAGACAATTCTGGCTTGCAAAGCTAAGAACTGTTGGCACGACGGAAAATGGGAAACGTCTACGCTTTCCGGTCTTGCCATCGGTACACCGGAAGCCTTAAGATATCAGGTGCAAGAGCATAGTGCACCTAAGAACCGATGAAGAGAGCGCTATATAACTCGAACACTAGTGTTCCGTCGTTCGGATAACTGACACTGCAGTGTGTCTTTTGGATAAGGCCCCTCTTTGCAGACACCTCAAATTAAATAGTCTCAAACGCTGACAAGAATGGAAACAAGGCATTTACACTACCACCACTAAGCAGGTCTGTCGCAAGCTATTGATCTTGGAACGAACCAAGCCAGTCATCTGTCATATAAAGTGTCCGACACACGACACACCCAGTCAAGTGGCTAAGTACTAGATTGCATTAAAATGCCTGCACGTATGCCCGCTCTTGGGCTGGTGGTCTCGCTCAAAACCAAGCACGTGGCGACAACACCGGAGTACGTGCAAACCTTAGGAGATCGAATTAACCCGACCGCCAGATACGGTCGCGGGACGAGCCATATCCCCCCTTTTTAAGCAAAAACCAAATAGCCCAGTAACGTAGCCAGTATCAGCGGATAACAAATATCTCAGCTCGACGCTCTCGCTGGTATGACAAACTTGCAGCTAGACATCTCTGCAATGAAGCATAGGCTTGCCGGTGAACACGCACGAGATCTGAAGAAGCGCACATATATCACGACGAACAGACGCAGATATCAATGGGACACACTATTAAACAGAGTTTGACGCAATTATGACTGGGTCAGCGTCGCGGACTTCGGAGCAGTTCGTGCCAAACACACTAGTAGACAAATGAATCGTTCCATGTCTTTGGCGCCTCTAGAAACAGTCACTATTCAGCGCATTCCCGCCGCACATTTCATATAGAGAAGCGAACGTTTCGGTCAAATACTTAAGCATATATGTACTAAAAAAGTCTATAGTGGAAATCAAACAAAATAATAAAGTCTCTTAATCTCTCATAGCGCTAAGCTCTGTTCCGGCAAGCAATACAAGTAGGCAAACCAACACAGAAACAAGCAATCGAACAGACGCACTGCTATAAACATGCTATTTTTCTGGAAACTTGTTGCCAGTCGATGTAGTAATGGCTGACAAACGTGCAGCATTGCTGGTTCGAGCTACGTACGCTATATGCTCTAGCGCCGACGATCGCAAACGGTGCTGGACAGTTTTTGCATTTCCTTCAGACAAAGCTCGCTGTTGAGCAAATAAGCTGCAACCACGCTAAAGCAGAGAATCGGCAGTTACCAGTTCAACGCTTTTCGCTAGATCTTTTATTATTGCGCGAATATCTATGGCGAGTTCATCCTTTCGTCAACGTAAGAAATAGATAAAAATTTCATGATCGACTGGGGTCGCTGTTTTTTCCCTGCTAGCTTAGAAAACAGGTTTATACATTGTTTTTATCTCGGTTTAATACATCGCGCATACTCAAGTGTGCACAGGCCATCATGGGTCCGGTGCATTGGTCAACCTCGGTTGTCGCTAGTGGGATTTTCCCTTTTTTCGCGCCGCGAAAAACGAGAGCGACTTTTTGAGCTCCTCCTTCCGCTCCATTTCGGTCATAGCTCGAATCGGGGCAGCTTTCTTGGGCTTTTCGATGAACACTTCGGGCAGCCAGTGGACGACCCCGATGCTCAGCAGGGTCGTGAATGCCGCGAACATGCTGAAGGCGGCGTTCGCGTTCCGCCCGGCGAGCGTGATGAGGGAGACGCTGGACAGCGTTTCGGCACCACCGAAGAAAATGGACAGGCTCACGCCGATGCTTCGAATGTGCGTGGGGAAGATGTCTCCCACGTAGCACAGGGCCACGCCCAGCGCAGCCGACACGGCAACCTTCATGCCTGCGTGTACGAAGGGAATGGCCGGGTTGTAGTCCCTGCTGATCACCGCCGCCTCGGCCAAGGCGCAGCTGCACACGACGGCGAGCAGCGCGTCCAGCGTGTCGCGCAAGCCCCACTTGGTCATGGCCCAGTAGGTGGCCGCGTTGAAGACAGTCGATAGGAAGACGTGCGCCACATGCCAGCGGAGAGCCGTCGCTCTGTCCCTAACCAAGACGCCAAAGTAGAGGGCGCTCAGCGTAAACCTGGCGAGGAAGACAGACACCGCACGACGGCACATTTTTACCGTTTCGATGATGCCCTCCGCAGCGGACACGGTGGTCGTGGACGACTGGCTGCGATCCATCTTCCCCAGCTGGGACATGATAACCGTGAGGGTCTCCTTGGCTTTGTTCACGTCCACGCCATTGAGCTTGGCAGCTGTCAGGATGGCCACTTCGGCGTCGCGCATGTTACCAGTGGTGAGGAGCCACGCGGGTGACTCTTCCTGCAGGCAGCACCAGGTGACGCACATGGCCGTCGGAACGAGGAGCAGTACCTGGGCGAGCAGCCAACGCGGTTCCAGCAGCGAAACGGCGTGCATAAGCGGCGGCACCACGGTGGCCGCCACGGCAGTGTGGAGCAGAGTGAAGAGCGAGCGCCACGCGTTCCCGGTCACCTCGTGCAGCAGGATGAAGGTGGGGATGTATGTGACGGCGCCAGCCGATACGGCCACGATGAGGGTGACGACTAAGGAGGCATACGTGGCCGCCGCGTCCAGCAGGACGGGCCTCCTGCCCACGCGGTCGGACACGAAGCCAGCCACGGGCGCCAAGAATGTGTAGCCCACGACGTATGCGAGGGAGGACAAGTCATACAGGCGCCGCCGCTCGCACACGAGGTCGAACAGGCGGCAAGGCAAGGCTGTCCTGTTTTCCAGGAGGCTGTCCTGCGGGCCGCGAAAAACACTCAAGAATGTCACATTGGAAACATGGCACTTTTTCAGGATCAGAATTACTAAGGCAATAGTGTTAAAGTATCCGTTCTGCAGAAAGTCCGGTGTTGGTGTTGTGACCGAAAAATTACGGACGTGGCTCTAGCAGGTCGTCTCCAGAGAGCGACATAGAACTCAGGTGGCCCACCTAGGTCAATGACCTTGCAGCGTCATCCGTCCACCGGATAGTGTCCCCTGGATAGTGAGCAGGCTCCACCGTGGCAGGTGGCAGTAAAAAAGTGATTGGTCTGTCGGGAAGAGCAACCCGCATGGGCCGCAGAATGCCCACCTTTGGGAGCACCTGCGAGAGTATAGGCACTGGCGCATCGCTTAACCGCTGCACCACTGCGCCATTCTTGTGGATGAGGACTCCCAGGGATCTATGAATGTAAAGTAGAAAAAAGCCTTCTGAATACATCGGAATTAACCCATTGCGCTATCTCATAATTCCCTTAATGCGGAGCTTAAGTGTTCCCTCCAATTTTTTTTAATTATGAAGCCTTCTCAGCCCTTTCCTGGTGAACATACTTTGAGCGATGTACCAAGACTGTGTCCGAAAAAAAATAAATTTCGCCAGAGCGCGTGAGCGAACGCTGGCTCTGGCCGGGAGCTGGACGTGCTACCTGTGCACGCCTGTAACTTCAAGTGGAATATTGTGTTTGTGTTGTTGCTCTGGTGTTGAGGAATTTCATGGCGCGCTGCGTTGCGCAGTGCCGGCTAGGTGGCCAGTTGCAGCAGGCGTAAAATACGTGAGTGGCGTCTCTTAACGCCTAACCTCTGGTTTCGCTGCACTGCCGGAAGACGAAGGATAAGCATTAGCAGATACCAAGTGACAGCCAGTTCTCTGCTTGTTCGCTTCGTCTCCCAAGTTTGCTATAATCCATGGACGCTCGAAAAGTTTGGTGGAGAACCAGGATACCTCACTCTTGGCTGCTAATGAGGGAAGGTTTTTTTTTTCTAGCTGAAACGCGAGAGCCGATAGGCTTGTCACTTTGCTTCAAGTGTGTCATGGCTAAAATCTACCGAACGGATGGAATGAGCTGAAGAGTTAGGACGGGTGAGGGAGCTCGTTAAGAGAGCGAACTGGCACCAAAATTGAGGAATGCGTATAGAGACCATAATTTTAAACTATAGTGAACATCTGAGTCTACGCTCTGCTGATAATGTGGAACCTTGGTGTTTGCCCAACCAACGGTGTTCATTTTCTTTTCTTTCACTTTCTTCCTTGCCTAGATGGCGGGCTACTAATCCAATATCATTATCCCAAGAGGTAAAAGAAGCACGTGGTAAACGCTCAATAACAATGATTGTAAATTAGACACTATTGTTCTTTGCTGGTGGTCTGCCATTGACTCACTACGATCACCCAGTGGACTTAGCGTTCGGCTGGTGAGACGAAGGTCGCGGGATCGAATGTCGACCGCGGTGGCCACATTTCGATGGAGGCGACATGGAAGTATGCTCGTGAGCAGTACGATATGAGTGACGTTAAAACCACAGGCTGTAGAAATCAACCCGGAGTCCCCCACCATACACGTAGAAAAAAAAAGGGGGGGGGGGTCTTGAGGGGCTAGTAATTAAGCGCAGCTGTTACTATAACACTGCTTGTTACTACCTTAATTGTCAGTATTTATAGCGTTTTAAAACGTAGGGTTAGTAAAAATCGACACTTACTGTCTTTTTACTATATCTGGTTGCCCGTTACAACCCTGTTAGTAATCGTTTAGTGCATAAAAGTTACTGAAGGTAAATGACCCAGACAATGACATACATGAAGTGCTTTCCCAATCAAATATATTTTCAGCGTCACGCGCTTCGTTATAATAACCTTTTCTGCATTCGTAGGTTCGTAATTAAGGGTGGTATCTAAACTCACAGCCGGTAACAGCCACTGGCCCAAAACTGAGGCTGCGGGCCTGATTTTATTGCCTCATGCTTTCTACTCTACCACCGATGTAAGACTAAGAATGGGTCCTGTGGCATGCACACCGCTGGCAGAACATTTTTGTCAGGCACTGATCAAGTTTATTTTTCGAATAATAGAAATTTATGTACCACAAAAACACACTGAGCTAAGTACAGAAACACTTGTGACAAGCAGTTTACGAAGTTTTTTTTTTGTTAAGTACCACGGCCGTCATTTAAAACAGTACCATGCGCATATGCGCAGAGTTTTTAATCTGCCCGGGGGTGCTGAGACCTAGTTACCACCCTCTCTTTTTTTCATCGCCCTCCTTATTCCTCCAGGCGTGCTTTTTGGCAAGAGATATTTATTTTACTCTCAGGACACAGAGTACATTACAGAGGGGAACGGCATTTCACATGAATAAAGAAGATAAAAATGGCTGTGGTCTAGCTCTGGTTAAACCTGGAGTGACGCGATAGCTACAGCTGGCCGAGTGGAACTCACGCGGTCGTATTGCAAAGTCAGTCTTTCGCCGCTCCGTTCCGACTGGGCGTTCTTTCATCTTCCTCTCCGGACGTGGATTCACTCTCTCTCCCCCCTCGCCCCCTCTCCATATATTCCCCCCCCCCTCGGTTTTGCCGGCAGCTGCTCCGCATCACGTGACCAGCCACGGCGCGGCCACGGAGCTCAAGGGCGGCCACGCAGCTCAATGGGTGCCACGCTGAAGGCTCGAAGTGCTAGCGTAGTGTAGCTATCGCTACAAAATGCAAGGGGGCCATGTATCTTTGAGAAACCCCAGAACCAAGTGGCACTGTAGAGGATTCAGCGTTATTAATGCTGAAAAATTCAACAGAACAAGAAAATCCACGGATCCAGTTAAGAACTGTAGGATCAATGTTCAGAACACTTAATCTACGTAATAGCAGTGAGCTATTAACTTTATCGAATGCTTTAGCAGAGTCAAGAAGTATGCAGTCAGATGAAAAAGCGGAGTCCATTTAGAAGTGCAAGTCGTAAGTGAAGGAAAGTAGTTGAATGTGACAAGAGAAAAACTTTCGAAAGCCATGCTCTGTTACAGAAAAGAAATTATCCTCCAGAAAATTAGCATGTGTAAATATATATACCATTATTTTGCATGCTATTGATCTCAAAGATATGGGATCTCAAAGATATGGATTTCTTTATCTCCGGCTTATCTTCAGTCTCCCAGTCTTCAGTCGTACATCATGATACGATTGTGAGAATATGCATTTCATGATGATAAAACTATACTGTTTAGCACCGCTCCCTTTTTGCCACGGCGATGGAAGTGGAGGCTGCTGTGCCTCTATTGAAACCCGGTGGGTCGGCAGCAGCCGCCCAGAGGAAGCGCCTGCACCGCCAGAGTGACTCGAACAACCAGGGTACTGTTGTGTACTCGGTGCCAAGTGAAGACTCCTCGTCCTCGGCCGACGACGGTTTCATACCGGTTGTTGGCAAGAAGGCCAAGCGCAGACTGCGTAGACAAGCCGAATCGCCCTCATCGAGCACGTCAACGGTGTCCTCATCAAGAACGCCAACGATCATCACGGCGCGAAGTTCCTCAGCGCATACAGCCTTGTTTGTGCCGTTGAACTCAACGAACAACTTGAACCTACTGAACAGGCAAGCCATCTTTATTTATTTGGAGAGCCTTGCACCGGGAGGCATACAAGATGTCAGAATCAACCCGTTCAAAAACGTCATTGCCATTGATGTGGTGGAGCGAAGTTCACTAGAGAATTTAACCGCAATCACAAAGCTCGGCAACATCAGTGTACGCTCCCTTTATCTCCAGGACAGCGGCACTACGGCTGGCGTAATCTACAACGTCGACGTCGCCATCTGTGATGCAGATTTACCCATGTTGATCAAGCCGGCAACCGACGGCATTTCCATCATTGAAGTTCAGCGGTTAGGCAGATCTCCATGCATCAAGCTGACCTTCAAGGGTGACTGCATACCATCGTACGTGAAGGTTGGGCACTTTCGTCATCCAGTTCGACCTTTTGTGCCTAAGCCACTTCAATGCAGGAAGTGCATGAGCCACGTGAGCGGCGTCTGCATCAACTCCATCGTGTGCCCGCGATGCTCCGAGTCACACAGCGGTGATGTTTGCCGCGCGACTACCTTGAAGTGCGCCAACTGCCATGGCCCTCATGACTCTTCCTCGAAAGACTGCCCCCGTCTAAGGACCGAGCGGGCGGTACTGAAGCAAATGGTGCGTGACCATTCTACGCACAAACAAGCCGCCGCAAAGGTGCGACGACGTCGTTAGCGCCGCCGAAGGTCGTCAAAGAAAGCAGTCACATTTGACAATAATGCCCCAAACCCAACTGCAGCTTGTCCGCCTCCACCAAAAACCGTACCAAATCAAGGGAGCCCGGCGCTTGGTGAGGCTGGACCTGCTGCCTCAGATGCAACTTGGCCGCCACTGCCAATGCCTTCTACGCCTACTGCGTCAGGGATGTTGGCGCACTCAGGGCAGTGTGCAGCGCCTACGAGTGATCCAGCCAACAGGCACAATCAAGGCCATCGCCCAGATATGCAAGTGATTGCAATGCTCACGACACTAATGAATGTCATGCGTGCTCTGCTTTCCAGCCTACACACGCCAGCAGCAAATAGCGCACTTCAAGTGCTGGACGCGCTGCATCCAGTTCTTGCGGCTCTACAGTAGACGGCATCATGGCTCCTTCGGACCTGTCTTTTCAAAAGAAAGTCAAGCAAGCTTTCATTTTTTAGTGAAATGCTCGTGGGCTCCAGTCCCGGATTTCCGATTTACGGCAATACGTCTACGAGAATCACTTCCCCATTCTTGTGATTTGTGAACCGAAGACCCCGGAAATTTTGCGAATATCCGGTTACGAGGCATTTTCATCACCCACGTGCAACAGATCCAGCTATGTCATCGTCTACATTTGACGTGAACTTACATATGTGCAACATTCAGTTCCTCCGAACAAAGACAATCAGTACGTTTGCCTGACAGTGCCGAACCGTGACCTGACGTTTACGCTACTGGCGGTGTACTTGGCGCCATCAAGTCGTTTCGACGCCAGAAGATTGAGTGGTTTGATGGCAGCTACACCTGCTTCCTGGGATATTATGGGTGGCTTCAATGTTCATCACACCATGTGGGGAGGCGTTAGGATGGACGTTAGGGGAAGACAGCTTGCGTCCTTCGCCTCTGACCATGACCTCCAGTGCCTGAATGACGGAAGCCCGACCTATATACGCGGGGTGACTTATAGCAGCTGCTTGAACTTGACTTTCGTTTCAAAGTGCCTTAACAACAGCGTCCGGTAGTTTTCGGATGTAGAAACCCATTACAGCGACCATATCTCAACCTATCTGATTATTACCGGCCATTCCACATTTTCCCCAGCCACGTGTAGGCAGCGCATTGACTGGACAGTTTTTAAATTACTTATGGAGGCTGCTTGCGCAGAGGGCTTCTCTACCAGTCTTGAACAAAAAATTAAGGAGGCCATGGAACACGCCACCTGCCCCTTTAACCCTGTCGCTAACTACACCGATTTTGACTTCGAATTGCAGCGAATACGATCACAACGGCGCAGGGCAGAGCGCAGATACCGACGCACAAAGTCGCGCCTAGACCTAATAGATGCTAGGCGCATACAGAAGAAGATTCAGCGCAGAATTCAGGCACTGCAAACACAACGGTGGAGGAAATTTTGCCAAACACTTCATCTACGGAAGCCTTTGTCACGCGTTTGGAGTGTAATTCGGGGTCTTCGCACGTACCCTCAACAGCGCTACCCGTTCAAATCCGTAGCGCTCCACCAAAGGAGCAGTGTGGTTGAGGTAGCCGAAGATTTCTGCGCAATAATAACAGGCCCTCCGAATCCAGGCGCAACGCTGCACTGCAACCATGTTCCACCCTCACGGGATTCTCGGATGGATGCACTATTCTCCATGAAAGAACTTAATGCTGCACTAGCTTGTTGTAGAAGGTCATCATCACCAGGGCCCGATGGTGTGACGTACTCCGCACTTGCCAACCTTGGCCAAGAAGCTCGACGGGCTCTTTTGGACACTTATAACAAGTCATGGACAGCTGGCATAGTTCCTCATGATTGGAAGACCAGTCGTCTGATTTCACTTCTTAAGCCGGGGAAATCACCGCTCGACCTTTCATCATACCGTCCAATTGCACTCGCCAGCTGCGTCGGCAAAGACATGGAAAGAATGCTGCTCACACGCGTGGAATGGTACTTGGAGCGATATCAGATTTATCCAACCTTCATGTCTGGGTTCCGACGGGGCCGCTCTTCTATCGACAACGTGGTTGACCTTGTAACGTCGGTGCACAACAGCAAAAGTTTGAAAAGATTGACCGTGGCATTGTTTTTGGATATCAAGGGCGCGTACGACAACGTAACGCATCAGGCCATTTTCGACGCAATGGAAGCTGCTGAGATCGGAGGCCGTACGTTCAGCTGGATACGCAGCTATTTATCAGAGAGGTCGTTTTTTGTCCTGACTGCGGACGGACCAACGTCTTTACACCGAAATTCGCGCGGAGTCCCTCAGGGTGGAGTGCTGAGCACAGTTCTCTTCAACCTTGCTCTTATCGGCCTGGTCGACGTATTGCCACAATCTGCTCAGATCTCGGTATATGCAGACGACATCTGTATTTGGGCATCAGGGGTTACCCGTCCTCAAGTTCGTGCAAGACTTCAAAAATTGGCATCGATATTGACATCTTATCTTCGCTTGCAAGGCCTGAACATTTCGACCGAAAAGTGTTCACTTGTGGCGTTCACACGCAAAATAATGTCACTTTACACCATTCGCATCAATGGCGAAGCCATTCCCTATGAGAGAAGCCACAGATTCCTTGGTGTTGTCATCGACAGGAACCTCTCGTGGAGCCCACATATCTGCGACATGAGAGACTAGTTTCAATTGTCCACGTCCTCTCCTTCCTCGGGGGAAAGTCCTGGGGCGCATCAGTGCGCTCGATGCTACAACTGTACCGCTCCCTATTTCTGGGCTACATGCGGTACAGTCTTCCGATATTCAGTTCCATTAGAAAAACAAATATCAAGACTCTTCAAAGTGTGCAAGCGCAAGCTCTCCGTATCTGTCTTGGACTGCCTAAATGTGCATCAACAGCGGCAACTGTTCTTGTTGCCCGGGAACATCCTGTTACTACATACATTGCTAGTGACACCATGAGAACACATATTCGGCACCTCACACGGGTTCCCTGTCATCACCTCGCAACACTTCCAATAATTAGGCCGCGTACTGCATTCGGCAAAGTCATTGAAGCCCATCGCGCATATCTTCCATCGCAGTTCACCCCTGCGTCAAGACCGAGCTCACCCTTATGGAGTCTTCATGAACCTCGGGTTCACCTCTATATTCCTGGCATTACAAAGAAAGCAGGTGTATCACTGCCCGCTCTCAAACAACTGACATTGAATCACCTGCATTCTTACCACAGTCACCGCATACATATTTACACAGATAAATCAGTTCACTCGACCAGTTCTGCGGGGTCGGTGGTGATACCGGCCAGATCCATCTTCATGAAAGTAAAGACGACCTATCCAGCATCTTCAACTGGTGCGGAACTCGCAGCCTTACGGACTGCTGTAGAGTTCATCAGTCAAGAACCTCCACATGAATGGATGGTTTTCACCGACTCTAAAGCAGCCCTTCAAGCCCTGCAAGCTGCGCTACGCCGTGGGTCGCAGGAGCAACTTGTTGCTGAGATCCGTCTACTGTACCACGGCACCGTTTCCAAAGGTCATGACATCATTTTGCAATGGCTGCCAGGACACTGTGGTATTAACGGTAATCACCAGGCCGATGCGGCTGCGCGTTCTGCTCACAACGACGGACTTCCAGTGAGGATCCGAATATCGAGACCTGACGCTGCGTGTGGGCTTCGCCCTTTGGCGCTGGAGCTCACACTTTCAGCGTGGAACACGGGAGAGTTTTGCAACCTCCGCCTCAAGGCACTGGACCCTGAACTGCGCCTTCGTCTTCCACGTAACATAGAACGTCGCGACGCAACACTGTTATGCCGTTTATGGATCGGTGTTGCATTTACCAATTACTATGCTTTCCGGATGGGGATGGCCGACAGCCCTGCCTGTGAGAGCTGTGGTTGTGAGGAGACCATCGCTCATCTTCTCTGTGAGTGCCCTGCATTTGCCAGTGCAAGACATACACTGTGTTGTGCCCTGGACCGCCTCGATCCTCGCCCATTAACAGAGCAATGGATCCTCGGTCCGTGGCCACAGCAGTCGACTGCCCTCAAGGCATGCAAGACACTCTTTGCTTACTTGAGAGCGACTGGATTGAGTGACAAATTGTGACAGCGTTGTGCGTGTGTGTGTTATGCATTTTTTCTTTCTCTTTTCCTCCTTTTAGTCCCCTAATCCCTCTTCCCCAGTGCAGGGTAGCCAACTCAACCTTTTTCTGGTTAACATCCCTGCCTTTCCCTCCTCCTCTTTATCTATCTATCTATCTATCTATCTATCTATCTATCTATCTATCTATCTATCTATCTATCTATCTATCTATCTATCTATCTATCTATCTATCTATCTATCTATCTATCTATCTATCTATCTATCTATCTATCTATCTATCTATCTATCTATCTATCTATCTATCTATCTATCTATCTATCTATCTATCTATCTATCTATCTATCTATCTATCTATCTATCTATCTATCTATCTATCTGTCTGTCTGTCTGTCTGTCTGTCTGTCTGTCTGTCTGTCTGTCTGTCTGTCTGTCTGTCTGTCTGTCTGTCTGTCTGTCTGTCTGTCTGTCTGTCTGTCTGTCTGTCTGTCTGTCTGTCTGTCTGTCTGTCTGTCTGTCTGTCTGTCTGTCTGTCTGTCTGTCTGTCTGTCTGTCTGTCTGTCTGTGCCGAATTGGTCATTTTCTGCTTGACATTCATAGGTGGCGGCGATTCCTCATACCTCTCTCGACCAGTGCCGTGGTGCTGCGGTTAAGAGGTGCGCCACTGTACTGGCTGCAGCTTGCGCGGCGCCCCTCCGAACAGCCCAGCTTACACGATTTACCGAGTAGCTCAGGTAGCCTCCGTTAAGTGTCCACACTTTCTGTTAACATTTTCTGATAAGGCCAAGCATGAGCCAGATAATTCTTACGCTTGATACTGAGTGTTGCTGATGAGGTTAGTGCCTGGCACTTGCTTACCTGGTCAGTAAATGTTTATTCCAGCAAGAAATGAGCTTGGGCAGCGTATGTAATGCGAAGGCTAGATAAACGATGGCCGTTAAGGGTAACAGACTGGATTCAAAGGGAAGGTAAGCGTTGCAGGAGTGAGCAGAAAGTAAGGTGGGCGGATGAGGTTAAGTAGTTTGCAGGTGTATGTTGGGTGCAGCTGGCACAGGACAGGGTTAATTGTAGAGGTATGGGAGAGGCTTTTCTCCTGTAGCGGGCGTAGTCGGGCCGATGATGATTAGGATGAAATGTTTATACCGCCAACTTTACTTCCTTTAGTTACTAACAAGGTAGTAATGTATGACACAGTTACCACCTATTTTGTTGACTACAATTAGCTTTTTTTACCTGAGTGTCGATTTTAATGGTAGGCCACACTCATCTTCATGATGTTAAATCCTACGCATGCAGTGCTGTACCGTGTATTCGGTGTTATTACCGTAGAATGCTATATGACCACTGCTGTCCAAGGCATGCAGAGGAGGACAGGTGGCACGCATAACAGCTGTGCCGCATTCACCTACATTTCTTGTCTTTAATGAAATAATACCAGATAATGTATTACTGCGTGCAGTGAGCTCTGTGAGCTTCTCATGTCTCAGCAAAAGCCTACTGTAAGTGTTTTGTTCAAAAATCCTATAAAACCAAACTGTCATCGTGTAGTACATGGTGCAGCCGGAATAAAAGTGGACTAAGCTTAAGGTATACCTCAAGAGTACAAAGCGAAAGCACTAGAAATCTCTACCGTGCTAGTGCGATCTCTACCGTCCTAGTGCGCGCCTTCTCGTTCATAAATTCACAGATCACGGGAGTCCTCATACCACATATTGCGCAGTGGTGTAGCGGTTAATAAGCGATGCGTCACTGCCCCGGCAGTCGGCTGTTCCAATTACAGCCACCGGTGCGGCTGGTGAGACCTACGTTGCTCTTCCCGAGCTTCCATGAGGCTAATTTGTGCACAGATAGTTGTTCGGGCAGCACAGTATCAAGGTCGGCAGGTGGAGATTGCACTGAACTTCACTGAACAGTCTAGTGAGCAAGTTGAAATGAAATTTGTTTTGGGGGAAATGAAATGGGGCAGTATCTGTCTCACATATTGGTGGACACTTGAACAGCGCCGTAAGAAAAGGGATAAAGGAGAGAGTGGAAGAAGAAAGGAAGAAAGAGGTGCCGGAGTGGAGGGCTCCGATATAATTTCGACCAGCTGGGGATCTTCAACGCGCACTGACATCGCACAGCACACGGGCGCCTTAGCGTTTCGCCTCCATCGAAACGCGGCCGCCGCGGTCGGGTTCGAACCCGGGTGCTCCGGATCAGTAGCCGAGCGCCGTAACCTCTGAGGCGCCGCGGCGGGTAGTGAGCAAGTTGCCGCTTGCTCTTTCGTGACACGGACGGACGCCGGCTTTTCTCGAGAACGGTACCTCTTATGCCACGGCATTAATGCGAGCTGCTTGTGGCCGAACCGCAGCCATCGTGTCTAATTCAAGCTCGATAACTTCAAATGTTAAACGAAAACTGGAGAGGAGTCTTAAGCTTCGCCTTATAAGGTTATGACGCGATAGCATATTTGGGTTAATTCCCAAATATGCAGAATTGTTCATTCTCTAGTCTACAGTCATAGATCCCTTGGAGTCATCATACAATTCCTAGCGCAGTGGTGCAGCGGCTAAACGATGTGCCAGTGCCCGCGCGCTATGGCAGGTTCTCCCAGAGATGGGTCTTGTGCGGCCCATGCAGGTTGCTGTTTCCGAATGTGCAATTGTTAATTTAACTGCCGCCTACCACGGCGCGCAGTTTGCTCCCTATTTGGTGGGCATGTTGCGGGGCGCCCCAAAGTCACGGGACCTAAGTGGCGCACCTGGCTCCTAGGTCGCCTTTTGGCGACCACCTGCCAGAGCCATGCCGTGAATTTTCGCTCACAACGCCGGCACCGGATTTTCTGCCTTTTAACGCTCTCTCGTCAAAATATGCGCACTCAGTGAAGCCAGGCTCCATGTCATTGGTCGTACCCAATAAACGCTATTCCACCTGAGCGGGCTAGGCAACGCCGTGGGACCAGGTGCTTACCAGCTGTTGTTGTTGTTGTTAGCCTATCAAAAGATGGCACATACCCACACTGGGAGATCGGGCAAGAATCGGGTGGCTATTCACCTGAACGCAGTTAACAAAAAGGAAAAGCACGTGGGAGCGCAACACCGGTGATTTTTTTTTGTCATGAACAGAAAAGGGATGAGTGTTTTGATTTTAAAATTTTAATAATAATAATAAAGAGAGGGATTAAATATTAATGATTTCCGATGGGTCGTACGTGGTGCACTGGCTGAAGCTGCCGTCAGTCTCGACCGGAATGGACAAGTTCTTCCAGGCCTCGGCAGACAAGTGGGCCAAGCCTTTGGGCGGTCGGCACCAGTGGTCCACGGGTCGGCCGATGAGCTGGTACGCCATGAACTGAAAGAGCGGCGCAGCTACGCACAGGATGCCGCACGTCAGGAACCGGCGCTGGTAGGCGCCGTGGCCCAGTACGATGTAGACGCACTCCTGGAGCCCGGCCAACGAATACTGGGTCACGAAGCCGTCGAGGAGGCTGTCTTCGATGGCGATGCTGCCCTCTCTCGCCCGCTTTGTCGAGCTAGCATAGCTACTGGCAGCGCAAGAACTGGCGTCCATTCCGCTCGATTGCCTCGGCGAAGGAGCGAGTGTGTTGCAACGCAGTGCTCAGTGTTGCGTGGTAGTTGCCTCAAAAGCGATGGCAGGGTTGCCTTCTCAGAGAGCACGAAGCACGAGCCGGCGCGAGAGATGGGCTATTCATCTCTTCTCTTCAGCGGCGTCCATACCCGAAGCGACCGGGTGGTCGAGCTCCAAATAGTGCTGGAGCTTTACGCTGCGTTTTGCACCCTAAAACAGTCATAACCAGAGAGATTAGTATAGAAGGAAAATAGCAAATATATCATGCGCTCTCACTGAACATTTGTTAAAAAAAAATCGTATTGTGCAACTTCTTTCTCCTCAGAAAAGATTCATAATCTGGTACACTGCCTTGGGACAGAATCATACCTAACAATTTTGGACAAAAGCATTTTCGAGCGTGGAATCATTTATGAACGCAATTTTTTTCAAATACTGCAAGATTTCACTATAACAATATGCATATCCGTAGACCACCCGACGGCAGTCCTGTATTTGTTTGCTTGAAAGGGAACAACGCAAATACAGGACGAAGAGAGGAACGTACAAGCGCAGGCGCTGACTTACAACTGATGTTTTCGAAAGCTGAACACACATTTAGTAGTCTCGAGGCAAACTGTCAGCTGAGTCAACGTCACAGGCGGTGTAAAAGGCCGCAGAAAAGAGATAAAATCTTAAAAGCTATAAAAGTTTTAACAGGGAACGATGCTTGTGGGAAGGGTGACATGAGAGATTGAAGACAAGATGCCGGTGAAGGATGGATGATGCGTAAAGAAGGAACGTCGCTTCCACTTTACGTAAAAGAGTTAAGAAGTAAAAAAGTGAGATAAAATCACTTGACTAGACAGGCAGTCTCCTTTACAATAGGTTGATGGTCGGACTGCTGACACACGTGTCGCCCTGGTTTTGAATTAGGTAAGCTTCATGTATCTCACGTGTGCGCTTTCCGTAGTATCTATTCAAAATCTTTGTCCTTTCTTGGGCTGACACGCAAGAGCACTTTTTGCAGTGAATGGGCAAGTTACTGTCTGTGCCAGTTCTCATTTACTCATGTCACCCTTCCAACAGGCATCGTTCCTCGATAAATCTTTTATGGATGTTCAGATTTTACGGCTTTTACCCGGCCTTTTATACTGGCCTTGACGTTGACTCAGCTGACAGCTTGCCTCGAGACTGCTCAATATGTGTGTGTATCTTTCGAATAAACATCATTTGTAAGTCACCGCCTGTGTTGTACGTTCCTCTCTTCGTCCTGTGTTTGCGCTGTTTCCTTTTAAGCAATGTTAAACCAACTAGCCCACAACAACACACGTGTATTTCTTTTCCTGCTAACGTTTTTGCTATCGTCAAAAGCGTTCGCCATTCATATTTAAGCCAATCTTAAATGTTCGATGCGATAGACGAAAACATTTAAAATTTTTTTGCTATATCAGAAGAATGAACCATTAACTTAAATATTTCCGTAAGAGTGTGTTACAATTTTTAAAATTTTTATTCCAGAATGCTAGACGAGTGGCGAGGAGCAAGAAGAGGCGAGGAGAAGAAGAGAAGAGGGAGCCTTCGTGGACGGTGCGCGTCGTGTAGAGGAGATATCAACAATCTCAGTGGTGCACCAAATGCAGGTCGTAACGGGGATACACAAGCTATGGAGGAAATAGCGATAGCCCTAGCCGGAATGCACTCCGCATCGAAATACATAGTTACAGATTACCAGGCGGCTTATAGAAACTGTATGCGTGGCAGAATCACGCCGCTAGCCTGAAAAATTCGGAGTCAATGTAGGACTTCAGCTGCACGGAAGGAGCTAACATGGGCACCAGGTCACCAGGGAGTTGAAGGAAACGGGCGCGCACACGCTTCGACCCGAGCGTTTCTTCCCTGGAGTCCTTTTACATGCTCGCTTACTGATTCAGGCTCCTGCTCTTCTTTAATAACATATTCAGAGATATTAGAGCATTTGTGCCTTGGAGAGGGCGACACTCCAGAGGCCCGCTAAGGGTCTTAGTAAAAAAAAAAGAACGTCACCTTTGAAGGCTATAACCTATGTCGTTTAATAATCCAGCTACGCTTCACGGCATTGAGCCCGAGTCCTTTTCGTCACAGTGCAAATTTTGTGGCTAGAAGGGAAACTTATACCATATGGTAAGGGCTTGTCAGAAAGATAGCAGTATTGACATCATAAATTAGCCAACGTGGGAGGGCTGGCCGGCGGCCCTGTCCTGCTCGGACCGCAAGGAACAACGAACCCTTGTCGCCAGAGCACGGGCCGCGGCTTTTACCAACGGTGTCCCGGACTACGCACCCGATCAGCCTTCCCTTAATCTAAATAATTGTGACTTTAAATTAACGTTTACATTATCATTATCATCATCATCCCAGAATGTTGGACATGTACAATGCATCATAGGAATTTGTTACTTGTCTGACGTCACTTTACAGCAAAAGAAAAAGAAGAGTAGCGCGTAATGGTGGTCCCAAGATGGCCTCTTACAAGACGGGACACAGCTTGCCCTCGCGCGCTGCTTGTGATTTCACACTGTTTATTATGAGCAGTCTTTGATATATGCTCCTTTTGTTAGGTGGCTCCTCGCATATGATACTCCTGTCAAAAACAAACATACATTACACGTAACAGAATGATCAAAATGTATTTGTCCTGATGTAATGTACACAAAACATTACATGGATAATTAGTAGACCTATCAGTGAAGATATATATGAAATTCATACTTTGCATCATTTGCGAGGAAATTTTTAGAAAGTTAGCCCTCATGCTCCACGCATGCCTATAGAAATTGATCTGCACTAAAAAAAAGCTCGTGGCAAATAGTAAAACAACCAAACGTTGTGCTTGCAAATTGTCTGGCTGTCCGTAGGTTTATGTCCATCTTGATGTATTGACGTTACATCGTGCCGTGTTGCCAATGTAACACTTACGTAACCATGTTTAAAGACTTCTGCCCCTGAAAAAGATGGAACTGTTCTTTGGCGTACAGCGTACGCGAAGGTCGCGAGGTCATGTGACTCATGTTAGGCGTCATCTATAAACACACACACACACACACACACACACACACACACACACACACACACACACACACACACACACACACACACACACACACACACACACACACACACACACACACACACACACACACACACACACACACACACACACACACACACACACACACACACACACGCACACACACACACACACACACACACACACACACACACACACACACACACACGCACGCACGCACGCACGCACGCACGCACGCACACACACACACACACAAACGCGCGCGCACGCACGCACGCACGCACGCTTACACACACAAAACTTTTCTTGTGTCATGTTGTTGTTGTTTATGTACTTTCATTTTGCTGAAACAAACTACTACTTCTTTACACCTTCCGCTTAATATGGAAAAGCAAGCTGTGTAAAGAAGAAAACCTGACATGTAGTAGGGGCGTTATGAGAAGTTGAAAGGCCTTTGTTTCGTTTATGGCAAGGTTATAATACGGGGTCAAACGGGAATATTCGTAGAACGTGTCTGATGTTTAGCACCAGCATGCGCACATTGCTGATATGTTTTCAATGCTATTGTTGTACAGTGCGTACTACAGAAGTAATTTCTGAGGGACCGTCGCAGAAGAAGGCCGTGCAAGCGCTTTTGCGCTTCTTACAATCTACCGGCCTGTGTGAAAGACTTTAAATGGAACGCCTTGTGTGTGTCTCCGCGTGTGCACGTTCCTTTTTTTTGCGTTTTCCTCTCTGTCATCTTTCTAACCCCTATCCCCCAGCCCCAGTGTAGGGTAGCAAACCAGAGACTCACATCTGGTTAACCTCCATGCGTTTCCTTTTCATTCTCTCTCTCTCTCTCTCTCTCTGAGGGACATTACATGTCTTTGACTCTGCCTAACGTAAAGAAAAGTACACCGTGCCTTGGTGCTCCTTGGCCAAAGCTACCGTTGCGATTAAAATTGAGCATTATCATCGACGGAGGGACATTTGGGGATATCTAGTGGGCGTTACCTATCGCACGCTCAGTGGATGTTGGTGGTTCAGTGTGCTGCGAGCGAGGTTTTGTGGAGACCCCGGCGAACATCATGCCGGTCTCTGCACAAAAAGCCGTTTTTTTTAGTAGCCGAGCATGCTACCACCTTTTTCCCGCGTGCGCTGCGGTGCTCGCTGCTGCATAGCAGATGGGAATGCGTGTGGTGGTCGTGAATGTGGGCGGAGCTTCACTGCAGACTATAGTTAGCATCTCTCAGCTGCACTGTGACGTGCTACACCGCTGACGATGTTATGCGGTGAAAAGCGCTCTTCTAGCTCAAAAAGCCTACTTTTGAAAAATGTGCGAAGTTTCAGGTGAAGCGCCCTGTATATACATGCAAAAGTTTGGCTGAGTAGCGGACGAGGCTCCATAATGAAGGTTGCTGCAGCGGTCCAAGCGCAAACGAGGCCCGTACTGCTGCTTTTGGCTGTGCAGGAGCCCATAAAAGAAAGGGGGGGGGGGGAGGTAGCGATCGGCTCCGACAGCAAGTGTAAATCAGCCTTGCGGGTGTTACGGACGTCAGCTTGCCGAGGGATACTCTTTCCAAAGCAGGATCTGGGAGGAAGAAAAATACTTTGTGGCCCATATCATGGCCGCAGTTTCAAGCCGGCTGGTTCAGGCTGCGGCTCGGCGCAGACGTTTTGCCTGGCACATTTTACTTATTTATTTGAACCTCAAGGGTCTCTGACGGGACATTACATGAGGAGTGGGCGCAAGAACAGCGGTTAACAGTGAATGTTACATGGGAATCAAGACGATGACAGGGCTTCCTCGATGGCAGTCTTGAAATGGGCTGAATCAGGGATTAGTGCTAAGTCGAAGGGAAGGCCATTCCAGTCGCGAGCTGTGTGAACAAAAAATGATTTCTGAAAAGTAGTAGTGCGGGCGCGATGCGGGATGACGCTGTTTGGATGGCCTGTGCGGGGCGTTCGACGTACTGGTAGAATGATCTTGCTGTCACGGGGTGAACAATGGAAAAACATGTGATAAAGGCAGAGACTTGAAATCCGGCGACGGGAAGCGAGAGAAAAAAGTTTTAATTGGAACTTCAAGGCGGATATGCTAGAGTATCGCGAGTATTTTGAAAGAATAAAGCGAGTGGCCCGATTCTGAACAGATTCAAGGGCTGAGGTAAGGTTAGACTGATGGGGGTCAAATATTGCGCAAGCGTATTCAAGTTTATGTCGCACAAATGTTTTATAAGCTAGTAATTTTAAGGAAGAAGGTGTCATGCGCAGGTTACGATGGAGATAACCAATTGCTCGATTAGATGAGTTTATTTGGTTAATGTGGTAAGACCACGAAGAGTAACTAGTGAGGTTAATACCAAGATACTTAAAAGAGTTTGCAGAAATAATGGCAGTATCGTTAATTTTATAAGTAGGCGCAGTATAATTTCGGTGGCGGTGAAAAAAATTTCCACAGTCTTTATAGTATTTAGGTACATTAGCCGCGTAGTGCACCATTGCTGTATGTTATCCAGGTCACGACACGACAAGTAACTAGTGAAGTTAATACCAAGATACTTAAAAGAGTTTGCAGAAATAATGGCAGTATCGTTAATTTTATAAGTAGGCGGAGTATAATTCGGTGGCGGTGAAAAAAATTTTCAGTCTTTATAGTATTTAGGTACATAAGCCGCGTAGTGCACCATTGCTGAATGTTATCCAGGTCATTTTGGAGGATGTATGCATCCGCAGCGTTATTTATGGGGCGGTAGAGTGATGTGGGCGAAGCCTCGCTTAAGGTTCTCGTAATCCATGCATGTCCGTGCCGAGATTGTTGTACTCGTGCACAATTAAGCAGTCTGGACTCATTTATGAAGGGCGTAAATTTTCTCGTCGTGCATGTAATCCACACCTAATTGTGGACGGCTTAGTAGCAGGGAAGACATAATGGCAGGCACTTTTCAGCAGGTGGAAGTCGATGCTTTCCACTAAATTCTTTCTTCTGAAATATGTTAATCTCTTCAGTGATGGCGTACGTACTACATTAAGAGATTGCTGCTTGGAAAGACGGATAATACAATGAGGATGTGTCGTTATGTGTGAAAAAAAAAATTGACCGACGATTAAGATAGCCGCGGTAATGCGGGATTTGAGTGCAGCTCTTCACGACCGGTAGGTGGCGTTTAAATTGCTAGCCACCCTCCGGGGATCTTCCCGAGGTGGTGTTTCTCGTTACGGCAGCCTATATAGTAAAGTGTACAATTCAGGGTACGCGGGATGCCGTTCAGAATATTTAGGGAAAAGACTATATGGGTACCAGTCTCCTGTAAGGGGGGGGGGGGGATTGTATATGCAGAAAACTCCTTCTTAAAATATAAAACCCAATGAGTACAGTACTCACGGATTGAAATAGGACATTCGGAGCGCGTGGCCGTCGCTTCATGGAACGCCGCCCGTAGACGCTCATGGAACCAAGGTGGTGCATTGTGGTATGGCGCGAGAGGGAGAACATCTACAAAGCAGAATTGTTCCTTCCAGTAGCCATGAGCCGGCCTGTGGTTTACCACATGCCTGCGTGGCACTGCAAGGCTAGCGCTCCGAATGTCCTATTTCAATCCGTGAGTACTGTACATCCCGATCACGTTGTTCTCTGAAGGTTACATCCTTCAGCTCAACGCGTGAAATTAGCACAGCGCACAGCGCTCTTTGGCAAAGGCATAGAGCAGTGCCGATTAAACGTTCACTCTGGCACCTCCAGATCGCTGGTAAGACTACGTCAGTCACCGAAGCAATCAACTTTGTCTCGGATCGAACTGCTCCGTTTAGCCCGACAAAATGAAACATGCACGTTAGAAGAAATGCACAAGCCAGGGAGAAGCACCATCAGGTCGATGAACATAACAGGCGGTTTACTCCAGTAAAGTATTTAAAAAAGTTAATATTGAAAAATATTTGCGCAAACGCAGAAGTTTTCAGTTCTCGCTTCCGTTGTTCCGCGCGTTTAACTTGCGGAGACAATGTCGTCGCAAAGTAGAGAAAACGTCCCGTTCAGGTGGTCCTTCTGTGCGGGTTCGCGCCCGTACCACCTCACTTCTTGAAGCGAATAGCTGACCGCAAAACAAACTAACAAAAAGGCGAACATCAAACGTCAAGGAAAAGACGAGTATTTAGATGAACTGGGTGCAGATTATATAACGCACGCAGGAACAAACAATTCAAGGCAGCAGATAAGCAACTATGACGGTTTTTAGAAACACTCTAAAGAATACAGGAGTGATTGAGGAAGTTGCGGAGGGAAAATAAATACAAGGAGGATAGGGGGAAATTGCGTTGTTCAGCTATGGCCGCATAACAAGACCGCTAGAACAGGAAAAAGTTATACGGGTGGGGAAAAAATATTGTGCAACTGAAAAGCGGCAGAAAATGGACAGGAATATAGTTTAGAGATTGGTGAGCAGCTGGAGGACACGGTTTCTTCTGTGTAACAGAGGATGGCAGATTCCACGGAGGCTAATGAGATTGAAAAAGGATAATAGGACAGGGTGAAATTTTGCAATACGGAGGACAGATTCCACGGAGGCTAATGAGAATGAAATGAAAAAAAAAGGGGGGGGGAGTGAAATGAACTGAAGGTCTGTAGGGAACTTACAGAAATCGGAGCATAAAAAAATGAATACCGAGGGAGAGCACGAGGGCAGAAAATCGAGAAGAAACCAGGCGAGGGGATCACGAATAAGGAAGTGAGAAGGAGGAGGCGTAGGGTAGACGAAAGGAAAGGAAAGCCAGGAAAAGGGAGAAACGAAGAGATGGCTGGCCAGAGCCGACAGGTGAGACGGAGCCGGCGTGGTCACTACGACGCGGCGGGGGCCGCAGGGTCTTCCTCCTTGCCGCGTATCGAGTTGGCCAGCGGGTTCTTGAAGGGCTGCTCGTCCTGCGACTTCTGCGAAGAGCTCTCGTCCGCGTCGCCGGCGCCCTTCTCCTGGTCGTCTTCGTCGGCCTCGGTGGCGCTCTCGTCCGCGGCCTCCTCGGGAGTTGATGCGCCGCTTGCCGCGGCCGGGGCGCCCCAGCGGTCGTCCTGCAGCGCCTGCGCAGTTGGTTTTTACGGCTTTTACCTGCTAGAGCCGAAGGAGTGACAGGGAGACGCACCATAGCAGAGCTCGGATGATTGCTTTCGGCCTTGACCTATTTGCTCCAATACGCAGCGTTACTCCGCTTCAAGTGGCTCGCCGTGTAGTGAAAGCTACGAGCGTGAGGCAACACCTACTAAAGCTATGTGGTCGGCTCACGAGCGTGAGGACAGCACACTTCGGGAAGCCGTTGTCAAGCGCCCGGGTAGGGAGTATTCACCAACGTCATCATTTATTTGCCTGTGCGAATTAAAGCCGCCGGCGTGTTCAAACGGATTATCGTCTCATGCTCAGGCGTGCATTGCTGGAGCTGGGCACTTGACAAAATGGCGCCCCTGACTTCACGTGAATACCCCCCGAATGCACACGAGCGTTCCGAATTTCGCAACATGGCAACAAACCCGAGAACTCTGGCTCCGTACCGATGAGTGGCTATGGCTCAGTGGTTATGGCGTTCTGTCACCGAGTGATCGCATAGCTCATGTGTCGCACACCATCAAAGCCGCTGAACACGGTCATGCCGGGTCAAGCCTGCAAGCTCAGGCTCAACAATGCACAGACGCAGTTTGCTCCGCAGCGCCACCTTCAGTGCACTGGCAACATTTTGCGCGATAATGCACGACGCTTCACGATGCGCTGACCTTGGCGTGAACATTGCGCGAGGTTGTTTCGGCCCTTATCTTTGCTCGCCTTTCCTTTCTGCGCTGGAACAAGACGTCTAGCGTAGCCGATAAATGTAAAGGTACGTAGCGGCTAATCTGGGTGTGTAGCATCGTCATCCAGCTAATCTCATTCGGTTTGGTTCGGGGGGATTCAGCGTCCTAAAGCTACGCAAGCCACGCAAAAGGCGCCCGTGTGCTATGCGATGTCAGTGCACGTTAAAGATCCCCATCTAGATGTGTAGCATCATCATCCAGTTAATCTGACTTGGTTTGGTTTGTGTAGATTTAGCATCCCAAAGCTACTGAGGCCACAGAAAAGGCGCCCACGTGCTGCGTGATGTCAGTGCACGTTAATGATCCCCAACTAGGTGTGTAGCATCGTCGTCCAGCTAATCTGATTTGATTTCGTTTGAGGGAATTTAGCGTCCCAAAGCTACTCAGGCCACGTAAAAGGCGCCAATCTGCTGTGCGATGTCAGTGCACGTAAAAGATTCCCATGTGGTCGAAATTATTCTGGAGCCCTACACCACGACACCTCTTTCTTTCTTCTTTCACTTCCTCCTTTATCCCTTCCCTTAAAGCGCGGTTATGGTGTCCACCGAGATGTGACAGATACTACGTCATTTCCTTTCCTAAAAAAAAAAAACTTGCGGCTCCAATTCCCGCTGCGAAGGTGGTTGGACAGCGAAGCTGTTCTACTACGACGTCTGTCTGATTGCGACCCATTGAGATGTCACTTGAAAATTAACACACATGGCTCTAGAAAGAGTGAAATCTCAGACAAGTGAAATGCATACTTGTATTACCCTTTATTACTTCACGATGACATTCACAACTGCTTTGTGATCAGTATGATATACACATATTTAGAGAATGAGTTGCTAGACCGGTTTCTCTGTTATATATGAAAGCGTAGTGACGTCAATACGTGATTTCTATGCTGCTGTTGGGCACTTTTCTACTCGGAGTAGCTTACGCAACCGCAATCTTTACCGGGAAACACACGCGAGGAGAAGGAACCTGCTTCGCATTGTTTGCAGGCGCCGGTATCATACATTATGTGGTTCACACTTCACATGAGGACTACGAATGACCTCAACCCCATTTCGAAGCAGCTGCAAACCTTATGTTTACTGGAACGAGTCTGACGGTGTTCCCATTGTTCACACGTGCCTTATCATCCATGATGTGGTTTCGATGCTTGTTGTGTGCGTTTTATTATTGAAAACCAGTACTGAGCTATGTGCTGTATGCCCGATTTTAAAGGAGATATGCAGTTTGCATTCAATATTTGGCCTGGCGTATTTTGCTTGCGATAACGGAACGAAAATTTCCTTGGGCGGTAGAGGCATGCAGCTTCGCTGTAAAACCAGTTTTATTTTGATGAGAGACGCCGCAGTGAAGGGCTCCGGACAGTTTCGAACACTTTGAAGCAGATATAGTGACAACGGAAAACAATGTAACAGCCCGCCGAAATCTCGAGTCATTAATCATCCAGACTACGCCCAACACCATAAATAAGAATGACGGCACGTTCCACCCTATCTACGCGAAATGCCTCAGAACGATAGTAACCGCTACAAAAAGCCCGGGACGTCCAGCCGGTTGCTCATTGTGAACAAGGGAGCCGTAGCGCTCCCGAAACGTCATTTTTTGTTG
The DNA here is from genome assembly GCF_052857255.1 of Amblyomma americanum. Lineage (NCBI taxonomy): Eukaryota > Metazoa > Arthropoda > Arachnida > Ixodida > Ixodidae > Amblyomma > Amblyomma americanum. Next base: position 104,435,404 of record NC_135498.1, read on the forward strand.
ACCTTGGTCAGTGACCAGTGAACCTCATCAACCCATGATTCCTGACCAGACGGTATGCCGTCGAACCCTCAACTGCACCTGTGGTCATCTAACACGCACTGGCGTCGCAATGTACATGGGCCTCAAGCATTTAGCCTACATCCAAATGCAACCGCTGCGGCCGGGTTCGAACCCGGGTACTCCGCGGCTCAGTAGCCCCACCCTAACCCCTTTGTCCGCTGCTGATGCTGCTGTGAACGGATGGAGAAAAGAGAAAAATGCACGGGACCTTGCCGTGAACGACGTGAAAATGCGCACTCCGGGCTGTTAAGTTGGTAACAGACTGAAAATTTGTGCTCCATGCGCTCACAAACGCCACAAATACCGCGCAAAGTGAGTGACAAAGTGCGCTCTGCGCGCCAGGCAATCTTATCTCCCACATTTCATCCAGGTCAGGACGTATGCCTCTCAACGTAGCATGTGTAAAATTCTTTTTCATAACCACGTTTATAAAGCAACTGCTGCTGTGGTTTGAGACAAGCCCGGTTCCTAAAAGAATGATAAGGTACAATACATAGCGCCGACGGCACAACAAGAGGTACAGGCGATGTTGGTCTCAAGGGGGTAGTGACAGAAACGGTCAATTCCCAGAATTCTTTGCTCAGATATGACTTTTTAACCAGTAGATGTGCTCAGAATCCAGACACAATCGTGGAAACTGCGAGGTGGAGGCCAACAAGACAGTTCTACATTAAAATGGCGGACGGAGCCAGGAGATAGGGAGGGGATGCAGGAAGGACAACCTCGTCGCAAATTTAGCGGAAAGTGTGCACAAAAAATTAAAGGAGTTTCTTCCAAACGGCGGCTCTTTGTTTAAGGATCACTCTTTGGCGCCTGAGCACGAGACCACGGATACCATGCCGGCCGCGGCTGTTCTGAAACGTGGAAGTGTACCAAAGGGCGATTCCAATCAGCGATCCGGAGCAGCTTTCCTAATCCGGGAGGGAGGCAGATCTTTATAGTAGGCTCACGCTGAAGCAGCAGATGGTAACACTCTATGATCCATGGTGTCCTGTATTACTTTTTTACGAGATGAAACGGTCAACTTTTTGTCACGGAGGAATTCTGTTCGGCGGTCCTGAATGTGGGCGGAGCTTCACTAGGGACTTGAGTTGTATCCGACTACAGGGAGTCTAAACGACCATGTACCGTCGTGATCCAATCAGAAATCTAGGATCCGAATCCAAATCGCCCATTGAAACACGCTCTTCCGTTTTGCGCAGCAACGAAGCTGACTCCGGATCGCCGATTGGAGTACGCCATAATAATTAGTTCGCAATCGTTTAGAAAACAGATCGCAGTTGACAGCTACAGACCGTTTGTTGCCTACAGCTGCTACACACGCTTTAGGTGGGTGTGCAGAGGTTACTCGAAATAAACAGTTTGCTGTTGATAATTCTGCTTGCTTGCCATCGCCGCAACGTGATCATGGGCGAAGAAGAGTTGCTGTCAGTTGAGACCTTAAAAGCTCTCGCAGTCCATTGGTGCTGTAGCAGTAAACGTAACGTACAACTGCTGCCAGCTGTGCGATAAAACCCGAGGTGGTCGAAATGTTTCCCCCTGAAGAGCTGAAAACACGCATCGCATTGACCGTCTCGCTTACCTTTTGCTTGGAGAGGGCCGACCGGATGAAGCAAATCAGCACGATGCACCACGTGACGAACAAGTCGGCCAGGCCCAGGATGATCAGGACCAGCGAGCTGAGCGGCATCACTGAGAGAAAAGATAGTAGTGTGGGCATGTTAAAAGAAAACAAAAACCTCACAGGAGGGTTACGACTGTGTAACGCGATTTTCAGCGACAGCTGTTTAAGGGGTTTAGTTTTGGGGTATATTCCTGCATGGCGGACTGGTGCAGTGGTCAAGTGAATAACCCCTGCACTGACAGGCGGCTGTTCCAAACAGAGCCACCAGTAGGCATATGCAACCCGGGTTGACCATGCCGTAAGGTCACGTCACATTACGGTCAGGTGGCTGCGTTAATGTCACGTGAGCGCAACATTAACGCACCCACCGGTTATGCCAAAAGCGAGGAGAATGGTGCGGGCGCCTAACACCCATCGCTGTAAACTAATGTTGTCCGGCCCACACACTGAGAAAAGACAAAAGACATAGTAGTATAAAAATGACCAGCTACGTTTTTACCAGAACTGAGTAAAAGGGGGGTAAGGGACAGATCACTCCCCTTTTTACTCCCGTATTGGGGTATTACTGTATTAAGCATAGGCTCTTCTTCTTGACCTGCCCATCCGCGGCTAATGGAAGTTAAAACAAAAGCGCGCCAGAAGAAAACAATGGGCTTTGAGGCACGCCGTACTGGACAACACCGCATTGAATAAGGCCACCTGGGGTTCTCTAACGGGCACAGAAATCTCGGTACTAAAGCGTGTGAAAACCTGAAGCCAGATTCTACTTGCGAGTGGGTAATATTTTGCTGGCTTTTACACACGCTCCAAGTGCAAGAGGGCTGAGTGCATAGCGTTCGTCGAGTGCAGACGCACGTTGCATGGGCTCCGTCTTTCCGATTTTGCCGGAATTCCGCTTCAAATCGCGCGACATCCGATATTATCGGATGGATGGATGGATGGATGGAAAACTTTATTAAGCAAGCGAGTTTGGACCGTGCAAGGGCTCAGGGCCACCGCACAGCCATCACATTACGCGCATGTGTCCAGGCCACGTAGGGCCATGGCACTGGCACCCCGGTTCACACAGCGAAGTTGCGTGTCCGGGTCCTGCGACGCAAGGAGGGCCTCCCATTCCTCCCATGTACCGATGGCGGGCTGTCCCTGCGGGGGAGGATCGGCAGGGCAGCCGAAGAGGATGTGGTCCAGGGTGGCGTGCGGAGCTCCGCAGAGAGTGCACTCTGGGGAAACATGGCGGAAGTAGGAGAGACGCTGAGAGGTAGGAAGAGTTCGGGTCTGGAGTCGCCTCCAGAGGATTTGTTGGGAGTGGGATTGGCGGGGGTGGGGAGGGGATAGAGTCGACGGGCAAGGCGTGCTTGTTGAGTTAGTTCTGAAAACGTGTGTGCCCGCTCCCTCGGGAAATCCCGGCTGGGGTCGCCATTTGCCCGGCAAATAAGTCCTCGGGCTATGTTATCGGCGGCCTCATTTCCGGGACTGCCAGAGTGAGCGGGCACCCACACGAGCTCAATACGCCTATCGGGATTTAGGGTGCACATTCTCAATATCTGCCATGCGGGGGGATGGACGCGTCCGCGGGCGAAGTTAAGAACGGCTGTTTTGGAATCGCTAAGTATATAAGCCGCATTGGTTTGGGCAATGGCTATTGCTATATCTGCTTCCTCTGCTTCTTCCGGGGTACAAGGGGGGTATATGAAATGGGTAAATGGGGGGCTGCTGGATTCAGCTCTAAGCCCGGACTCGACTGCTACCACTACTTCATCGGTTAATCCAGCGAACTCAATTTCCGAACCGTTTAATTGCCGCCGCCACGAGGCTGGGAGCTAAGCCTAACTCTTGCGAGATTCCCAACGCGACTCTGCTTAGCCGCCGACGCGGCGGGGGCAATGACAGCAGCTGCGCTCATCTCATATCGCCACGCCGGCGCCTGTTTCATCATGGCAGAAAATAGCAACACCGCACCGGCACATATAAGAGGATACGATCCCGGGGAAATGGAATTTACCATCACCGCGACAGCCCAGACGCAGCCGCCTTCACAAGAGTACCCTGCGGAAGGAGACACCTCCGGCTAGATTAGCGTGCTTCGTAAGAAGATAGCAAGCGCAATGTAGCCACCACCACGTCCGCCACCGCTCAAAGAGCAGGAAGCACCCGCTATCCGAACTCGTAGATCTCCACGACTACCAGATATGGAGAACTTCAAACGCAAGATCGCGATGAAACCCAAACAAACATTTGACCTGCAGGCGTTCGCTGCGCGCTCTTTCGAGTTGGAGGAAGACATCCGAGGGACTGCAAGAACGACCCGTGCTTAGAGTGCTTAGCCTGGAAAAGATATGGTCTGTACGAACAACGAAGCAGACGCAAACATCATCGCCAAGGTAAACAACAAACTCCTGCCAGTATCAGCTTATATAACTTTGACCGACCTTGTCTGCAAAGAAGTAATTCATAATATCAAGCCCGTGATAGACGATGACGCCATCTTCCGAGTACTATACTCTCCGGAAGCTTAAATAGTCGGCACGAGAAGACTCGGCCAAGCCACGCCCGCGGAGGCGGTTTTCGTCGGACGCCAATTTTTCCTTACCATCTACTATGACTGATTCGAACGTCGCTGCCAGATCTGCCGGAAGACCAAACCGACCTGCGTCAACAGTGGAACCCCTGGGAACCGAATAGACACCTGCCTCTGCCCAGAAAAGCACTCTGCCCGGAATGCGGCAACATACTCACTGAGGCGGTCACGAATGCAAACCCAGTGCACCCTATGCAACAGACCTTACAAGACCTACTCCAAAGAATGCAAGAAGAAGTTCCAATCTCCTGTGCACAAGACCGCCACAATTTCGAACATCAGCGCAAAGACGACGTCGACCAACTACAGCGGGGAAGACCCCGCACCAAGGAGCAACATCCACCCAGCGGAAAGAACTCAAAGTCCCTTCCTCGGACCGGTTCCTCCAACGAGAAGCGATCCAGGACGCGCACGCGAAAACCAGCAGGGAGCCAAGGGAAAACAGCAATAAAGCAAAAGGAACCCAAAGAAGCTGACGTCCTCAGGCCGCTCCTTATCCACAGTGGAGCCGCAGCAGCAAGCCAAGGGCCATGCGGACACCCGGCTTAGCTGGAAAATTGCCTCCCTTTACCAGTACTTCACCCCCCACACAGAGAGACACTACCGTCGAAACACTCCGTCAGGAAAACAAACAGCTCCAGGCACAAGTATCTGCACTTACTGCACAAGTACCTCACTCGTAGCTCGGCTCAACGCTCAGGAGTCGAAAGCACGCACAAATTGGCCACCCACACCGAACCCAGCACCTCAGGATGCTCCAGTTACAAAAGCCATGCCCGGCCAGATCTATCAACAGACAACCCAGGAAATAGAGCGAATAGAGAACAGAGCCGAATCGAGACTCGGAAAATGATCGAGGAAGCAATCGCTCCCATCCGAGCGGACATCAGACAAATACAAGAAGAGATAGCAAACATTAAGAAAAACCTACCCGAGAGGTCCTGTTTCACTGGACCCATAATCGCAGACGACGACTGAGTCAGTGACCTTGTGGTGTTTCGCAGGACGACACATTGACGAAGACTAGTGCGTGGCCCCCAGGCCCATGCCCAAATTAAATAAGCCCCCCGTTTACTGCAACCTGACAAGTATATATACAGACACTGAGTACGTCACGCATGCGCCGAGCATCACAAGAGTACACGTGCACTTGCTACGATAGATACTATCACACGAGGATCGATAACGCCACATCTTCCCTTTTCCTCTGAGAAAACTAAAGCAGCAACTTGCAAAACAAAATACAACAACTATTCACTGGAAGCGGTTCCATGAGTGACATTCGCATACCTTACCATTGCGGCTTTCTTACTTTTCGACCAAAGCGTGTGACATGTTCACCCTGCGCCGCAGGCGAAGAGGTCTCCGGCGGCGGCTGCAACGGATCACTTGGGAGAGCTTCGGTTCCGTTCTGCTCGGGACCGTCTGGGACAGTTTGTTCAATAGAAACAGAGTTTCCGTCCTCCTTTGTACCGTCAAGGGTAAACAGAAATTCATACTCCCCGTCCTTGGAATCCGAGCCTCTGTTTGGCGCCTGCTTAATTAGCGCTCGCCGGTTTCGTTCAATCTGGCCCCCGCTCTCCAAAACCACAATATACGAGCGTGGCCGCTTTGCGCGCTGAAGCACCACACCTTTTCGCCTGTAGTCCTTGACCCAAACAGAATCACCTGGCACCAATGGGAACATATGTCGGGCAGCATGCCGGCGATCATAATTTTGCCGCTGAGTCTCCCTGAAAGCCGCGTCTTTTTCCCGTGCTTCTTTGAGATTGGGGGTCTTGGGTGCCAGCTTCTTTGGGTGGAGCGGCAAGGTAGTGCGAAGGCGCCGCCCCATGAGTAGCTCTGCTGGCGTTTTTCCTAGGGGTCCCGGCGTGTCCCTGTATGCTAACAAAGCCAGAAGTAGGTCACCAGATTTTAGCAACAGCTCTTACACAGTTTTTACCATTCTTTCTACCTCCCCATTTGCCTGCGGGTACCTAGGGCTGCACGTCACACGTTTGAATCCATAACAGTTCGCGAACTGGCTGAACTCTTGGCTGACAAATTGAGCACCGTTATCGGTTACCAGCGTTTCTGGTATACCGTGAGTAGAAAACACTTTCTTAAAATGATAAATAACTTCTGTGCTGCTAAGAGAGGTCAGCGGACACAATGCTGGAAATCGAGATAAGTAATCAACTATGAGCAAGTAGTTACAGCCTTTCACATGGCAGACATCCGCGGCAACCCTTTGCCATGGCCGAAAGGTGTCTCGGTCGGGATCATTGGCTCGCACGGCTGGAAGCGAAATTGGGAACATGTGCGGCAGTCGGCAATGAATACCGCAAGCTGAGCGCTTAAACCTGGCCACCACACGGACTCCCTTGCCCTTGCTCTACACCTTACAACACCCTGGTGGCCCTCATGAAGTAGTTTTAACATTCTGCTTCTAAGGCAGTGTGGCACAACAATGCGAGTGCCGTGCATGAGGACACCTTTACATACGCTCAAAACGGCGCGATCCTGCCAATAGGGCCTCAAAACGGCAGATAACGAATGTAGACAAGGCCACCCCTCACGGACGTAGCGACACAACGTACAAGTCTCGTCCTTCGCCTGTTCTTCGGCTACTAGCCCGAAGTGCCGCGACTCACTCAACTCAGATAACACGCCGGCAACGTAACAGTTGACTTCATGGACCGAAAGAAAGTTCTTCGTCTTTTGTCTTGCCACTGGTGCTCTGGAGAGTGCATCAGCTATTTCGAGACTTTTGCCCGGGACATACTGCACCTCAAAGCTGAACCGCATTAGCCGCATTCTGAACCTTTGAATGCGAGGCGGAACCAGATCAAGCGGAGTCTTTCCTAGCAAAGCAACCAATGGTTTGTGGTCTGTTTCCACAGTGATGTGCAGTCCACGCACATAGCTTTCGAGACGTTCCGCGGCCCATGTTATAGCTAAAGACTCCTTTTCAATTTGCGCATAGCGCATCTCCGTTGGTGTCAATGACCTTGAGACGAAAACCACTGGCCGCTTTTCTTTATTCGGTTGTACTTGCAGTAAAACTGCTCCTAGGCCATACGACGAAGCATCTGCAGAAATAATCGTTGGACGTTGTGCATCAAACTTAGCCATACACCTATCTGAACAGGTAGAAATCTTCACTCTATCAAAAGCTATCTGCTGAGGCGCTGCACAGACCCACTCTGTGTTCTTTTGCAGCAGTTGACGCAAAGGCGTCGTTTGCTCAGCCAAGTCTGGAATGGATCGTGAACAATGATTGGCAAGACCTAAAAATCTGCGCATTTCTGCAACGTTCGATGGCGGCTTTAGATCTGCAATTGCGCGAACCTTCGCTGGATCCGGGCGTATGCCACCTTGGCTCACGCGGCACCCAAGAAAACAAAGCTCTTTTACACTGAACTGGCACTTTCCTTTGTTTAGGGTCACACCGTTTTCGGGCAAGCGTTCCAAAGTGCGAAACAACCTTTCGTCGTGTTCCTTCTGAGTAGAGCCAAAGACAAGGACATCGTCCATTAAGTTCACGACGCCCGGAATTCCCTCAAGAATCTTGCACATTTGGTTTTGGAAATACTCCGGAGCCGAAGTTATGCCAAAGGGTAGCCGCTCAAAGCAATATCGGCCAAACGGAGTAATGAAGGTTGTAAGCGGCTGACATTCCTTTGCTAACCTCACTTGATGGAATCCAGAGTTTGCGTGCGTCGAGTTTGGAAAACTTTACGGCACCGCTGAGCAACCCGAGTGTCTCGTCAACAGTGGGGAGCACAAACCGTTCGCGTTGCACCGATTTGTTCAGTTGAGTCAGGTCCACGCATATTCGCACTTTTCCTGACGGCTTCAAGACGGGCACTATGCCAGCACACCACTCCGTAGGCCCTTGAACTTTACGAATGACCCCATTCTTTTCCATCTCTTCCAGCTCTTGTTTTACGCCGCCTCGCAGCGGGATGGGTATGCGACGAGCAGTGTGAATGGCATAGGGCACGGCATCTGGTTTAAGACGAATAGAGTATTCGCCTTTCATGGTCCCCAGACCACGGAACAAGGAACCAAAACGCGTCTGCACTACCTGATGAACTGATGCTTCGTCCACAAATTTAACTATTCCCAGGGCTTGTATTGCGGGTAAGCCAAGAATCACATTGCTCACCGAATCGACAACGAAAACATCCTGTCTAACGGCAGCACGCTTCCACAGAATGTCGGCAGTAATTTTTCCCTTCAAGTTCAACCTGTCACCGCCTGGTCCCATCAGAATAACATCAGTAGGCTGTAGTACCTTTGGCAGCGCTGAAAACTACCCTGGGACAACATTTACCTCGGCTCCCGTGTAAACTTTCGCCGAAACAACTGCACCATTAATAGCAATCTGAACAAAGCGAGCCTTTGCAGATGACACAGCCAAATTTCCCACGGAAAATGTCACACAGTTCATGTTCGGTTGCTCACCCCGAGGACTGCGGATGCCTACCTCTGAAGGCCATGCTTCTGGTTCCGTGGTCCTGTGTGTCCATGAGCAGACAGCTGCGAAATGTCCCCGGCGCTGGCACACGTAGCACAGTGCTCCTCTGGCCGGGCACGACGACCTCGAATGAGGGCCCCTACCGCAAGCGGCACACGTCTGGTGCTCCGGACGTCTCTGGTTCGATGTCCGCCTATGAACAATGTCGACTTCGGCCCTCGTCAGGGATTCATGCTCTTCGTGGTCCACAACGCTCCGAAGATCCTGCTGTTGTTGCTGCACAGCTTCTTTCAGGCGTGCCTTGGTGAGAGAACTTTTTAGAGTCAGCGCCGCAATCCATTTGAAGAGCTTCCGACAACTTTGCGTCCCGTAGTCTAACTACAAACCGATCGAGAATCATCCGCTCTTTCACCTCCCCGTAGTCGCATCTATCGGCCAGCGTATGTAACTCTGTAACATACTGATCTACAGACTCGCCTGGTTCTTGGTGGCGGCGATGGAAGCACGCACTTTCGTAGACTAAGTTCCTTGTGGCGACAAAATGGGTGTCGAACTGTGTCTTCACCACGTCGTATTTTTTCGAATCTTCCTTGGACAAGTTGAAAGTCTTGAAAATGTTGCGTGCCTGTCGTCCCATCGTGTACAGCAACGTACGCACCTGAGCCTCTTGAGTTCGCTCATTAAGTCCTGAGGCGAATCGGTAGTCATCGAATTATTGTATCCACCCACGCCACTCGGACGTCTTTTCGAAGTTGAAGCTCGCTGGCGGCTGCACAAAAAAAGGCTGAGACGAAACCTTCGTTTCTTCCGACATTTTCTGGGCTGTTATCCGGCTGGTAAACGATGCTGCTGGCGGCAGGCCACAGGCGGTAACCTTACGTCTGCCGTGGGTCCCGTATAATCTGGACAACCACTTCTGACACCATGTGGTGTTTCGCAGGACGACACATCGACGAAGACTAATGCGTGGCCCCCAGGCCCATGCCCAAAGGAAATAAGCCCCCCGTTTATTGCAACCTGACAAGTATATATACAGACACTGAGTACGTCACGCATGCGCCGAGCATCACAAGAGTACACGTGCACTTGCTACGATAGATACTATAACACGAGCATCGATAACGCCACAGACCTCTCATCATGTTACACGTCCCAGGAGTGACGTTATGGCAGTGGAACTGACGGGGCTTCAAAAGAAAAGAATCGCCCTTAGGCCTCTGATCTTCCAGAAAAGGAGCCTCCGGATGCCATACTTATTCAGCAACTACTCACGATGGAACTTAAACTGACTGGCTATAGAGCACAGAAACACGATAAGCTCTCCGCCACTATTGTCCACAAACTCTACACGTCATAATGACCCCATTACAGACGACACACCTCACTGTACATTAACTCTCCTACCTGAACGCAGACGCGAGGAAGGAATCCACCTCCTAAACATCTACATCCCACCCAAAGACAAACACCCCAGACTAGGACTTTATTAACAGATTTCTGGCGCTAGCGGCAAGGCTCCATGCGTGATTGGCGGGGAGAGGGGGACGTCTTAACGCTCCGCACCAACCATCGGGATACCCGACGAGCACGCCCAGGGGTCGAGAATTGGCCCCGATCTTTGCTCGCGAGAGGCTCACATTTCTCACGTACCCCACGTTTACAACCAGAATGGGCAACAGCGTCACTCGAGACACCTGCCTCGACCTCACACTAGTCAAGAATGCTGCAAACCGAAGCTGGACCAACGCCGACCAATACTTGGGCAGCGACCAACATATCCTATTCATCAGCCTAACCACCGGCAGATTTAAGAGGAAGAGCGGCACTGCTCGTCTCACGGACTGGCACAAATGGTGGGAGACCCAACCCTCTTCAGGCAACCCCATCACCGACATAGACGAATGGACCCAAACCATCAGGAACAGCCTAACTCGCTTTACTAAGGAAATCCAAATGACCGAAAATTGCCCCCGCCGTCTACCCACACCTTCTTTATATTTGGAAACCACGGCGATCCCTCACAAAGGTTTGGAAAGAACGTAGACACAATCGCAAGCTTCGACATTGCAAAGAGCATATCAACTCTCAAGCTGAAGCCTATGCGTGCATTCTAAATCGTGAAAATTGGAATTCACTATGCGACAGCCTTAAAGGCAACGTAATGGTGTCTAAGTCATGGCACTTGATAGGAGCTCTCATTGTCCCCGCTCAAACCGCGTCGTAATCCCGTGACAGAATGAAGAAGATTATCCGTTCATTCATTGGCACCAATGAGGATATCCTTGAAAGGCTGCGGAACAAATATTTACGCAAAGATCTGCCAACAACCTATCCAGAATACACAGGACTCCTAACGATGAGCTCGACGCCCCGATCACGGTAAAGCAGGGTAGAGAAGAGCTAGCCTTCATGAGAAGAAACACCGTGCCAGGACCAAATGGAATCACTATCCGAATGCTTTATAATCTCCCTGACGACCAGATCACATTCCTCGTAAAAACCTTCAACACACAGCATTGGACCAAACGCAGACTCCCAACATGATGGAAAATTTCGTACCTAAGACTCATTCCCAAACCCAACAAACCCCTTCTTTCAACCATATCAGACCGATCTCTCTAAACTCCTGCCTCGGCAAGCTCTTCAAGACAATCATCACCACCAGACTGTCAAGACACCTGGAGCAGAAGGGCCTGCTGCCGCCCACACAGTTTGATTTCCGGCCCCGCATATTGACGCAGGACGTCCTCCTTCATCTGTAAAAGGACCTAATCGAAGAGCCTACCAAGCACCAGACAAGAGCCATCCTGGCGCTGGACTTGAAGGAAGCATTTGATAATACATTCCACTCAGGGATCCTCGGCGGGCTTACGGACAGCAACTGCGGAGCCAAGACTTACATTTGCGTCAGGGACCTTCTAATTTCGAGACAGGCAGTTCTCAACCGAGGATCCCTCCGGTCCAAGCCCATCCCTCTAGGGCCCACGAGGGACTCCCCTGGCCGCGCTGTTATTCGCCCCTGCTATTCAACTTGGCAATGGAGGACTCTCCTTTCGAGTTGCAGTAGATCCGCGGCTCCCACCACGTGATTTACGCGGATGACATCACAATTTGGTGCCACAGGGGGAGCGATGCAGAAGTGAAACAGCATGTTCAAGCAGCGGCAGATGCTGTCCATCAGTACGCGAGGGCCTGGGGGCTCCAATGCGCGCCGGAAAAGTCCGATCTCTTTATACTCAAGACCACAGGACAACCTAATAATACAAACATCTAGATATACTTCCACGCACAAGAGGTACCAAGACTGACTGACGCCAAAATTCTCGGGCAACACATACATACACAGGGAAGACAGAAAACCACGACCATCAACAAACTCACGAAGACAACACAAAAAATAATAAGAATGCTCTCCCGAATCAGGAAGAAGAACCATGTGCTAAAGGAGAAGGATGCGGTCCGTGTAGTCTAAACCTTCGTGGTATCACGTCTACTCTATGGGACTGCGTATCTTCGCCTTTCCTGAGCAGAAGAGAAAAAGCTGGAGGATCTCGTCAGGACTGCCTACAAGACTGCACTGGGCCTTCCCAAGTCGACACCAACGACCAGTCTAATGTCTCTTGGAGTTCACAACACTCTTCGGGAGAGCTGGGAGGCTCAGAGAACATCCCAACTGAACCGCCGCATTGCATCCACCCACACGGGCTGCCTACTCCTCTACAAATTCCATCTGGCACTACCGTAGAGCATCGACCTAAGGACACAACTAATGTTGAAAAAAAGCAAGAAACCTTACATATTTCACATTTCCAGACACACGCACCCACAAATCAACATACAAAGAAGAAACGCCAGGGCAGAAGTCCTCCACAGAAAGTGGGACGACTTTCTCCGGACAGTGCACGCGGCCGGCCCTCAATGCAGAAGGATGACCCTGGCCATTGTCAACCCACAAGGACGTCTGACTAACTCCGCATCCATCAAAACTACGAACCCCACTGCAGAGGAGGAAGCCATAGTGCCTGCACTAGCTACCAGACCCGGCTCAAACATTCAAACAAGCCCTGTTTGCTTGAACCCGGCGGGACCGGGTAGAGTCAGCGTCGGGCTAGGTGACTGGCACCTGACTCGTCCCGACTGGTGTTTACATGAACTCTGTTCAAGCGCGTAAGTATCGCAGCGGCGCCTAGCGTCTAGGTTCGCACTCATTGTGCAAGCTTCCGGTCTGTTTTTTGGCCCGCGGCATCCCGCGCGTTCGCAATGGCCGTGCCGTCTGCTGTTATGATCATAGCGCTCACCCTCAATCAGCTTTATTTCATGACCCTTTTTATGTCATAGATAAGCGTTCATAATGTGGTGCTCTGTGCGGCGGTGGTTCATTACCGGGCTCGTTGCCATGCCACGTCCAGTGGAAGCCGAGATTGGCCATTTCGGCCGGCAGGTCTTTAAACACGCTTGATTGCGCTACCGTCTGTTATCCAGCGCCTCGCTCGCATTTTAATATTAGTTAGTGCCAGAATGCATTCCACTTACCGGTCGGTCCAACAAGCGCTGGCGGAAATAGCGCGGAGACTGACGGCGGATGCCATTATGGTCGATTGATCAAATGACCGAATTCTTTCCCAGAGTTCCCTGTTACCAGACTCCTAGCCCGATTGCGTTGACATGGTTTTTGGAAATGCGGGTCAGTCGAGTTAACTCGACTCGCTCTTCCGGTTATTTTACTCGACCCGACAGCGTTTACATGAACCCGACAACTGTTTTTTTACCCGACAAGCATACTCGACTCGACGCTATCCAGTTCATGTATACAGAGATACAGACTCCCAGTACTCCTGCAGGAATCTTATGTAAGGACAAGTACACCAGACTGCACTCTCAATACTGAACAAGCACTCACATAACAAAGCCAACATCACTTGGTTCCCAGGCCACATGGACGAGACGGGAGGGAATGCCGCTACTCACACGCATGCCCGAGCGCTTCTCCTCCGGGCATCTCCGACGTTCTGGTGAGACCGTGGAAAGCGATCCACTAGCATTGACCACTTACAACGAATAACATAACACCACAGGTTGGCGAGGCGCACATAACCTCTGCCGCATGAAGAACTAAGCAAGACTGAGGAACACACTCAGACACCTTCAAGCGAGTACCTTTATAACACCCGTCAAACTAAACGTTTGGTATCCCACACTATATGCACCGCAATGCCCACACTATGGAGAAATAGCGTCTACTTATCACATGGTGTGGGCTTGCCAACTAAATCCCGCTATCGACCGTATGCTAAACACAGACCCGGGGCAATGGGAGGCCATTCTGCTCAGCGGAGACCCTGATCACCAGCACGGACTGGCACGCAGGGACCTCGCAGCCGCACAAGCCAGTGGACTGTCGGAATTGGCGGCTCACCCAGAAGACCTTGAATCTCCTTTCTTCGGAAATAAAGCAGTTTTCCTCCTCTTTCTTCGTGTGCAAGACAACCTTCCACACTGGCCACTGCGCTGCTCGCTGCGACCACGCTAAATCCATCGGCTGTCGCTTTACTGCGAATAGCCACAATAGGCATAATTTTTCAAAGCGCGCAAATATGCATACCTGTTCACACTTATCTCACTGCACTGTGTGCACAGCAGCTTTGCATATAGAGTGTGTCTGATAAATGGATTTCGGCACCTCATTTTCTTGGACGCGAATTATTTCGACTTACGGCACATGGAGTTGCCCAGCTTGGCCTCGTCGCTGTTGTCGCCGCAGTTGTTGACGTTGTCGCAGCGGTAGCCCTTGTATATGCAGCGGCCGCCGGACGCACACTGGAACTCCTCCGGTCCGCAGGAGCCGTCTTGCGCTGCGACCAGCCATTCATGACCGCATTTTATCAGCATCGACGCAAAAGTAGATCGCATGCATATGACCGATCGCAGAAGCGAAGTGACAGCTACAAGCCCAATGTCGACAGGCCAGTCCATTGTTCGACGACCACCCAGATGGCACGCATTTTCGATTGTGTAATATACCCCAAATACCTGCTAACCACTCTGTAAATTACAGTCCACGCTTTTTTCTGTGCTGCGCCGAGCTAATGAATTTTTCAGAAAAGCCCAAGCACTTGAAAAATTGGAAATTGGTTTTTGAGGAAAGGGCGCAGTATGTCTCATTTCGGCGGACACCCGAACTCGTAAAGGAAGGAATGAACGTTGGAGAGAGAGAAGAAAAAGAAAGAGGCGCCGTAGTGGAGTGCGCGAGAATAATTTCGACCACCTGCGGATCTTTAACGTCCACTGACATCGCACAGCACACGGGCGCCTTAGCGTTTCGCCTCCATCGAAATGCGGCCGTCGCGGCCGGGTTCGAACCCGGGATCTCCGCCTCAATAGCCGAGCGCCCTAACCACTGAGCGTCCGCGGCGGGTAAGCCAACTATCTTCCTTTTCTCTTGCTCTAAAATGTCCGCAATACGTCTCAGTAAAGTACAATACTTATCGTAAAGGATAGCGAGATCTGTAAGGTGCTGACATATGGGGCAGGCCCGGCTCACATGGCCCCGCAAGTACACATTATCGAGAACACACATCCACCAGCTCCCCCGAACGTTCCCCCTGGCCAGGAAGCATAGGCGGTAGTTTCTGGTTACGACATACTACGCACCCGGCGGCGCATCTTGCCCCCCGGCCAGTTCAACTCTTTGTGCTCTCATTTGAATGAAGTCGACCTATGCGTCCCCGTTCAATTCTTTTCGTCCTCTCAACCGCTTCCCTCTTTCCTCTCCTCCGTTTTATTCCGTACCTGGTCCAGTATGGCGTACTCTGCGTTAAAAAAATTAAGCAGTGGCTTAGCTCTGATTAAGCCTAGATATACAAGCGAAAAGCTTGTAACGGCGAGTCTTGGGATTTTCCTTTTCTGACTCTCTTGTTTCCTCTTCCTTACTCGCTTGGCTGCTGCTGCTGGCTGAAGATGCGGCCAAGACACGTTTTTCGCCTTCTTTCCGACGTCGTTAAGCAAGGCGTATTTCCCGTTGTTCGGGTGTTTCGGCTGCAGATTTAGCTTTGGCTTTATCATTTTTTCGCTGTTGTGCAGCCAAATCTGAAGCGAGTACTTCTGGATCGGGTGAATTTAGTTTCTCAGCTTTTCTGCGTAATCTAGCAGCGGCCGCACTCTCCTTCGCTTCGATGTCGAGTGCGCACGCCTATTCTCTGGAAAGCGCATTATATAGCCTCCTTGCGCATGCACATGACGCACATGTGCAGTAGCGCGCGGCTGCGCTGAAAGGTCAAGCGACGGAGTTGGCGGCGGCAGCGGCGAGGAGCGACAACGTGCTCGGCTTCGAAATCGGGAAGCGAGAGACGCCTTGGTTACCCGCCGCGGTGGCTCAGTGGTTAGGGCGCTCGAATACTGATCCGGAGTTCTCGGGTTCCAACCCGACCTCGGCGGCTGCGTTTTTATGGAGGCAAAACGCTAAGGCGCCCGTGTGCTGTGCGGTGTCAGCGCACGTTAAAGATCTCCAGGTGGTCGAAATTATTCCGGAGCCCTCCACTACGGCACCACTTTTTATTATTTCACTCCCTCCTTTATCCCTTTCCTTACGGCGCGGTTCAGGTGTCCAACGATATATGAGACAGATACTGCGCCATTTCCTTTCCCCAAAAGCCAATTATTATTATTATTCATGCCCAGCTTTCTGGGACATCTATTACTTGCACCATCTACCGGCAGTGGCGGCGACAGGGAGCGTAACGGAATGGGAAGGGGTACAAAAAAAATCGTAAAACGTGAACAAAAGCACCTACAAAAAAATGCTTTGTGGATTTGTGTAATATACGCTTAGCTGAGGAATGTGCCGAAGTTTCAGTCCTGTGCTATTAATACACGAGCTTCCCAGCGCGTTTGAATATTATACGATGCTGCCTACGGGAGGGGGCCAAAGTGTTGGCATTTTTCCAGACTTTGAAACTGTATAGCACCGTAACACGGATAGATATCGAAAATGCTTCCCGGTTTTAGGTACCCAAATATATGGTGTTTAAAATGGTGTGTGACGATATGGCATAGCTTTGATCAAGAAGCTTCCTGAGGCCTTTTAATTGAAACCTGATATTGCCTAAAATATGAAAGATGGCGCCCGGTAGCGAGCTACGCTGCAGATATGGCTCGGACTGCTGAAGTTGCGTCCATTTCGACGCTTACTTTTTATCGGGTGACTTTTGCCTTGCAGACAAGAACACATGTCAGAGCTCGAACACAGTGTCTCGACCGGAGCTTTAAATAAAGAAGGTTGTTACGATGACCATGCATTAGCAGCTACATAAAGTATTCGCGGCTGTTCATATATGCTTGTCGTGGACCAACTCTCCAAATTGTCAGCCCTTTGCTATTATCTAAAAAGTTTATTGGAGCGTGTGATCATGATATATTAGAGTATGAGAGCTAGCTCGCCTGAATTTTAGCTATTCTTGTTACTTTTAAAGAGCGTAGCGGCATTCAAACGGCCGACATCAAAAAGTATTCGCGGATATAAATGTTTAAATTTATTCTTTTAATACTTATTTAAGAAAATTTGATATAGCTTTACTCAGAACCATTGTGAAGCTGTTCAGCTGTTGTCGGGCAGAACACAGAATTTGGAGTCTAGAAGCAAATAGCGTCTAGATAGACGTTGTGGAGAACCTGTTTCCCCCCCTCCGTTTCGAAGCGGCCCATCTTCATCGTCGGCCGTCGGGGCGGACAACCCCCGGCTGGGCGAGGAGGGAAGTCTCCCTCATGGGGGAAAGGGAACGGCGACGGGAGCGCCACCTCGTAGGTTACGCGGAATTCTGCGGAACCGGAGAGAGGCCCTTCGGGATCCGGCAAGCGTCGTGAGCGGTTGGAGCCGCACGCTCTCGTCTCCTTCCGCGGCAAGCACACGGGGATCCGTTGTGCCTTGCCGCTGGACTTCTGGTTCCAAGCAACGAAGCGAGCGCAGCAAACGCGCGCTCTGGTCGCCTTCCCCGGCAAATGCTAGGGAATGGCTTTGCCTCAAGAATGCGGCGCGCACGGGAGAACCCGGCCGCCATTATCGGCGCATACAAACATTCGCCGCCGATACCTCCGAAGTCGCGCCCCTGTCCCAGCCGGTAAGTCGGAAGTCCTTCTTACGTAGCCTTCTATTTCCGAGGAATGCCTCGTTGATGTTTTGTAGCTAGCTGGCCCGCTCTGTGTATTGATTGCAAGTGTAATAAATAGCATATGAGTGTTAACGCTGTGTCGTCCCTTCCCTTTGTCCCTCGAGCACGAACCCCTCCGCGGTTAGCGAGCGGGAACGCTGCATCCGCGGAGTGGGAGTGCGGGCGGGGCGAAAGGTTTGTCCCCCCGTATTTCCACAACGTTCAGGTGTTTACTGTCACGTTCACCTGTAATGCTTTCAAATTAGCGGCTCTAGCGTTGTCCGAATATGGTGACTCAAGTTTGCACTTAGAGTTCTAACCTGGGTTCAGAACCTTTTGTTTTGGTCAACTAATTTTAAAAAATGTGCTCGTTTCTATAGAAAATATATTAGTATGAATGTATGAATGAAAAATTTCACGCATGATCACTATTCATACTTTTATTGCTGCAGCTATTGGCGACTTTTTTTGCTGTTCCTTCATTCTGACTTCTGTAATATGCATGCATGATGTATTGCCGGGATCCATCCTGTGTAACACAACTGAAAAAATGAGGCTTCGCTTTTGAGGCACGAAACTTCCCTTTTAAAGATACCGCCAACTTTTATCCATTTTTGCAAACAAATTGGTGAATTTATTTGTGTCCACTTCTGTGCTACGAAAAAGCGCTTTTACATGGACGTCATCAAGGAAGGAGTTCTTAACGGTATATATAAATGGTAAATATGGTGGCTGTCGCAATTTGCGACGCTGCCAGCCGCTACGCTGCCAGTCGCTGCTACGCTGCTTCGTCGGCCGATTGTCATGATATCGCAGTTATTTCTCCTGCACCTCCCAGAGTGACATCGCAAGGGGCCGCCATGTGCAAGATGGTTAACCACGGATTAACAGGGTTAGTCGCGATGTCATATCAATCGTCTGAAGCGACTGTCTTGAGAGCCTTCTTTGAAGAACGTTTGCATCTGTCCTTTGAGGCTGGGCTGTAATCATTTTAAGCAATAAATTTTTCTATTTCACCAGTATAATAGATGAGTTGCGTTATCGCAAGCAGCTTGCTTTTAAGATTCATCTTCTTAAAAATGCTATGAAAACGTGTAAAAAATTGACCGCCAATAGCAAGATCAAAGGATGTCAAGGGGTATAAATTAGAGGGGGAATAAAAATAAAAAACAACTAAGTGTCCTGCCCACGCCAGTACAAATACTACAGTGAGACTGTTAAAGGAATGAAAACTAGAAGTGCCCCCCGTTAGGACGGCCAATAAAAATCAAGAGAAACACCCCCACAAATACATTCAAAGAGAGAGAGAGAGAGGCGGGTGGGGGGGGGGGGGGGGGGGGGTTGTGTGGCAAAGTCTTGCACAGAGTGCCGGGTGATGTAAGGCCGGCTCAGGACCCAGCCGCTATGCCCACATTTCATTTCAGCGTACGCGAAATGCAACAACGCTCCGGCTGTTTACCCCCGGGGGGTCGAATTAGTTCGAAGCGCTCCAGTGCGCTGTCCCTCATAGCCCGTAATGGAACGAATTTGTATTATTTCATTGTAGCGTTTCCCAGTTCCCAGGTTACTCTGCCTGCAGCAGCTTTGACTCAGGCTATGAGGGACGCCGTAGTGAAGGACTCCGGAAATTTCGACCACCTGTGGTTCTTGAACGTGCACTGACATCGCACAGTACACGGGCCTCTAGAATTTCGCCTCCATCGAAATTCGACCGCCGCGGCCAGGATCGAACCCGCGTCTTTCGGGCCAGCAGCCGAGCGCCATAACCACTTAGCCACCGCGGCGACTCTTCGGGCTGGGATAATTTAACAAACAAGCGCAAACAATGGTACATGGACTTGTTTGATAACTACGTAACAGAACCAAGAAACAATCCTACTCATGCTCTGTGCAGATTGTTGGGAGAGCAGTGGTGGTGGTTTCAATGTACATGACGGATTACTCTTACTGTGGTCTGTCGGCAATTGCTCCATCTGAGCCCCTTAATTTAAACAATGTGTTTGTACCACTGTCCCGCAAAGCCATTGTTGGCCGCTCAGTTCATGAACGCTGAGGGTACACGATGAGAGAGACGGTGTCCAAGAGAACGTTCAGTCTCCTCAGATTGCACAGGAGTGTCTCACTACAGTCACAAAAAAAAAACTGGAGTGCGCCGCTATTCGTGGTTTCACCAGTTGATGTTAGATACGCTAAGTTCTGGACACGAAGTCCTGTATTTATTTATTTATTTACTTATTTACCCAATACTGCAGACCTCTTGCTTGGGTGCAAGCAGGAAGGGCACAAAGATATAACATACAAGGGCAATAAGTCAGTAATAAAAGCATGCACGACAAATAAAACTGAAGAATATCTCTATACAGTAACTAAAATACATCATCAAAGGCCTTCAGAAAGTCAACAGCGGATATCACTCTCTCAGGGAGAGCATTGCAGTCAGTAACCGTCCTCGGAAAAAAAAAGAAAGAAAATTTATAACCGTTACTTTTCGCGAAATATAGCGCTGAACTATAGTCGTGCTGATGAGGAGTTCAACGTGTTTCTGAAAACTGTACATGGCATTACGCCGATAAAAGAGCTGGTTCACTGATCCGCCACAAAGATAGGCGACAGCAATTACACAACCAAGACTGCATCTTGCAACTAACTCCCCAAATGATTGTTGAGATTGGCCTTCTGGACGCTTCCATTGCGTTCGCCCAAAAAATTCTTCTACAAGCATCTGACATCCCTGCATTCGGCGTCCTTGATTTTTTTTATTTTTATACATATTAATTTGGCTTCTAATCACGAGCCTAAATCCAGGAGTTCACTAAGGTGGCACTTTGGGCTAGTTGTAATGCAGCGAAAAGATACGGCGCCGGTGAGACATGACACACTGTATCACTGCGTCCTGCTTCTGCTGGGATGTATCTCTTCTCTACCTTACAACTCGTCAAAAAGAACCACGCGTTTTCACTCCACACGGCGTCCCTATCGAACGGCCTCAACAAGCCCTTCAGCCATCTTGCCTTTTCCGTCCCCTCTTTCTCTTCTAACTGGGCGCCTTTCTCAATATCCTGCTACTGAACATGCGTTCCTCAGGAGCAGCGAAGGCTTCACGCCGCACTGATAGTTTTTTTTCGCCCACAAAGCCCTACTTGCTCCTTCCTCCTCCTACAGTGTGGAATCCGAACAATGGTTAACCGCCCAACCCAACCCCGCAGCTGAGCGCCCTCCCGTCTGCCTGCATGCGGCTATGCGAGACAGGAAAGGGGAAAAGAAAAGAGAGAAGGAGTTCAGGGTGAAGCGGCCCGTGGTGGCAGTTTGCCGAACTAAACGGCCATGTCCCTGAAAGCTGGGCTTGTGAGACGCCTTTGGCGGAGGTCTGTAAATTAATTCCGCCCGCCAGGGGTTATCAAAAAGCGTGTGCCGACATCGCACAGCACACAGGAGTTTCTGCGTTTCAACCCCATGGAAATGCATCTGCCGAGGTCAGGATTCGGTTCCGTTCGGTTCGGTTCCGTGAGCCACATGGCCGAGCCCAATATATGACGCAGAAAGCAGTGCATTGGCGCGGCCACTCACACTCGGTGTAGCTGGTGGCGACCATGGCCAGGATGTGGTTGTCGAAGAATTGCGTCAGCGGAGTCTTGGAGAAGAGCTTCAGCTGCAGCGAGTGTGTCGTGGTGAAGTGGTGGTTGTCCTCTTTCGTGATCCACCCGCACCGCTCATCCTTGTCGGAGCCGAAGTTAAACTTGGTGATGACCTGCGAGCAGCGCCCAAGAGGTCAGCGCTGGGTAAGCAGCAATGACTTTACATTTTGTGTTGGCCTGTGCTGGCTTGCTGCTTGCCAGCAAAGCAAACAGTCAACATTTTTGCTGCTAGAGGAACGCGCTCAAACCGAACTCGCTTCAAAAACCGAAAGCTTGGGTCAGAACGAAGAAGCTACTCCGACTACGGTTTTCGCAGAACCCGAGTCGTCATCCACCCAGGAAAGGCAAAACGTGCCTTTTGGGAGCCAGAACGTGACAGAGCCGGCCCGTCGACGTCATGTCCATTGCAAGCACTATGCATACGCCGACAAGGACATGACCGAGCGACGGCTTTGCATCGTCCTTCGCGCACATCGACCATATTCACTGACCGAGATGTAGTCGATGCAGGACTCGTTGAGCACGCCCCTGCGCAGGTTCATCTCGACCACGGAGACTATGAGGCCCGAGCTGCCCGGCGCTGAGAACTCGAAGCTGCAGCCGTTCTCGCCCGTGGCGCGGAGGTCGCGCAGCTGCTTCGCCGTCAGGATGCCCGCCGACTGGGGCGCCGACGTGTCGTTCAGGCTCTGCTTATGGTCCTTGCTGTCACAGTGGTCGTTCAGGGACACTGCGCAGTGACAGCGCAGAGCATGGGAATAGTACTCAAAGGAATGCGAGGTTGTCCGTCGCGCTATCTTGCGCGCGTAAATGCGTACCTATCGAGACACTCACCGATTTTGTACAGAACCGGGTCGTTCGGAAAGATGGCGGCGTCTACAACGGTGACGGCCAGAACAGTTGCGGTGAACAGCCACACCAACATGTCTTCTCAGAACGCCAGGTAAACGGCAAGTGCGCGAGCAGGGCGTTAGCTCGAGGTCACGGGGACGAGCGCGCGAACACGTCCTCTTTCTTCTTTCCTAAAATCTGATAAGTGCCTCGTACGTATAACCAATTAACGTTCCTGATAATTTTTCGCCTCTTTGTTACGCGACCACATCCTTTCTCTGGATTAGCCATCGAAATCGCCCCTTTGTGTCATTACCCTTGTGTAATATGAACTTTATTGCTTGAAACAGAATATCCTGATATCCACCTAGAGCCGATGATCGGCATTTTACCTTTTCTGACGAAATAAATGTCTTCCGATTGAATTCTTGGAGGCACTGTGCTCGATTGCAGCAACAGCTTAGCTCCAGTTGACCCGCTTCTTTTGGTCCTCCTCACTGAGCCCTGGCCAATCCCCCGTCGTGGGTACGTGCCATGTCACTAATGCAACAGCAACAACCGATTGTGAGCCTAAGTTTAACAAAAACGCTTTCATATAGCGTTCGTTGCATTCGCCCCGATATGAGACGGCAAACTACTAATTTATTGGAACAGAGCTTCTATTGCTGAAGCCGGGGCCCCTCTTAGCGAGTTTCGTGGCATATGCTTTATAGGTGGGGCAGCGCGGTTAACCAGTTCACCCGCAAAATATAGTGATTTCGTGATGAGATTTGAGACAGGAAATGGGTGAGCACGGTTGCTCAAGATTTCCAGCTCACGTTTCCAGCTGTTGTCCCGGGTGTAGTGTATGACCTGTGTGATGCTGGGGTGTGTTGTGATGCATTAGTCTGGGTTGGGTTTTCTGATGCATGAGTCGCAAAGCGTGTGTGATGCGCCACAAAGAGGGTCAAAAATGCCTGCTTATTGTACCAAAAGATGTGAACGTTTTCGAAAAGTTACGTTTTTTGGCAATATCTCCTCGAAAAAAAATAGCGCAATTAAAACGAAAGATCGGAGAAAGGAAACACACGAACAATCACTTTCCTTCTTTTAGTTGCTTTGTTTCGTTCTGTCAAAATGCGATAGGAACTCGCCAACTATGCAGCGCTGCAACATCTCCTGCTTTTAGTAACCAATAGACACGTGATTTTCTTCTTACAGAAAATATAGTGGAAACGAATGTGTAGTAACATAGAGGTAACTACTTTTTTCTTTGCCTTTTAAGGTTCGTGCGTAAAAATGCAGTGGTGTTTACTGTGACCACGTCTCCGCGTCTTTCACAAAGGTGATCATCAGCGTGACTACGCCCACCGCAGGGCAAAGGCCTCTCCCATGTCTCTCCAATTAACCCTGTCCTTTGCCAGCCGCGCCCACATGCCACCACATGCCCTCAAAATTCTTAATCTCTTCCGCCCACCTACCCTTCTGCTGCCCCTTGCTACTCTTGCCTTCTCTTGGAATTCACTCCATTATTCTTAAGGGCTAGCGGTTATCTTGCCTTCGCATTACATGCCCTTCCCGAGCCTATTTCTTCCTCTCGATTTCGACTAAGATGTTATTAACCCGCGTTTATTCCCTCACCAACTCTGCCCGCTTCCGGTCCCTTGACGTTACACCTATCATTTTTCTTTCCATAGCTCGCTGCGTTATCGTTTAGCTTGAGGTGAACCCTTTTTGTTAGCCTCCACCTTTCTCTGCCCCGTAGGTGAGTACTGGAAAAATACCGCTGTCGCATACTTTCCTCTTGAGGGATATTGGTAAACTGCCACTCGTCATCTGAGAGAACCTGAACCCCCAGCACCTCGCTGCCAATTGTGAACTGCTGTTTGCTTGCTATAGACTGTTGAGCATCACTTTGGTTTTCTACATGTTAATTTTGAGATCCACCATTCTGCTCTGCCTGTAACACATTGACCATGCTTTTC
This sequence comes from Amblyomma americanum, assembly GCF_052857255.1. Lineage (NCBI taxonomy): Eukaryota > Metazoa > Arthropoda > Arachnida > Ixodida > Ixodidae > Amblyomma > Amblyomma americanum. The sequence continues at coordinate 104,459,698 of NC_135498.1, forward strand.
ATTTCATCTCCTGAGTGAGTCAGCGAGGCAATGTCATCAGCGAATCGCAGATTATTTAGCTTTTATTCATTGCGCCCTATCTCATGAACTCATGTTGTATGTAAGGTGTGCGTATCCGATAAAAATGCGACACGAAATCATTTTCATAAAACGTTTCATTGGCCCAAGATAGGCCTTCCAGGTGCTGGTCGTTGTCTACTGCATTATAGCACTTGATCTGTCATCTGTTTCTTATAGGTAACTATTTACTACAGTTTCCTGCAATCTTTGAAGAGGATGTTTGCTGACGCTTACCTTTGCAAGCGCATGAAGTGCACACGTCAGCTCTTTCGTATACAGCTTATGCCTACGTGGCTCGCTCAGAAGTTTTCCTTGGCGTCTCATTGAGGAGGGAGCAAATTTGAGGACCGCGCCAGTACAAAAAAATCTGAACCCTTGGAATGTCGTTAACCAATCTGTAAGTCTAAAGTTATCGCTGTAAAATAACACAACAGGTGAAGACAATTCTGGCTTGCAACGCTAAGAGCGTTTGGCACGACGGAAAATGGGAAACGTCTACGCTTTCCGGTCTTGCCATCGGTACACCGGAAGCCTCAACAAATCTGGTGCAAAAGCATAGTGCACCTAAGAACCGATGAAAAGAGCGCTATATAACTCGAACACTAGTGTTCCGTCATTCGGTTAACTGACACTGCAGTGTGTCTTGAATAAGTCCCCTCTTTACAGACACCTCAAATTAAATAGTCTCAAACGCTGACAAGAAAGGAAACAAGGCATTTACACTACCACCACTGAGCAGGTCCGCCGCAAGTTATAGATCTTGGAACGGACCAAGCCAGTCATCTGTCACATAAAGTGCCCGACGCAAGACACACCCAGTCAAGTGGCTAAGTACTAGATTGCATTAAAATTCCCGCATGTATGCTCACTGTAGGGGTGGTGCTCTCGCTCAAAACCAAGCACGTGGCGACAACACCGGAGTACGCGCAAACCTTAGGAGATCGAATTAACCCGACCGCCAGATACGGTCGCGGGACGAGCCATATCCCAATTTTTTTAAGCAACAACCAAATAGCCCAGTAACGTAGCCAGTATCAGTGGATAACAAATCTCTCAGCTCGACGCTTGCGGGTAGACATCTCTGGAATGAAGCAAAGGCTTGCCGGTGAACACGCACGAGACCTGAAGAAGCGCGCATATTTCTCGACGAACAGACGCAGATATCAATGGCACACACTATTAAACAGAGTTTGACGCAATTATGACTGGGTCAGCGTCGCGGACTTCTTAGCAGTTCGTGCCAAACACACTAGTAGACAGATGAATCTTTCCATGTGTTTGACGCCTCTAGAAAGTCACTATCAGCGCATTCCCGCCGTATATTTCATATAGAGAAGCGAACGTTTCGGTCGACTACTTAAGCATATATGTACTAAAAAAGTCTATAGTGGAAATCAAACAAAATAATAAAGTCTCTTAATCTCTCATAGCGCTAAGTGGTGCTCCGGGAAGCAATACAAGTAGGCAAACCAACACAGAAGCAGCAATCGAACAGACGTACTGCTATAAATATGCCATTTTTCTGGCAACTTGTTGCCAGTCGACGTAGTATTGGCTGACAAACGTGCAGCATTGCTGGTTCGAGCTACGTACGCTATATGCTCTAGCGGCGACGATCACAAACGGTGCTGAACAGTTTTTGCATTTGCTTGAGACAAAGCTCGCTGTATAGCAAATAAGCTGCAACCACGCTAAAGCAGAAAATCAGCAGTTCCCAGTTCAACACTTTTGGCTAGATCTTTTATTATTGCGCAAATATCTATTGCGAGTTCATCCTTTCGTCAAAGTCGGAAATAGATAAAAATTTCATGATCACCTGGGGTCGCTGTTTTTTCCCTGCTAACTTAGAAAACTGGTTTATACATTGTTTTTATCTCGGTTTAATACGTCGCGCATACTCAAGTGTGCACAGGCCATCATGGGGCCGATGCATTGGTCAACCTCGGTGGTCGCTAGTGGGATTTTTCCTTTTTTCGCGCCGCGAAAAACGAGAGCGAATTTTTGAGCGCCTGCTTCCGCTCCATTTCGGTCAGAACTCGAATAGGGGCAGCTTTCTTGGGCTTTTCGATGAACACTTCGGGCAGCCAGTGGACGACCCCGATGCTCAGCAGGGTCGTGAATGCCGCGAACATGCTGAAGGCGGCGTTCGCGTTCCGCCCGGTAAGCGTGATGAGGGAGACGCTAGACTGCGTTCCGGCACCACCGAAGAAAATGGACAGGCTCACGCCGATGCTTCGAATGTGCGTGGGGAAGATGTCTCCCACGTAGCACAGGACCACGCCCAGCGCAGCCGACACGGCAACCTTCATGCCTGCGTATACGAAGGGGATGGCCGGGTTGTAGTCCCTGCTGATCACCGCCGCCTCGGCCAAGGCGCAGCTGCACACGACGACGAGCAGCGCGGCCAGCGTGTCGCACAAGCCCCACTTGGTCATGGCCCAGTAGGTGGCCGCGTAGTAGGCAGTCGAGAGGAAGACGTGCGCCACATGCCAACGGAGAGCCGTCGCTCTGTCCCTAACCAAGACGCCAAAGTAGACGGCGCTCAGCGTAAACCTGGCGATGAAGACAGACACCGCACGACGACGCATCTTTACCGTTTCGATGATGCCCTCCACAGCGGACACAGTGGTCGTGGACGACTGGCTGCGATCCAACTTCCCCAGCTGAGTCATGATAACCGTGAGGGTCGACTTGGCCTTTTTCATGTCCACGCCGTTGAGTTGGGCCGCTGTCAGGATGGCCACTTCGGCGTCTCGCATGTTACCCGTGGTGAGGAGCCACGCGGGTGACTCTTCCTGCAGGCAGCACCAGGTGGCGCACATGGCCGTCGGAACGAGGAGCAGTCCCTGGGCGAGCAGCCAGCGCGGTTCCAGCAGCGGAACGGCGTGCATAAGCGGCGGCACCACGGTGGCCGCCACGGCAGTGTGGAGCAGAGTGAAGAGCGAGCGTCACGCGTTACCGGTCACCTCGTGCAGCAGGATGAATGTGAGGATGTATGTGGCGGAGCCAGCGGATACGGCCACGATGCGGGTGACGACTAAGGAGGCGTACGTGGCCGCCACGCTGGTGCCTACGGAGGAGAAGAGCATTACGAAGGCACAGGCCAGCAGGACGGGCCTCCTGCCCACGCGGTCGGGCACGAAGCCAGCCACGGGCGCCAAGAATGTGTAGCCCACGACGTATGCGAGGGAGGACAAGTCATACAGGCGCCGCCGCTAGCACACGAGGTCGAACAGGCTCACGATGCTGTCCCTCTTGTCGGTGATGTCGTAGCCCCATTTGTGGCAAGGCACGGCTGTCCTGTTTTCCAGGAGGCTGTCCTGCAGGCCGCGAGAAACGCTCAAGAATGTCACATTGGAAACGGCACTTTTTGAGGTTCAGAATTACTAAAGCAATAGTGTTAAAGTATCCGTTCTGCAGAAAATCTGGTGTTGGTTTCGTGACCGAAAAATTACGGACGTGGCTCTAGCAGGTGGTCTCCAGAGAGCGACCTAGAACTCAGGTGGCCCACCTAGGTATATTACCTTGCAGCGTCATCGGTCCACCGGATAGCTAGCACCGGATAGTGTCCACCGTATAGTGAGCAGACTCCACCGTGGCAGGTGGCAGTAAATTAATCATTGGTCTCTCGGAAAGAGCAACCCGCATGGGCCGCAGAATGCCCACCTCTGGGAGCACCTGCGAGAGTAGGGCACTGGCGCATCGCTTAACCGCTGCACCACTGCGCCATTCTTGTGGATGAGGACTCCCAGGGATCTATGAATGTAAAGTAGAGAAAAGCCTTCTGAATACATCGGAATTAACCCATTGCGCTATCTCATAATTCCCTTAATGCGGAGCTTAAGTGTTCCCTCCAATTTTTTTTTAATTATGAAGCCTCCTAGCTGAGCCCTTTCCTGGTGAACATACTTTGAGCGATGTACCAAGACTGTGTCCGAAAAAAATAAATTTCGCCCGAGCGCGTGAATGAACGCTGGCTCTGGCCGGGAGCTGGACGTGCTACCGGTGCACGCCTGTAACTGCAAGTGGAATATTATGTTGGTGCTGTTGCTCTGGTGTTGAGGAATTTCAAGGCGCGCCCCGTTGCGCAGTGCCGGCTAGGTGGCGAGTTGGAGCAGGTGTAAAATACGCGAGTTGCGTCCCTTAACGCCTAACCTCTGGTTTCGCTTAACTTGCCACTGCCGGAAGACGAAGGATGAGCATTAGCAGACACCCGGAGACGGCCAGTTTCCTGCTTGTTCGCTTCGTCTCCCAAGTTTGCTATAATCCATGGACGCTCGAGAAGTTTTGTGGAGAACCAGGATTCCTCACTCTTGGCTGCTAACGAAAGGAGTTTTTTTTTTCTAGCTGAAACGCGAGAGCCGATAGGCTTGTCACTTTGCTTCAAGTTTGTCATGGCTAAAATCTAACGAACGGATGGAATGAGCTGAAGAGTTTGGACGGGTGAGGGAGCTCGTTAAACGAATGATCTGCCACCAAAATTGAGGAATGCGTCTAGAGACCATAATTTTGAACTATAGTGAACATCTGAGTCTACGCTCTGCTGATAATGTGGAACCTTGGTGTTTGCCCAAACAACGGTGTTCATTTTTTCTTTCACTTTCTTCCTTGCCTAGATGACAGGCTACTAATCCAATATCATCATCCCAAGAGGTTAAAGAAGCACGTGGCAAACGCTCCATAGCTATGATTGTAAATTAGACACTATTCTTTGCTGGTGGTCTGACATTGACTCACTACGGTCACCCAGTGGACTTAGCGTTCGGCTTGTGAGAGGAAGGTCGCGGGATCGAATGTCGACCACGGCGGCCACATTTCGATAGAGGCGACATCTAAGTATGCTCGTGAGCAGTACGATATGAGTGACGTTAAAACCACAGGCTGTAGAAATCAACCCGGAGTCCCCAACCACTCACGTAGAAAAAAAAGGGGGGGGGGGGGGAGGCTGGATGGGCTAGTAACTAAGCGCAGCTGTTACTATAACACTGCTTGTTACTACCTTAATTGTTAGTATTTACAGTGCTCTAAAATGTAATGTTAGTAAAAATCGACACTTACTGTCTTTTTTTACTATATCTGGTTGCCCGTTACAACCCTGTTAGTAATCGTTTAGTGCATAAAAGTTACTGAAGGTAAATGACCCAGACATTGGCATACATAAAATGCTTTCCCAATCAAATATATTTTCAGCGTCAGGCGCTTTGTTATGTTAACCTTTTCTGCATTCGTAGGTTCGTAATTAACGGTGGCATCTAAGCTCACAGCCGGTAACAGCCACTGGTACAAAACTGAGGCTGCTGGCATAATTTCATTGCCTCATGCTTTCTACTCTACCACCGATGTAAGACTAAGAATGGGTGCTGCGGCATGCACACCGTTGGCAGAACATTTTTGTCAGGCACTGATCAAATTATTTTTCGAATAATACAAACTTAATGTACCACTAAAACACACCGAGCTAAGTATAGCAACACTTGCGACGAATAGTTTACTAAGTTTTTTTGTTAAGTACCACGGCCGTTACTTAAAACAGTACCATGCGCATATGCGCAGAGTTTTTAATCTGCCCGGGGGTGCTGGTACCTAGTTAGCACCCTCTCTCTTTTTCATCGCTCTCCTCATTCCTCCAGGCGTGCTCCTTGGCAAGAGATATTTATTTTACTCTCAGGACACATAGTACATTACAGAGGGGAACGGCATTTCATATAAATAAAAAGATAAAAATGGCTGTGGTTTAGCTCTGGTTAAACCTAGAGTGACGCGATAGCTGCAGCTGGCCGAGTGGAACTCACTCGGTCGTATTGCAAAGTCAGTCTTTCGCCGCTCCGTTTCGCCTGGGCGTTCTTTCTTCATCTTCGTCTCCGGACGTGGATTCACTCCCTCGTCCCCTCTCCATCTATCCCCCCCCCCCCCCCACTCGGTTTCGCCGGCAGTTGCTCTGTACCACGTGACCAGCCACGGCGCCGCCACGGAGCTCAAGGGCGGCCACCGCAGCTCAAGGGGCCCCACGCTGAAGTCTCGAAGTGCTAGCGTGATGTAGCAATCGCTACAAAAGATAAGGGGGCCAAGTACTAATCTTTGAGAAACCCCAGAACCAAGTGGCACAGTAGAGGAATGAGCGTTATTAATGCTGACAAATTCAACAGAACAAGAAAATCCACGGATCCAGTAAAGAACTGTAGGATCAATGTTCAGGACACTTAATCTACGTAATAGCAGTGAGCTATTAACTTTATCGAACGGTTTAGCAGAATCAAGAAGTATGCAGTCAGATGAAAAAGCGGAGTCCATTTAGAAGTGCAAGTCGTAAGCGAAGGAAAGTAGTTGAATGTGACAAGAGAAAAACTTTCGAAAGCCATGCTCTGTTACAGAAAAGAAATTATCCTCCAGAAAATTAACATGTGAAAATATATATATACCATTTTTTTGCATGCTATTTATCTCAAAGATATGGGATCTCAAAGATATGGATTCTTTATCTCCGGCTTATCTTCAGTCTCCCAGTCTTCAGTCGTACATCATGATGATATGATTGTGAGAATATGCATTTCATGATGATAAAACTATACTGTTTAGCATTCCGTATAAATCGGCCATTTATACCATCAATTCCGCTACAAGATGCTAGTTTCCAATTGATTATCGGTATGATGCGTTGCATGTCGAGCATGGTGGGACCGATTGCGAAATTATCGCACAGCTGGAGATCGGGACGTTGGGTAACATTGGTGGATGAAGAAGGAAACGACTTAATGAAAGTATCAATTAGCACAGTATCCCAGAGGCGGTCGAGAGCAGGTTCGTCAGTGGGTGGAATAACGACACTTTATTGGTGTTTCCAGTCTTTAGGATGTTCAGTAGGGTTACTTTAAAGAAGGTGGATACAGTTGACTTCTGTGCTTGTTAATATTCAGAACCAGCTGTTTTGTATGTTCTATAATGGGCAGGTTTTAATGAATATTTAGCAGTTCGAAAAATAATTTTGTTTTTGTTAGAAAATTGTTTAACTATCAGTTATACCATGAAGCATGGCTATTGGAATACACACGACGAATAGGGATAAGACGATGAATCAGTTAAGGCACTTTGCTTCGGTACATGCACCGGTTTGTTTCAATTGAGCGCTCGGGAAAACCTTGTTAGAAAATATCTAAAACGGAGCCCAGATATTAATTGCTACAAAGTGATCTTTGTTATAGTCGCTAATGATCTTGGAGCGTTTTGACTACGCTGCATACGATAAATCGAATGTGAAATGCAAGATATCGTGATCGCTCAGGCCGGGCATATATAGTATGTGTGACAAGGTGTGTTCAGATGATGTTAGTAGAAGATCGAATAAAAAAAAAAGTCTTTTTGTGGCAGTGCCTCACGCGAACATCGTGTTTATCAGCAAGTAACCAACGATACGTTGGCACAGATATAAAATAGCTGTCGGGACGAGTTTTTTTTTTTTACTTTGCTGTGCGCATTTTTTTCGCTCCAGTGTACTTCGCCGTTCCTCTCATGAAGCGTGCGGCTGGAAACAGCGACATCGCCTTCGGCGAATCCCATGTCGCCTGTGTAAATGTGCGAGTCCGTAGCAGAAGATATGCTGCCCCCGGCCCCATCGCTCAGTCTCCGGGCGGGGGGGGGGGGGGGGCAATCACCCCTCCCCCCCCTGCAGTCGGCGTCTATGACCATGCGAAAATATCCGTCTTCAATTAACTGCATGCAATGAATGCTTGGCTTGTGCCAGGGTGCCATGCATACTTAGCTCTGGTTGTACAGCAAACAAGGTTTTCATGCACAAGTGCCTGTTACTAGTAAAAAAACTACTCTGCTTACGTCGAATGAATGCGAAAGCATTGTTGCGTTTGTGGTTTGTGCGTTTGTGTAATGTAATTCCGGTTAGCCACTAAGCTGCACACCATTCTGAGCTGCATGGGTTAATGCCCATGTATGCAGAATTGGTCATTTTCTACTTGAAATTCATAGGTGGCGACGTGTCCTCATACCTCTCTCTACCAGCGCAGTGGTGCTGCGGTTAAGAGGTGCGCCACTACACTGGCTGCAGCTTGCGCGGCGCTCCTCTGAACAGCCCAGTTTACACGATTTACCGAGTAGCTCAGGTAGCCGCCGTTAAGTGTCCACACTTTCTGTTAACATTTTCTGATAAGGCCAAGCATGAGCCAGATAATTCTTACGCTTGAAAAAAGTTCGTGCTTGATACTGAGTGTTGCTGATGAGATTAGTTCCTGGCACTTGCTTACCGGGTTAGTAAATGTTTATTCCAGCAAGAAATGAGCTTGGGCAGCGTATGTAATGCGAAGGCTAGATAAACGATGGCCGTTAAAGGTGACAGACTGGATTCCAAGGGAAGGAAATCGTTGCAGGAGTGAGCAGAAAGTAAGGTGGGCGGATGAGGTTAAGAAGTTTGCAGGTGTATGTTGGGTGCAGCTGGCACAGGACAGGGTTAATTGTAGAGACATGGGAGAGGCTTTTCTCCTGTAGCGGGCGCAGTCGGGCTGATGATGATTAGGATGAAATGTTTATACCGTCAACTTTATTTCCTTTAGTTACTAACAAGGTAGTAATTTATGACACAGTTAATACCTGTTTTGTTAACTGCAATTAGCTTTCTTTAACTGATTATGGATTTTAATTGTAGACCACACTCATCTTCATGATGTTAAACCCTACGTATAGAGTGCTGTAACATGTATTCGGTGTTATCACCGTAGAATGCTATATGACCACTGCTGTCCAAGGCATGCAGCGGAGGACAGGTGGTACGCATAACAGCTATTCCGCATTCATCTACATTTCTTGTCTTTAATGAAATAATGCCAGATAATGTATTACTGCGTGCAGTGAGCTCTGTGAGCTTCTCATGTCTCAGCAAAAGCCTACTGTGAGGGGTTTGTTCAAAAATCCTATAAAACCAAACTGTCCTCGTGTAGTACAGGGTGCGGCCTGAAAAAAAGTGGACTAAGCTTAAGGTATACCTTAAGAGTACAAAGCGAAAGCACTAGAGATCTCTACCGTGCTAGTGCGCGCCTTCTCGTTCATAAATTCACAGATCCCGGGAGTCCTCATACCACTAATTGCGCATTGGTGCAGTGGTTAATAAGCGATGCGTCACTGCCCCGGCAGCCGGCTGTTCCAATTACAGCCACCGGTGTGGCTGGTGAGACCTAGGTTTCTCTTCCCGAGTTGCCGTAAGGCTAATTTGTGCACAGATAGTTGTTCGGGCAGCGCAGTATCAAGGAGCGGAACGGGCAGCGAGATGATGAGGACGTGCATCACATGGGCTCCGTCAACGTTTGCTCGTGGTGGCGGAATATCGACATGAAGTGACCTGCTTTCTATCGGACACAGTCAGTAAAGGTGTTGTGCACCTCTACGCACCATTTTTCGGCCCTTTTCGCCCATTGGAACCGATTTAGGAAGATTTTCCTGTCGCGCCAGGCGTGGGACGCCGTCACCGATTAGGCCTAACGCCGCCGGCTGCTCATCGCCCTGTTCGTCTCCGGGTCTACATCGTCACAGATGGAGTACCACGTCGATGGCGTAGTGATTTCCCCAGAAGAATTCGAACATGATCCACGGTGGTCCCGCGCCGTCCGGGCCCACAACAAGCTCTACCCCACCAAGAAGCCGTCATCGTCCAATGACACGTCAGCAGCGTCCAGTTCCCGGGCAGGTCCAGACAAGCCCGCTCAACCGCCGCAAGGCAAATCTACTCCACCGAAAATCAAGAAACACGCTCCACTTCCTCGTCTACCAGTTTGAGACCTCAAGATTGTGTTCCGCCCGGGCGATGGTCTCGACCTGCGGCCCTTGAACGGCGGAGCTCTTCTCCAGCTTCTCTGCACTGGCGCAGAGATGGACTACGCGCAAGCGTGGAGCCAGGACAAGCTCCGAATCAACCCTTACAATAACTCGTTCACCGTGAGTACGCCTTCGGAAGCCCGAATGAAACGATATGTCCAACTTCAAGAACTCAGCATCCACGAGCAACAGTATCCGATGAAGACATACGTCGCGGCCCCCGACAACGCCGTCAAAGGTATACTCTACAATGCGGTATATAACCAGACTCAAGAAGATATTTTCTCCGACCTCGTGGCGCTGAACCCCAGCCGCCACTTCACGATCGTCGACGCCCGCCAACTAGGCCGCACCAAGTCCATCTTGGTCACCTTTATTGACACCACGGAAGTTCCAAGACAGCTCGTCTTCTACGGCACCCTCTACACGTGTCATCCCTTCAAGGCGAAAGTTGAAGCATGCTTCAACTGCCGCAAGCCAGGCCATCGTGATGATGTGTCCGAAAGAGCGCACCGACCTTTGTCCTCGCTGCGGCGCGTCTCATCCCATCTAAGAAACCCCGGATTGCACTCCCAAATGTATCCTGTGTAATGGAACGCACTTCATAGGGACGCGCAAGTGCAAAGTACGCTTCGAACGCTCCGGCAACACCACGCCGGTCTCCACTCTACGAACAACGCCCCCGGCGAGTCCACCCCCGTCTTCGCCACCCAAGAGTCCCAGGGCATCCCGAAGCCGCCAACGCTCCATCTCCCGCCCAAGAACTGGTCGCAGTCGCAGCCGTTCTGTGTCCTTCCCACCACTTCCGGGCCAAAGGGTCCACGACTCTTCGAAACAGGTGAGCTGGGGGCCGCAGTCTTCCTCGCTCGAGAAGGAAATCGCGGAGCTAAAAGCACAATTGTCCTCCCAGAGTCGCGAAATTGCTGCTCTAAAAGAGCAACTGCAAAACCTTTTAAGGCGTGAAAACTCCCCACCGACATTGCCCCCAGTGGTGCAAACCCCGACACATCCAAACGTGCCCCGTTCCTCCTCCGTCTCTTCCCTCTCCGCCACCTCCTCGCGCGCCACGTCACCGGCATGTGGGCTCCCCGCTAAACGCAAGTCCGCCGATGACGCCAATTCTCCATTCCAACCAGTCACTGACAACCTTGTACACCAGGTGACGTCTTTCATGCAAGATTTTGAGAAACGCATGATGGTGACGCTAAACACGTTCCGCTCTGAAACTCAAACGTGGATGAAGAACATTTCTGACCGCGTGGCGGTGCTCGAAACCGCCAGAGCAATCTGGAGGCCAATGTCGCGCAGTTACAAACTAAGATTCACGAGCCTCTTCCCAGAGGTCATACGCCACCCCTTGCATCTTCCGCTCTCTCTTTCAATGCCCAACATGGCTGCGACACCCCAAAACATTAAGGTGTGGCAGTGGAACTGCAGGGGTTTTCGCTCAAAGCGAGATAACCTGCAGCTTTACTTACAAACCCTCTCTAGCCGCGACGCCACCGCGGTCATTGCGCTTCAGGAAACTCTGACGTCAGTCAAGCTCCGAAACTACACCGCATACGAACCTTCTACCCAGCCACAGACCAGGGTCGCCACGCTCGTACATCGCAATCTCACTGCGATAGAGCACCCATTAGAGGTAGACGACATAGACGGTCTACTGCTGGAGCTTCTCCCTCCCACACGCAAGTCACTTAGCCTCTTCATCCTCAATCTCTATAGCCCCCCAAAAGGTCCTCCTGCCCCTCTTCTTGCGGCTTTCCGCAAGACGCTCTCGATCAGTTCGAACAACTCCCTGTTGGTAGTGGGCGACTTTAACGCCAATCACATCAGTTGGGGGTACCGCAGGGACTGTCGCAAAGGCACCTCCCTGTGGTCATTCATTCAGGACGAAGGCCTCTCCCTTTTGAATGACACCACGATCCCCACCCGTATCGGTTCCAGTGTTAAGCACAACACCAGCCCAGACCTCACAATTAGCAAACACATTCGCGACAGCCGATGGATCAACACGACACACTCCTTTGGCAGCGACCATTATATCATTTCCACAGAGGTCAATATCTATTCCATTACCTCGCCAAAACGACGAGGGACACAGGTGGTGGATTGGGACAAATTCCGCCAACTTCGGCGCCTAACCCCGAACACCATCACGGACCTCTCTGAATGGACCGCCAGTCTCAACCGCGATGTCGCCCGCGCTACCTCTACCATTCCCGAACCTGAGGCCACGTCGGCTGCTGACAGCCGGCTCCTCCACATGTGGGAAGCACATGCCAGCCTGCAAAGGCGCTGGCTCAATCAAAAGCACAATCGGCCCCTCAAACGCCGTATCGCTCATCTCGTACGCGAGATTAAAACACATGCACGCGACCTGGCCCATCAACAGTAGGGACAGGTCTGCGATCGCATGAGTGGCAATTTAGGCCTCAACGACACCTGGTCCCTCCTCAGATATCCCCTGGACCCGGGTCACACGAAGGCCACCCAACGCAAGCACGTCACACGCATCTTGCACCAGCTCCCCCTCTCAGACGATGCACTCCTCCAAGCCCTCAAAGATCAATATCTCACCACCACCCCTCCCACCCCCCTCCCCCGTACACGGGAGACCCCAACCCGGAACTCGACGCAGACATCTCTCCGGCGGACGTTCAGGCGGCCATGCACAAACTTCGGACCACGAACGCCCCCGGCGCTGACAGAGTCACCAACAAGGCGCTCCGCAATCTCGACGGCCAGTCCGTGGAGGCTGTTGCAGACTTGTTCAATCACTTCTGGCGAACGGCAACCCTCCCTTCGCAGTGGACTCATGCCCGCATAACTTTCATCCCCAAGCCAGGAAAGCCTTTTGAGATAAGGAATCTCCGTCCCATTTCCCTTACGTCTTGCATCGTCTAGCACGTCGTCCCTGGTCGCATCCAGGAACACATGGACGACAACCTCCTCTTCTCCCCAACGATGGTTGGTTTCCGTCCCCACCTCTCCACCCAAGATATCATGCTTCAGCTCTCAGAAGACGTCCTCCACCCCCGAAACACGAGGCGCACGCGCGCGGTCCTGGCCCTGGATCTAAAACAGGCATTCGACAATGTACATCATTCGGCCATTTGGACGTCCTGTCGTCCCTACACGTCGGCACTCGTGCCCATCAGTACATCTCAGCCTTCCTCCGCCACCGCACAGCTGAAATCACTTTTGGCTCACTCTCCTCCCCTGTTTACACCCTCGGTAGCCGAGGTACCCCTCAGGTATCGGTACTCTCCCCGCTTCTGTTTAATATAACTCTCATCACCATGGCAAAGGTTCTTTCAGCCATTCCCGCCCTCTCGCACTCTTTATATGCCGACGACATCACCCTGTGGACCTCCACGGGTAATGTCGGCACCATTGAAGAGACACTACAAGCGGGGGCAGATGTGGTGACCTCCTATGCCCATCAGGTCGGCCTTGCATGCTCTCCTACAAAATCGGAACTTCTGGTCCTTCGCCCCCCTCGGGGAAGACTGGACTAAACTCCCCCACCTGGCATCGATGTCACCATTGATGCCACCTGCATACCAGAGGTAGACAAAGTTCGCATCCTGGGAATGGTTCTCCAGAACAATGGCAAGAACACTGCCACAATCACCAAGCTCACTGCTACCGTTCAACAAACCGTTCGCCTCATCAGACGAATCGCTAACAAACACCGAGGCATGCGGGAACACTTCCTCCGCCGCCTGATCCAGGCTTTCGTCCTTAGCCGGGTAGTATACTCCCTGCCCTATCTCTTCCTCTCCCGAGTAGAGGAGAACAAAGTCAACTGCCTCATCCGTCAGGCGTACAAGACGGCCCTCAACATCCCCCAGCACACGTCGAATGAACGCCTTCTTAAGATGGGCGTACACAACACCCTCGCCGAGCTCACCGAGGCCCATCGATCTGTCCAACTTGATCGGCTCTCCTCCACCCTAGCCGGCCGTCACATTCTTGACGCCATTGGCCTACACCCCCTCCCCCCCCCCTGGCTATTATACCCACACCTTCTCCCTCCCACACCGCACTCGGGACCTCATCACCATTCACCCCCTCCCCAAGAACATGCATCCCGAGCATCACGCGGCTCGTCGTGCTGCTCGGGCTGCAGCCCTACACAAACACTATGGCGCACAGCCGGAGAGCGTCTACGTCGACGCAGCCTCTTACACCTCCTCTTCCGCCTTTGCCGTGGTGGTAGTGTCCAATTCTTACACCTCTATTACGGCAGGCACTGTCATAGCCTCCACTCCTGCGGAAGCGGAGGAGGCAGCCGTAGCCTTAGCCATCGCTACTACATCGGCGACCCACATTTTCAGCGACTCAAAGACCGCGGTCCGTAACTTTGCGAAAGGCCGCATCTCCGAACCCGCTTTCCGGCTCCTAAGCCGGTCTCCCGCCCCTACCCGACCTATTTAGCTTATCTGGGTCCCGGCCCACGCCGGCCGCCCACGTAAAGAGGCGGCTCATTCTATAGCTCGAGGTTTCGTCAGCCGAGCAGGAGCCGCCGACGCCTGGGGAGGCGCTCGAGATCGAATGATCGCGTATCACGAGATCACTCTATACTACCGTGAGCAACGGCTAACGTATCCCCCTCCGCACACGTCTCTCACTAAATTGCAGCAGGTGACGTGGCGACAGCTACAATCCCGCACCTTCCTCTCCCCTGCCCACTTAGCCCTGGTTCACCCGGGACTGTTCACGCCAGTATGCACCCTCTGCGGCGCTCCGAAAGCGGATTTTGCACACATTCTTTATTCTTGCTCTGAGCTCCTTCCACCAGCCGATTGGCAACTCACAGACCTCGAGCGATGGGAGGCTGCGGTGTCCAGTTCTGACCCGGCTGCCCAACGGCAGCTAGTGGACTGGGCTTTGGAAGTCGCTGAGAAGCATCACCTTCCGGCCACGACACGCATCCAAGAGCAATCCCATCACTAAGATGTAACAATTAGGGCTTGCTCTACTTTATAAATTTTTTTCACCACCACCAGTATCAAGGTCGGCAGGTAGAAATTGCACTGAACTTCACTGCGCAGTCTAGTGAGCAAGTTGAAATGAAATTTGTTTTGGGGGAAATGAAATGGGGCAGTATCTGTCTCACATATCGGTGGACACTTGAACCACGCCGTAGGGGAAGGGATAAAGGAGGGAGTGAAAGAAGGAAGAAAGAGGTGCCGGAGTGGAGGGCTCCGACATAGTTTCGACCAGCTGGGGATCTTCAACACGCACTGACATTGCACAGCACACGTGCGCCTTAGCGTTTCGCCTCCATCGAAACGCGGCCGCCGCGGTCGGGTTCCAACCCGGGTGCTCTGGATCAGTAACCGAGCACCATAACCTCTGAGGCGCCGCGGCGGGTAGTGAGCAAGTTGCCGCTTGCTCTTTCGTGACACGGACGGACGCCGGCTTTTCTCGAGAACGGGACCTCTTATGCCACGGCATTAATGTGAGCTGCTTGTGGCCGAACCGCAGCCATCGTGTCTAATACAAGCTCGATAACTTCAAATGCTGAACGAAAACTGGAGGGGACACTTAAGCTTCGCCTTATAGGGTTATGACGCGATAGCATATTTGGGTTAATTCCCATATGTCCAGAATTTTTCATTCTCTACTCTACAATCATAGATCCCTTGGAGTCATACAATTCCTGGCGCAGTGGTGCAGCGGTTAAGCGATGTGCCAGTGCCCGCGCGCTATGGCAGGTGCTCCCAGAGATGGGCCTTGTGCGGCCAATGCAGGTTGCTGTTTCCTAGTGACCAATCGCTAATTTAACTGCCACCTACCACGGCGCGCAGGTTGCTCACTATCCGGGGGGCATGTCACGGGGCGCCCCAAAGTCACGGGACCTAAGTGACGCACCTGGCTCCTAGGTTGCCCTTCGGCGAGCGCCTGCCAGAGCTATGCCCGTGATTTTTCGCTCAGAACGCCGACACCAGATTTTCTTCCTTTAACACTCTCTCGACAAAATATACGCACTCAGTGAAGCTAGCGTCCACGTCATTTGTCGTACCGAATAAACGCTGTTCCATCTGAGCGGGCTGGATAACGCCGTGGGACCAGGTGCTTACCAGCTCCGATGGGTCGTACATGGTGCACTGGCTGAAGCTGCCGTCAGCCTCGACCGGAATGGACAAGTTCTTCCAGGCCTCGGCAGACAAGTGGGCCAAGCCTTTGGGCGGTCGGCACCAGTGGTCCACGGGTCGACCGATGAGCTGGTACGCCTTGAACTGAAAGAGCGGCGCAGCTACGCACAGGATGCCGCACGTCAGGAACCGGCGCTGGTAGGCGGCGTGGCCCAGTACGATGTAGACGCTCTCCTGGATCCCGGCCAACGAATACTGTGTCACGAAGCCGTCGAAAAGGCTGTCTTCGATGACGATGCTGCCCTCTCTCGCCCGCTTTGTCGAGCTAGCATAGCTACTGGGGGCGCAGGAGCTGGCGTCCATTCCGCTCGATTGCCTCGGCGAAGGAGCGAGTGTGTCGCAACGCAGTGTTCAGTGTTGCGTGGTAGTTGCCTCAAAAGCGATGGCAGGGTTGCCTTCTCACAGAGCACACGAAGCACGAGCCGGCGCAAGAGGTGGGCTATTCTCTTCTTTTCAGCGGCGTCCATACCCGAAGCGACCGGGTGGTCGAGCTCCAAACAGAGCTGCAGCTTTACGCTGCGCTTTGGACCCCAAAACAGTCATAACCAGCGAGATTAGTATAGAAGTAAAATAGCAAATATATCATGCGCTCTCACTGAACATTTGTTTTAAAAAAATCGTATTGTGCAACTTCTTTCTCCTCAGAAAAGAATCATAATCTGGTACGCTGCCTTGGGACAGAAAGATACCCAACAAGTTTGGACGAAATCATTTATGAGCGGGGAATCATTTATGAACGCAATTTTTTTCAAATACTGCAACATTTCACTATATCAATATGCATATCCGTAGATCACCCGACGGCAGTCCTGTATTTGTTTGCTTAAAAGGGAACAACGCAAATACAGGACGAAGAGAGGAACGTACAACACAGGCGCTGACTTACATCTGATGTTTTCGAAAGATGAACACACATATTAAGTAGTCTGGAGGCAAACTGTCAGCAGAGTCAACGTCACAGGCGGTGTAAAAGGCAGGAGAAAAGCGATAAAATCTTAAAAGCTATAAAAGCTTTAACAGGGAACGATGCCTGTGGGAAGGGTGACATGAGAGAAAGAAAACAAGATGCAGGTAAAGGATGGATGATGCGTAAAAAGGAACGTGGCTATCATTTTACGTAAAAGAGTTAAGTAAAAAAGTGAGATAAAATCACTTGCCTAGATAGGCAGTCTCGTTTACAATAGGTTGATGGTCGGACTGCTGACACACGTGTCGCCCTGGTTTTGAATTAGTTAAGCTTCATGTATCTCACGTGTGCGCTTTCCGCAGTATCTTTTCAAAATATTTGTTCTGCCCTAGGCTGACACGCAAGAGCTCTTTTTGCTTTGAATGGGCAAGTTGCTGCCTGTGGCAGTCTTCATTTTCTCATGTTACGCTTCCCACATGCATCGTTCCTTGTTAAATCTTATAGCTGTTAATAATAATAATAATAATAATAATAATAATAATAATAATAATAATAATAATAATAATAATAATAATAATAATAATAATAATAAATCTTTATTACTCCTCAAGGAATACATATATGTTGCCGGGCCTGCCGAAGCCTCTACATGGCTTGTATGGCAGTGCCCAGCAGCGGGGCAGCTCCAGCGTTCGGAGACAATGGTATGCACTTTTTCATTAAAATAAAAGCTTTTAAACATACTGTTAGAGAAAAACACTGAACCTCAAACTTGTATTTTGCAAGTATGTTAAACAAATGATATATGCATATTAATGCTTTTTTCAATGTTGTCAACATGAACAGGGAGGCAAAATAAAGAAATAAAAATATCAAACATCGAACAATGCCTTTGCGCACATTCACAATGAAAGTAACTGTATCGGATGCTCCAAAACATCATAAAAAACACAGAATTAAAGCACTATGCACCAATTATTTTTGAAGTTCAATTAACGCTCTTTTTACTCCGGATCGTGTTGTTTGCTGTTATACTGTTTTAGGGAGGCGATTAAATGTGTGGGGAATGTAGTACTTTCTTATGCTTTTTCCGTAATGTGTTCTCATGGAAGGTATTTCAAAACCAGAGCTGGTACGTAATGTTCTCCCGATGCTGCGTCGCTGTCTGAAGTCAGTGTTCCAAAAGTATTTGGGTACAGTGTAGGAGAGAAAAAGGGTGTCAAAATCCGGAAGTTTTAAATACCTAAACAATGTAAGCCCAGGCGCAGGGGGATTGGTTTTATAGGCAATACTTTTAGGAATGTTCTTGAGTAGACCATTAATTTTCTCTTTCCAAAACAATGAACAGTTGAAAAAACAGGCTATACCATACCGTACAACCGAGTATGCTAAAGAATGCAGGATAGTTTTTTTTTAAACTAATAATAATAATAATAATAATAATAATAATAATAATAATAATAATAATAATTGGTTTTTTGGGGGAAAGGAAATGGCGCAGTATCTGTCTCATATATCGTTGGACACCTGAACCTTTTATCGCTTTTATCCGGCCTTTTACACCGACCTTGACGTTGACTCAGCTGACAGCTTGCCTCGAGACTGCTCAATATGTGTGTGTATCTTTCGAATAAACATCATTTGTAAGTCACCGCCTGTGTTGTACGTTTCTCTCTCCGTCCTGTGTTTGCGCTGTTCCCTTTTAAGCAATGTTAAACTAACTAGCCCACAACCAAACCCTTGTATTTCTTTTCCTGCTAATGTTTTTCCTGCTATTTCTTTTCCTGCTAATGCTCGGACCTCGAGGAACAACGAGCCCTCGTCTCCAGAGCACGGGCCGCGGCTTTTACCAACGGTGTCCCGGACTACGCACCCGATCAGCCTTCCCTTAATCTAAATCATTGTGACTTGAAATTAACGTTTACATTATCATTATCATCATCACCCCAGAATGTTGGACATGTACAATGCATCATAGGAATTTGTTACTTGTCTGACGTCACTCTACAGCAAAAGAAAAAGAAGAGTAGCGCGTAATGGTGGTCCCAAGATGGCCTCTTACAAGACGGGACACAGCTTGCCCTCGCGCGCTGCTTGTGATTTCACACTGTTTATTATGAGGAGTCTTTGATATATGCTCCTTTTGTCTGGTGGCTCCTCGCATATGATACTCCTGTCAAAAACAAACATACATTACACGTAACAGAATGATCAAAATGTATTTGTCCTGATGTAATGTACACAAAACATTACATGGATAATTAGTAGACCTATCAGTGAAGATAAATATGAAATTCATACTTTGCATCATTTGCGAGGAAATTTTTAGAAAGTTAGCCCTCATGCACCACGCATGCCTATAGAAATTGATCTGCGTTTAAAAAAAAAAGAAAAAAATACTCGTGGCAAATAGTAAAACAACCAAACGTTGTGCTTGCAAATTGTCTGGCTGTCCGTAGATTTATGTCCATCTTGATGTATTGACGTTACATCGTGCCGTGTTGCCAATGTAACACTTACGTAACCATGTTTAAAGACTTCTGCCCCTGAAAAAGATGGAACTGTTCTTTGGCGTACAGCGTACGCGAAGGTCGCGGGTTCATGTGACTCATGTTAGGCGTCATCTATAAACACACACACACACACACACACACACACACACACACACACACACACACACACACACACACACACACACACACACACGCACACACACACACACACACACACACACGCACGCACACACACACACACACACACACACATACACACACACACACACACACAACTTTTCTTGTGCCATGTTGTTGTTGTTTATGTACTTTCATTTTGCTGAAATAATCTACTTCTTTACACCTTCCGCTTATTATGGAAAAGCAAGCTCTGTAAAGAAGAAAACCTGACCATGCAGTAGGGGCGTTATGAGAAGTTGAAAGGCCTTCGTTTCGTTTATGGCAAGGTTATAATACGGGGTCAAACGGGAATATTCGTAGAACGTGTCTGATGTCTAGCACCAGCATGCGCACATTACTGATGTGTTTTCGTTGCTATTGTTGTACAGTGCGTACTACAGAAGTAATTTCTGAGGGACCGTCGCAGAAGAAGGCCGTGCAAGCGCTTCTGCGCTTCTTACAATCTACAGGCCTGTGTGAAAGACTAACTGGAGCGCCTTGTGTGTGTGTGTGTGTGTGTGTGTGTGTGTGTGTGTGTGTGTGTGTGTGTGTGTGTGTGTGTGTGTGTGTGTGTGTGTGTGTGTGTGTGTGCGTGTGCGTGTGCGTGTGCGTGTGTGTGCGTGTGCGTGTGCGTGTGCGTGTGCGTGTGTGTGTGTGTGTGTGTGTGTGTGTGTGTGTGTGTGTGTGTGTGTGTGTGTGTGTGTGTGTGTGTGTGTGTGTGTGTGTGTGTGTGTGTGTGTGTGTCTCCGTGTGTGCACGTTCCTTTTTTTGCGTTTTCCTCTCTGTCATCTTTCTAACCCCTATCCCCCATCCCCAGTGTAGAGTAGCAAACCGGAGACTCACATCTGGTTAACCTCCATGCGTTTCCTTTTCATTCTCTCTCTCTCTCTGAGGGACATTACATGTCTGACTCTGCCTATCTTAAAGAAAAGTACATCGTGCCGTGGCGCTCCTTGCCAAAGCTACCGTTGCGATTAAAATTGAGCATTATCATCGACGGGAAGACATTTGGGAATATCTAGTGGGCGTTACCTATCGCACGATCAGTGGATGTTGGTGGTTCAGTGTGCTGCGAGCGAGGTTTTGTGGAGACCCCGGCGAACATCACGCCGGTCTCTGCACAAAAAGCTGCTTTTTTTTAGTAGCCGAGCATGCTCGTGCGCTGAACACCGTGAGCTCAGTTGTCCGTAAGCGCACCCTATCATGCGAATCGGGAACATCATACAGATTCCTTGCATAGGGGGCAACGCCCACCTGTTCACGTCACTCCGTGGCGCGCGTTCCACATTACCACCTTTTTCCCGCGTGCGCTGTGGTGCTCGCTGCTGCATAGCTGATGGGAATGCGTGTGGTGGCCCTGAATGTGGGCGGAGCTTCACTGCAGACTATAGTTAGCATCTCTCAGCAGCACTGTGACGTGCTACACCGCTGACGATGTTATGCGGTGAAAAGCGCTCTTCTAACTCAAAAAGCCTACTTTTGAATAATGTGCGAAGTTTCAGGTGAAGCGCCCTGAATATACATGCAAGAGTTTGGCTGAGTAGCCGACGAGGCTCCATAATGAAGGTTGCTGCAGCGGTCCAAGCGCAAACGAGGCCCGTGCTGCTGCATTTGGCTGTGCAGGAGCCCATAAAAGAAAGGGGGAGGGGAGGTGGCGATCGGCTCCGACAGCAAGTGTAAATCAGCCTTGCGGGTGTTACGGACGTCAGCTTGCCGGGGGATACTTTTTCCAAAGCAGGATCTGGGAGGAAGAAAAATACTTTGTGGCCCATATCATGGCCGCAGTTTCAAGCAGGCTGGTTGAGGCTGCAGCTCGGCGCAGACGTTTTACCTGGACCATTTTACTTATTTATTTGAACCTCAAGGGTCTCTGACGGGACATTACATGAGGAGTGGGCGCAAGAACAGCGGTTAACAGTGAATGTTACATAGGAATCAAGACGATGACGGGGCTTCCTCGATGGCGGTCTTGAAATGGGCTGAATCAGGGATTAGTGCTAAGTCGAAGGGAAGGCCATTCCAGTCGCGAGCTATGTGAAAAAAAATTAATTTCTGAAAAGTAGTAGTGCGGGCGCGATGCGGGATGACGCTGTTTGGACGCCTGTGCGGGGCGTTCGACGTACTGGTAGAATGAGCTTGCTGTCACGGGGTGAACAATGGAAAAACATGTGATAAAGGCAGAGCCTTGAAATTCGGCGACGGAAAGCGAGAGAAAAAAGTTTTAACTGGAACTTCAAGACGGATATGCTAGAGTATCGCGAGTATTTTGAAAGAATAAAGCGAGTGGCCCGATTCTGAACAGACTCAAGGGCTGAGGTAAGGTTAGACTGATGGGGGTCAAATATTGCGCAAGCGTATTCAAGTTTAGGTCGCACAAATGTTTTATAAGCTAGTAATTTTAAGGAAGGTGTCATGCGCAGGTTACGATGGAGATAACCAGTTGCTCGATTAGATGAGTTTATTTGGTTAATGTGGTAAGACCACGATAAGTAACTATCGAGGTTAATACCAAGATACTTAAAAGAGTTCGCAGAAATAATGGCAGTATCGTTAATTTTATAAGCAGGCGGAGTATAATTTCGGTGGAGGTGAAAAGAAATTTTCAGTCTTTATAGTATTTAGGGACAATAGCCACGTAGTGCACCATTGCTGTATGTTAGGTCGTTTTGGAGGATGTAAGCATCCGCGGCGTTATTTATGGGGCGGTAGAGTGATGTGGGCGAAGTCTCGCTTAAGGTTCTCGTAAACCATGCATGTCCGTGCCGAGATTGTTGTACTCGTGCACACTTAAGCAGTCTGGACTCATTTGTGAAGGGCGTAAACTTTCTCGTCATGCATGTAATCCACACCTAATTGTGGACGGCTTAGTAGCAGGGAAGACATAATGGCAGGCAGACTTTTCAGCAGGTGGAAGTTGATGCTTTCCACTAATTCTTCTTTCTTCTGAAATATGTTAGTCTCTTCAGTGATGGCGTACGTACTACATTAAGAGTTTGCTGCTTGGAAAGACGGATAATACAATGAGGATGTGTTGTTATGTGTGAAAAAAAAAATTGACCGACGATTAAGATAGCCGCGGTAATGCGGGATTTGAGTGCAGCTCTTCACGACCGGTAGGTGGCGTGTTAAATTGCTAGCCACCCACCGGGGATCTTCCCGAGGTGGCGTTTCTCGTTACGGGAGCCTATATAATAAAGTGTACAATTCAGGGTACGCGGGATGCCGTTCAGAATATTTAGGGAAAAGAATATATGGGTATCAGTCTCCTGTAAGGGAGGGGGGGGGGGGGGATTGTATATGCCGAAAACTCCTTCCTAAAATATAAAACCCCATGAATACATCCCGATCACATTGTTCTCTGAAGGTTACATCCTTCAGCTCAACGCGTGAAATTAGCACAGCGCTCTCTGGCAAAGGCATCGAGCAGTGCCGATTAAACGTTCACTCTGGCACCTCTAGATCGCTGGTAAGACTACGTCAGTCACCGAACCAATCAACTTTGTCTCGGATCGAACTGCTCCGTTTAGCCCGACAAAATGAAACATGCACGTTAGAAGAAATGCACAAGGCAGGGAGAAGCACCATCAGGTCGATGAACATAACAGGCGGTTTAATCCAGTAACGTATTTTAAAAAGTTAATATTGGAAAATATTTGCGCAAACGCAGAAGTTTTCAGTTCTCGCTTGCGTTGTTCCCCACGTTTAACTTGCGGAGACAATGTCGTCGCAATGTAGAGAAAACTTCCCGTTCAGGTGGTCCTTCTGTGCGGGTTCGCGCCCGTACCACCTCACTTCTTGAAGAGAATAGCTGAGCGCAAAACAAACTAACAAAAAGGCGAACATCAAACGTCAAGGAAAAGACGAGTATTTATATGAACTGGGTGCAGATTATATAAGGCACGCAGGAACAAACAATTCAAGGCAGCAGATAACCAGCTATGACGGTTTTAGAAACACGCTAAAGAATACAGGAGTGATTGAGGGAGTTGCGGAGGGAAAATAAATACAAGGAGGATAGGCGGAAATTGCGTTGCTCAACTATGGCCGCATAACAAGACCACTAGAAGAGGAAAAAGTTATACGGGTGGGGAAAAAAATATTGTGCAACTGAAAAGCGGCAGAAAAGGGACAGGAATATAGTTTAGAGAATGGAGAGCAGCTGGAGGATGCGGTTTCTTCTGTATAACAGAGGATGGCAGATTCCACGGAGGCTAATGAGATTGAAAAAGGATAATAGGACAGGGTGAAATTTTGCAATACGGAGGACAGATTCCACGGAGGCTAATGAGATTGAAACGAAAAAAAAAGGGGGAGGGGGAGTGAAATTAACGGAGTGTCTGTAGGCAACTTACAGAAATCAGAGCTTAAAAAAATAAATAACGAGGGACAGCACGAGTGCAGAAAATCGAGAAGAAACCAGGCGAGGGGATCACGAATAACGAAGTGAGAAGGAGGAGGCGTAGGGTAGAAGAAAGGAAAGGGAAGCCAGGAAAAGGGAGAAACGAAGCGATGGCTGGCCAGACGCGACAGGTGAGACGGAGCCGGCGTGGTCACTACGACGCGGCGGGGGCCGCAGGGTCTTCCTCCTTGCCGCGTATCGAGTTGGCCAGCGGGTTCTTGAAGGGCTGCTCGTCCTGCGACTTCTGCGAAGAGCTCTCGTCCGCGTCGCCGGCGCCCTTCTCCTGGTCGTCTTCGTCGGCCTCGGTGGCGCTCTCGTCCGCGGCCTCCTCGGGGGTTGATGCGCCGCTTGCCGCGGCCGGGGCGCCCCAGCGGTCGTCCTGCAGCGCCTGCGCAGTTGGTTTTCACGGCTTTTACCTGCTAGAGCCGAAGGAGTGACAGGGCGACGCACCATAGCAGAGCTCGGAGGATTGCTTTCGGCCGCGTCCTATTTGCTCTAATGTGCAGCGTTACTCCGCTTCAAGTGGCTCGCCGTGTAGTGAAAGCTAAGAGGGTGAGGCAACACCTACCAAAGCTATGTGGTCGGCTCACGAGCGTGAGGACAGCACACTTCGGGAAGCCGTCGTCAAGCGCCCGAGTAGGGAGTATTCACCAACGTCATCATTTATTTGTCTGTGCGAATTAAAGCCACCGGTGTGTTAAACGGATTATCGCCTCTTGCTCAGGCCTGCAATGCTGGAGCTAGGTACTAGACAAAATGGCGCCCCTGACTTCACGGGAATACCATCTGAATGCACACGAGCGTTCTGAATTTCGCAACACGGCAACAAACCCGAGAACTCTGGCTCCGTACCGATGAGTGGCTATGGCTCAGTGGTTAAGGCGTTCTGTCACTGAGTTATCGCATAGCTCATGTGTCGCACACCACCAAAGCCGCTGAACACGGGAACGCCGGGTCAAGCCGGAAAGCTCAGGCTCAACAATGCACAGGCGCAGTTGGCTCTGCAGCGCAACCTTCAGTGTACTGGCAACATTTTGCGCGATAATGCACGACGCTTCACGATGCGCTGACCTTGGCGTGAACATTGCGCGAGGTTGTTTCGGCCCTTATCTTTGCTCGCCTTTCCTTTCTGCGCTGGAACAAGACGTCTAGCGTAGCCGATAAATGTAAAGGTATGTAGCGGCTAATCTAGGTGTGTAGCATCGTCATGCAGCTAATCTCATTCGGTTTGGTTCGGGGGGATTCAGCGTCCTAAAGCTACCCAAGCCACGCAAAAGGCGCCCGTGTGCTATGCGATGTCAGTGCACGTTAAAGATACTCATCTAGATGTGTAGCATCATCATCCAGTTAATCTGATTTGCTTTGGTTTGTGTAGATTTAGCATCCCAAAGCTACTGAGGCCACAGAAAAGGCGCCCATGTGCTGCGTGATGTCAGTGCACGTTAAAGACCCCCAAGTAGGTGTGTAGCATCGTCATCCAGCTAATCTGATTTGATTTCGTTTGAGGGAATTTAGCCTCCCAAAGCTACTCAGGCCACGGAAAAGGCGCCCATGTGCTGTGCGATGTCAGTGCACGTAAAAGATCCCCATGTGGTCGAAATTATTCTGGAGCCCTACACCACGACACCTCTTTCTTTCTTCTTTCACTTCCTCCTTTATCCCTTCCCTTAAAGCGCGGTTCTGGTGTCCACCGAGATGCGACAGATACTACGTCATTTCCGTTCCTAAAAAAAAAAAACTTGCGGCTCCAATTCCCGCTGCGAAGGTGGTTGGACAGCGAAGCTGTTCCATTACGACGTCTGATTTCGACCCATTGCGATGTCACTTGAAAATTAACACACATGGCTCTAGAAAGAGTGAAATCTCAGACAAGTGAAATGCATACTTGTATTACCCTTTATTACTTCACGATGATATTCACGACTGCTTTGTGATCAGTATGATATACATAGATTTAATGAATGAGTTGCTAGACCGGTTTCTCTGTTATATATGAAAGCGCAGTGACGTCAATACGTGATTTCTATGCTGCTGTTGGGCACTTTTCTACTCGGAGTAGCTTCCGCAACCGCAATCTTTACCGGGAAACATACGCAAGGAGAAGGAACCTGCTTCGCATTGTTTGCAGGCGCCGGTATCATACATTATGTGGTTCACCCATAAGGTCTATGAATGGCCTCAATCCCCTTTCGAAGCAGCTGCAAACCTTATGTTTACTGGAACGAGTCCGACGGTGTTCCCATTGTTCACACGCGCCTTATCATCCATGATGTGGTTTCGATGCTTGTTGTGTGCGTTTTATTATTGAAAACGAGTACTGAGCTATGTGCTGTATGCCTGATTTCAAAGGAGATATGCAGTTTGCATTCAATTTTTAGCCTGGCGTATTTTGCTTGCGACAACGGAACGAAAATTTCCTTGGGCGGTAGTGGCATACAGCTTCGCTGTAAAACCAGTTTTATTTTGATGAGAGACGCCTTAGTGAAGGGCTCCGGACAATTTCGAACACCTTGAAGCAGATATAGTGACAACGGAAAAGAATGTATCAGCCCGCCGAAATCTCTAGTCATTAATCATCCAGACTACGCCCAACACAATAAATAAGAATGACGGCATGTTGCACCCTATCTGCGCGAAATGCCTCAGAACGATAGTAACCGCTACAAAAAAGCCCGGGACGTCCAGCTGGTTGCTCATTGTGAACAAGGGAGCCGTAGCGCTCCCGAAACGTCATTTTTTGTTGACCTTGGTCAGTGACCAGTGAACCTCATCAAGCCATAATTCCTGACCAGACGGTAGGCCGTCGAACCCTCGACTACACCTGTGATCATCTAACACGCACTGGCGTCGCAATGTACATGGGCCTCAAGCATTTAGCCTACATCCTAATGCAACCGCTGCGGCCGGGTTCGGACCCGGGTACTCCGCGGCTCAGTAGCCCCACCCTAACCCCTTTGTCCGCTGCTGATGCTGCTGTGAACGGATGGAGAAAAGAGAAAAATGCACGGGACCTTGCCGTGAACGACGTGAAAATGCGCACTCCGGGCTGTTAAGTTGGTAACAGGCTAAAAATTTGTGCTACCGCGCAAAGTGAGTGACAAAGCGCGCTCTGCGCGCCAGGCAATCTTATATCCCACATTTCATCCAGGTCAGGACGTATGCCTCTCAACGTAGCATGTGTCAAATTCTTTTTCATACGCACGTTTATAAAGCAACTGCTGCTGTGGTATGAGACAAGCGCGGTTCCTAAAAGAATTATTAGGTACTATACATAGCGCCGACGGCACAACAAGAGGTACAGGCGATGTTGGTCTCAAGGGGGTAGTGACAGAAACGGTCAATTCCCAGAATTCTTTGCTCAGATATGACTTTTTAACCTGTAGATGTGCTCAGAATCCAGACACAATCGTGGAAACTGCGAGGTGGAGGCCAGCAATACAGTTCTACATGCAAATGTACCCCCGACTATAAGAACACCAAAATCGTGTTTCGCCATTGTGATAAGATGAAGCGAGAAGTTTTTGAAGCTTTTCTTATACGTGAGAAAGGCGCAACGTGCATTAGTTGCCCATCGGTCGCCCTTTCCGAAGGGGAGATTGGATATCTGGCGTCACATGTGGCATGAGTTGACTATGGTGGCGATTAATCTTTCCTAACTCTGTATATATTTTGTGTGTTTTTTTCAATAAACCCAGTTGTTAGTCAGCGCATGTTTGTCTTTACACCTCAGTTTCCACGTCCCGTCTTTGTTGCGCTGTTTCAAAATGGATACGTACCAACTTGCCCAAATTTCTGCTTTACTCAGTTCTACATTAAAATGGCGGACGGTGCCAGGAGATAGGGAGGGGATGCAGGAAGGACAACCTCGTCGCAAATTTAGCGGCAAGTGTGCACAAAAAAATGAAATGAGTTTCTTCCAAACGGCGGCTCTTTGTTTAAGGATCACTCTTTGGCGCCTGAGCACGAGACCACGGATACCATGCCGGCCGCGGCTGTTCCGAAGGGTGGAAGTGTACCAAATGGCGATTCCAATCGGCAATCCGGAGCAGCTTTCCTAATCCGCGAGGGAGGCAGATCTTTATAGTAGGCTCACGCTGAAGCAGCAGATGGTAACACTCTATGATCCATGGTGTCCTGTATGACTTTTTCACGAGATGAAACGGTCAACTTTTTGTCAAGGAGGAATTCAGTTCGGCGGTCCCGAATGTGGGCGGAGCTTCACTAGAGACTTGAGTTGTATCCGACTACAGGGAGTCTAAACGACCATGTACCGTCGTGATCCAATCAGAACTCGAGGATCCGAATCCAAATCGCCCATTGAAACACGCTCTTCTGTTATGCGCAGCAAGGAAGCTGACTCCGGATCGCCGATTGGAGTACGCCATAAGAAAGTTCGCAATCGTTTAGAACACAGATCGCAGCTGACAGCTACAGACCGTTTGTGACCTACGGCTGCTACACGCGCTTTAGGTGAGTGTGCAGAGGTTACTGGAAATAAACAGTTTGCTGTTGATAATTCTGCTTGCTTGCCATCGCCGCAACGTGATCATGGGCGAAGAAGAGTTGCTGTCAGTTGAGACCATAAAAGCTCTCGCAGTCCATTGGAGCTGTAGCAGTAAACGTAACGTACAACTGCTGCCAGCTGTGCGATAAAACACGAGGTGGTCGCCAAGTTTCCCCCTGAAGAGCTTAAAACACGCATCGCATTGACCGTCTCGCTTACCTTTTGCTTGGAGAGGGCCGACCGGATGAAGCAAATCAGCACGATGCACCACGTGACGAACAAGTCGGCCAGGCCCAGGATGATCAGGACCAGCGAGCTGAGCGGCATCACTGAGAGAAAAGATAGTAGTATGGGCATGTTAAAAAAAAAAAACCTCACAGGAGGGTTACGACTGTGTAACGCGATGTTCAGCGATAGCTGTTTAAGGGGTTTAGTTTTGGGGTATATTTCTGCATGGCGGACTGGTGCAGTGGCCAAGTGAATAACCCCTGCACTGACAGGCGGCTGTTCCAAACAGGGCCCCCCGTAGGCGTATGCAAACCGGGTTGACCATGCCGTAAGGTCACGTCACATTAAGGTCAGGGTGGGTGCGTTAATGTCACGTGAGCGCAACATTAACGCACCCACCGGTTACGCCGACAGCGAGGAGAAAGGCGCGGGTGCCTAACACCCATCGCTGTAAACTAATGTTGTCCGGCCCACACACTGAGAAAAGACAAAAGGCATAGTAGTATAAAAATGACCAGCTACATTTTTACCAGAACTGAGTAAAAAGGAGGTAACGGACAGATCACTCCCTTTTTTACTCCCGTATTGGCGTATTACTGTATTAAGTGTAGGCTTCTCCTCTTGACCTGCCCATCCGCGGCTAATGGAAGTTAAAAAAAAAGCGCGCCAGATGAAAACAATGGGCTTTGAGGCACACCATAATGGACAACACCGCATTGAATAAGGCCACCTGGGGTTCTCTAACGGGCACAGAAATCTCAGTACTAAAGCGTGTGAAAACCTGAAGCCAGACTCTACTTGCGAGTGGGTAATATTTTGCTGGCTTTTACACACGCTCCAAGTGCAAGATGGCTGAGTGCGGAGCGTTCGTCGAGTGCAGACGCACGTTGCATGGGCTCCGTCTTTCCGATTTTGCCGGAATTCCGCTTCAAATCGCGCGACATCCGATATTATCGGATGGATGGATGGATGGATGGATGGAAAACTTTATTAAACAAGCGAGTTTAGACCGTGCAAGGTCTCAGGGCCACCGCACAGCCATCACATTACGCGCATGTGTCCAGGCCACGTAGGGCCATGGCACTGGCACCACGGTTCACACAGCGAAGTTGCGTGTCCGGGTCCTGCGACGCTAGGAGGGCCTCCCATTCCTCCCATGTACCGATGGCGGGCTGTCCCTGCGGGGGAGGATCGGCAGGGCAGCCAAAGAGGATGTGGTCCAGGGTGGCGTGCGGAGCGCCGCAGAGAGTGCACTCTGGGGAAACATGGCGGAAGTAGGAGAGACGCTGAGGGGTAGGAAGAGTTCGGGTCTGGAGTCGCCTCCAGAGGATTTGTTGGGAGTGGGATAGGCGGGGGTGGGGAGGGGGATAGAGTCGACGGGCAAGGCGTGCTTGTTGAGTTAGTTCTGAAAACGTGTGTGCCCGCTCCCTCGAGAAATCCCGGCTGGGGTCGCCATTTGCCCGGCAAATAAGTCCTCGGGCTATGTTATCGACGGCCTCATTTCCGGGACTGCCAGAGTGAGCCGGCACCCACACGAGCTCAATACGCCTATCGGGATTTAGGGTGCACATTCTCAATATCTGCCATGCGGGGGGATGGACGCGTGCACGGGCGAAGTTAAGAACGGCTGTTTTGGAATCGCTAAGTATATAAGCAGCATTGGCTTGGGCAATGGCTATTGCTATAGCTGCTTCCTCTGCTTCTTCTGGGGTACAAGGGGGGTCTATGAAATGGGTAAATGGGGGGGGGGGGGCTGCTGGATTCAGCTCGAAGCCCGGACTCGACTGCTACCACTACTTCATCGGTTAATCCAGCGAACTCAATTTCCGGACCGTTTAATTGCCGCTGCCACGAGGCATGGAACTAAGCCTAACTCCTGCGAGATTCCCAACGCGACTCTGCTTAGCCGCCGACGCGGCGGGGCAATAACAGCAGCTGCGCTCACCTCATATTGCCACGCCGGCGCCTGTTTCATCATGGCAGAAAATAGCAACACCGCACCGGCACATATAAGAGGATACGATCCCGGGGAAATGGAATTTACCATCACCGCGACAGCCCAGACGCAGCCGCCTTCACAAGAGTACCCTGCGGAAGGAAACACCTCCGGCTAGAATAGCGTGCTTCGTAAGAAGATAGCAAGCGCAATGCAGCCACCACCACGTCCGCCACCGCTCAAAGAGCAGGAAGCACCCGCTATCCGAACTCGTAGATCTCCACGACTACCAGATCTGGACAACTTCAAACGCAAGATCGCGATGAAACCCAAACAAACATTCGACCTGCAGGCGTTCACTGCGCGCTCTTTCGAGTTGGAGGAAGACATCCGAGGGACTGCAAGAACGACCCATGCTTAGAGTGCTTAGCCTGGAAAAGATATGGTCTGTACGAACAATGAAGCAGACGCAAGCCTCATCGCCAAGATAAACAACAAACTACTGCCAGTATCAGCTTATATAACTTTGTCCGACCTTGTCTGCAAAGAAGTAATTCATAATATCATGCCCGGGATAGACGATGACGCCATCTTCCGAGTATTATACTCTCCGGAAGCTTAAATAGTCGGCACAAGAAGACTCGGCCAAACCACGCCCGCGGAGGCGGTTTTCGTCGGACGCCAATTTTCCCTTACCATCTACTATGACTGATTCGAACGTCGCTGCCAGATCTGCCGGAAGACCAAACCGACCTGCATCAACAGTGGAACCCCTGGGCACCGAATAGACACCTGCCTCTGCCCAGAAAAGCACTCTGCCCGGAATGCGGCAACATACTCACTGAGGCGGCCACAAATGCAAACCTAGTGCACCCTATGCAACAGACCTAACAAGACCTACTCCAAAGAATGCAAGAAGGAGTTCCAATCTCCTGTGCACAAGACCGCCACAAGTTCGAACAATAACGCAAAGACGACGTCGACCAACTACAGCGGGGAAGACCCCGCACCAAGGAGCAACATCCACCCAGCGGAAAGAACTCAAAGTCCCTTCCTCGGACCGGCTCCTCCAACGGGAAGCGATCCAGGACGCGCACGCGGGAACCAGGGGAAAACATCATCATCATCATCATCATCATCATCATCATCATCATCATCATCATCATCATCCTTACTACACCCACTGCAGGGCAAAGGCCTCTCCCATGTCTCTCCAATTAACCCTATCCTTTGCCAGCTGCATCCACCCTTTGCCTGCAAACTTCTTAATCTCATCCGCCCATCTAACCTTCTGCCGCCCCCTGCTACGCTTACTTTCTCTTGGAACCCACTCCGCTACCCTTAAAGACCAGCGGTTATCTTGCCTTCGCATTACATGCCCTGCCCAAGCCCATTTCTTTCTCTTGATTTCGACTAGGATGTCATTAACCCGTGTTTGTTCCCTCACCCAATCTGCCCGCTTCCGATCTCTTAACGTTACACCTATCATTTTTCTTTCCATGGCTCGCTGCGTTGTCCTTAACTTAAGCTGAACTCTTTTCGTTAGCCTCCACGTTTCTGCCCCGTAGGTGAGTACCGGTAAGATTATGCTGTTGTACACTTTCCTCTTGAGGGAAATTGGTAAACTGCCACTCATGATCTGCGAGAATTTGCCATATGCGCTCCACCCCATTCTTATCCTTCTAGTTATCTCCCTCTCATGATCCGGATCAGCTGTCACTACCTGCCCTAAGTAGACGTATTCCGGCACAATTTCTAGGCTCTCGCTGCCAATTGTGAACTGTTGTTCCCTTGCTAGGCTGTTGAACGTTACCTTGGTTTTCTGCATGTTAATTTTTAGACCCATCGATCTGCTCTGCCTGTCTAACTCGTTGATCATGATTTGCAGTTCACCTCCTGAGTGACTCAGCAAGGCAATGTCATTCGCAAATCTCAGATTATTTAGGTATTCTCCATTTATTCTTATTCCCAGCAACAGCAATAAAGCAAACAGCAATAAAGCAAAAGGAACCCAAAGAAGCTGACGTCCTCAGGCCGCTCCTTATCCACAGTGGAGCCGCAGCAGCAAGCCAAGGGCCATGCGGACACCCGGCTGAGCTGGAAAATTGCCTCCCTTTACCAGTACTTCACCCCCCCCACAGAGAGACACCACCGTCGAAACACTCCGTCAGGAAAACAAACAGCTCCAGACACAAGTATCTGCACTTACTGTACAAGTAACTCACTCGTAGCTCGGCTCAGCGCTCAGGAGTCGAAAGCACGCACAAATTGGCCACCCACACCGAACCCAGCACCTCAGGATGCTCCAGTTACAAAAGCCATGCCCGGCCAGATCTATCAACAGAAAATCCAGGAAATAGAGCGAATAGAGAACAGAGCCGAATCGAGACTCGGAAAATGATCGAGGAAGCAATCGCTCCCATCCGAGCGGACATCAGACAAATACAAGAAGAGATAGCAAACATTAAGAAAAACCTACACGAGAGGTCCTGTTTCACTGGACCCATAATTGCACACGACGACTGAGTCAGTGACCTCTCATGATGTTACACGTCCCAAGAGTGACGTTATGGCAGTGGAACTGACGGGACTTCAAAAGAAAAGAATCGCCCTTAAGCCTCTGCATCTTCCAGAAAAGGAGCCTTTGGGGGCCATACTTATTCAGCAACTACTCACAATGGAACTTAAACTGACTGGCTATAGAGCACAGAAACACGATAAGCTCTCCGCCACTATTGTCCACAAACCCTACACGGTCATAATGACCCCATTAGAGACGACACACCTCACTGTACATCAACTCTCCTACCTGAACGCAGAGGCGAGGAAGGAATCCACCTCCTAAACATCTACATCCCACCCAAAGACAAACACCCAGACTAGGACTTTATTAACAGATTTCTGGCGCTAGCGGCAAGGCTCCTTGCGAGATTGGCGGGGGGAGGGGGACGTCTTAACGCTCCGCACCAACCATCGGGATACCCGACAAGCACGCCCATGGGTCGAGAATTGGCCCAGATCTTTGCTCGCGAGAGGCTGACATTTCTCACGTACCCCACGTTTACAACCAGAATGGGCAGCAGCGTCACTCGAGACACCTGCCTCGACCTCACACTAGTCAAGAATGCTGCAAACCCATGCTGGACCAACGCCGACCAACACTTGGGCAGCGACCATCATATCCTATCCACCAGCCTAACCACCGGCAGATTTAAGAGGAAGAGCGGCAGTGCTCGTCTCACGGACTGGCACAAATGGTGGGAGATCCAACCCTCTTCAGACAGCCCCATCACCGACATAGACGAATGGACCCAAACCATCAGGAACAGCCTAACTCGCTTTACTAAGGAAATCCAAATGACCGAAAATTGCCCCCGCCGTCTACCCACACCTTCTCTATATTTGGAAAGCACGGCGATCCCTCACACAGGTTTGGAATGAACGTAGACACAATCGCAAGCTTCGACATTGCAAAGAGCATATCAACACTCAAGCTGAAGCCTATGCGTGCATTCTCAATTATCAAAATTGGAATTCACTATGCGACAGCCTTAAAGGCAACGTAATGGTGTCTAAGTCATGGCACTTGATAGGAGCTCTCATTGTCCCCGCTCAAACCGAGTCGTAATCACGTGACAGAATCAACAAGATTATCCGTTCATTCATTGGCACCAATGAGGATATCCTTGAAAGGCTGCGGCACAAATATTTACGCAAAGATCTGCCAACAACCTATCCAGAATACACAGGATTCCCGAACGATGAGCTCGACGCCAAGATCACGGTAAAGCAGGGTAGAGCAGAGCTAGCCTTCATGAGAAGAAACACCGTGCCAGGACCAAATGGAATCACTGTCCGAATGCTTTATAATCTCCCTGACGACCAGATCACATTCCTCGTAAACTACTTCAACACACAGCATTGGACCAAACGCAGACTCCCAACATGATGGAAACTTTCGTACCTAAGACTCATTCCCAAACCCAACAAACCTCTTCTTTAAACAATCTCAGACCAATCTCTCTAATCTCCTGCCTCGGCAAGCTCATCAAGACAATCATCACCACCAGACTGTCCAGACACCTGGAGGAGAACGGCCTGCTGCCGCCCACACAGTTTGATTTCCGCCCCGCATATCGACGCAGGACGTCCTCCTTCATCTGTAAAAGGACCTAATCGAAGAGCCTACCAAGCACCAGACAAGAGCCATCCTGGCGCTGGACTTGAAGGAAGGATTTGATAATACATTCCACTGAGGGATCCTCGGCGGGCTTACGGACAGCAACTGCAGAGCCAAGACTTACATTTGCGTCAGGGACCTTCTAATTTCGAGACAGGCAGTTCTCAACCGAGGATCCATCCGGTCCAAGCCCATCACTCAAGGGCCCACAAGGGACTCCCCAGGCCTCGCTGCTATTCGCCCCTGCTATTCAACTTAGCAATGGAGGACTCTCCTTTCGAGTTGCAGAAGATCCGCGGCTCCCACCACGTGATTTACGCGGATGACATCACGATTTGGTGCCACAGGGGGAGCGAAGCGGAAGTGAAACAGCATGTTCAAGCAGCGGCAGATGCTGTCCATCAGTACGCGAGGGCCGGGGGCTCCAATGCGCGCCGGAAGAGTCCGATCTCTTAATACTCAAGAACACAGGACAACCTAATAATACAAACATCTAGATATACTTCCACGCACAAGAGGTACCAAGACTGACTGACGCCAAAATTCTCGGGCAGCACATACATACACAGGGAAGACAGAAAACCACGACCATCAACAAACTCACGAAGACAACACAAAAAATTATAAGAATGCTCACCCGAATCAGGAAGAAGAACCATGTGCTAAAGGAGAAGGAGGCTGTCCGTCTAGTCCAAACCTTCGTGGTATCACGTCTAGCCTATGGGACTGCGTATCTTCGCCTTTTTCAAGCAGAAGAGGAAAAGCTGGAGGCTCTCATCAGGACTGCCTACAAGACTGCACTGGGCCTTCCCAAGTCGACACCAACGACCAGTCTAATGTCTCGGAGTTCACAACACTCTCCGGGAGAGCTGGGAGGCTCAGAGAACATCCTAACTGAACCGCCGCCTTGCATCCACCCACACGGGCTGCCTACTCCTCTACAAATTCCATCTGGCACTGCCGTAGAGCATCGACCAAAGGACACAACTAATGTTGAAAAAACGCAAGAGACCTTACATCTTTCCGATTCCCAGACACACGCACCCACAATTCCACATACAAAGAAGAAACGCCAGGGCAGGAGTCCTCCACAGAAAGTGGGACGACTATCTCCGGACAGTGCACGCGGCCGGCCCTCAATGCAGAAGGATGACCCTGGCCATTGTCAACCCACAAGGACGTCTGACTAACTCCGCATCCATCAAAACTACGAACCCCACTGCAGAGGAGGTAGCCATAGTGCCTGCACTAGCTACCAGACCCGGCTCAAACATTCAAAAAAGCCCTGTTTGCATGAACCCGGCGGGACCGGGTAGAGTCAGCGTCGGGCTAGGTGACTGGCACCTGACTCGTCCCGACTGGTGTCTACATGAACTCTGTTCAAGCGCGTAAGTATCGCAGCGGCGCCTAGCGTCTAGGTTCGCAGTTATTGTGCAAGCTTCCGGTCTCTGTTTTTTGGCCCGCGGTTTCCCGCGCGTTCGCAATGGCCGTGCCGTCTGCTGTTATGATCATAATGCTCACCCTCAATCAGCTTTATTTCATGACCCTTTTTATGTCATAGATAAGCGTTCAAAATGTGGTGCTCTGTGCGGCGGTGGTTCATTACCGGGCTCGTTGCCATGCCACGTCCAGTGGAAGCCGAGATTGGCCATTTCGGCCGGCAGGTCTTTAAACACGCTTGATTGCGCTACCGTCTGTTATCCAGCGCCTCGCTCGCATTTTAATATTAGTTAGTGCCAGAATGCATTCCACTTACCGGTCGGTCCAACAAGCGCTGGCGGAAATAGCGCGGGGACTGACGGCGGATGCCATTGTGGTCGATTGATCAAATGACCGAAATCTTTCCCAGAGTTCCCTGTTACCAGACTCCTAGCCCGATTGCGTTGACATGGTTTTTGGAAAGGCGGGTCAGTCGAGTTAACTCGACTCGCTCTGTCGGTTATTTTACTCTACCCGACAGCGTTTACATGAACCCGACAACTGTTTTTTTACCCGACAAGCATACTCGACTCGACTCTATCCAGTTCATGTATACAGGGATACAGACTCCCAGTACTCCTGCAGGAACCTTATGTAAGGACAAGTACACCAGACTGCACTCTCAATACTGAACAAGCACCAACATATCAATGGCAACATTATTTTGTTCCCAGGCCACATGGACGAAACGGGAGGGAATGCCGCTGCTCACACGCATGCCCGAGCACTTCTCCTCCGGGCCTCTCCCGCGTCTGGTTAGACAGCGGAATGCGATCCACTACCAGTGACCATGTTACAACGAATAACTTCAATACCGCAGGTTGGCGAGGCGCACATACCCTCTGCCGCATGAAGAACTAAGCAAGACTGAGGAGCACACTTAGACACCTTCAAACGAGTACCTTTATAACACCCCTCAAACTAAACGTTTGGTATCCCAAACTATATGCACCGCAATGCCCACACTATGGAGAAATAGCCTCTACTTATCACATGGTGTAGGCGTGCCAACTCAATCCCGCTATCGACCGTATACTAAACTCAGACCCGGGGCAATGGGAGGCCATTCTGCTCAGCGGAGACCCTGATCACCAGCGCGGACTGGCACGCAGGGCCATCGCTGCCGCGCAAGCCAGTGGACTGCCGGAATAGGCGGCTCACCCAGAAGACATTGAATCTCCTTTCTTCGGAAATAAAGAAGTTTTCCTCCTCCTTCTTCGTGTGCAAGACAACCTTCCACACTGGCCACTGCGCCGCTCGCTGCGACCACGCTAAATCCATCGGCTGTCGCTTTACTGCGAATAGCCACCACAGGCATAATTTCTCAAAGCGCGCAAATATGCATACCTGTTCACACTTATCTCACTGCACCGTGTCCACCGCAGCTTTACATATAGACTGTGTCTGATAAATGGATTTCTGCACCTTATGTTCTGGAACGCAAATTATTTCGACTCACGGCACATGGAGTTGCCCAGCTTGGCCTCGTCGCTGTTGTCGCCGCAGTTGTTGACGTTGTCGCAGCGGTAACCCTTGTATATGCAGCGGCCGCCGGACGCACACTGGAACTCCTCCGGTCCGCAAGAGCCGTCTTGCGCTGCGGCCAGCCATTCATGACCGCATTTCATCAGCATCGACGCAAAAGTAGATCGCATGCATATGACCGATCGCAGAAGTGAAGTGACGGCTACAAGCCCCATTTCGACAGGTCAGTCCATTGTTCGACGACCACCCAGATGGCATGCATTTTGCGATTGTGTAATATACCCCAAATACCTGCTAACCACTCTTTAAATTACAGTCCACGCTTTTTTCTGTGCTGCGCCGAGCTAATGAATTTTTCAGAAAAGCCCAACCACTTGAAAAATTGGAAATTGGTTTTTGAGGAAAGGAAATGGCGCAGTATGTCTCATCTCGGCGGACACCCGAACTCGTAAAGGAAGGAATGAACGTTGGAGAGAAAGAAGAAAAAGAAAGAGGCGGAGTAGTGCAATGCGCGGGAATAATTTCGACCACCTGCGGATATTTAACGTCCACTGACACCGGACAGCACACGGGCGCCTTAGCGTTTCGCCTCCATCGAAACGCGGCCGTCGCGGCAGGGTTCGAACCCGGGATCTCCGCCTCGAAAGCCGAGCGCCCTAACCACTGAGCGTCCGCGGCGGGTAAGCCAACTATCTTTCTTTTCTCTTGCTCTAAAATATCCGCAATACGTCTCAGTAAAGTACAATACTTATCGTAAATGATGGCGAGATCTGTAAGGTGCTGACATATGGGGCAGGCCCGGCTCACATGGCCCCGCAAGTACACATTATCGAGAACACACATCCACCAGCTCCCCCGAACGTTCCCCCTGGCCAGGAAGCCTAGGCGGTAGTTTCTGGTTACGACATACTACGCACCCGGCGGCGCATCTTGCCCCGCAGCCAGTTCAACTCTTTGTGCTCTCATTTGAATGAAATCGACCTACGCGTCCCCTTTCAATTCTTTTCGTCCTCTCAACCGCTTCCCTCTTTCCTTTCCTCCGTTTTCTTCCCTATCTGGTCCAGTATGGCGTATTCTGAGTTAAAAAAATTAAGCAATGGCTTAGCTCTGGTTAAGCCTAGATATACAATCGAAAAGCTTGTAACGGCCAGTCTTGGGATATTCCTCTTCTGACTCTCTTGTTTCCTCTTCCTCACTCGCTTGGCTGCTGCTGCTGGCTGAAGATGCGGCCAAGACACGCTTTTCACCTTCTTTCCGACGTCGTTAAGTAAGGCGTATTTCCCGTTGTTCAGGCGTTTCGGCTGCAGATTTGGCTTTGCCTTTATCATTTTTTCGCTGTTGTGCAGCCAAATCTGAAGCGAGTACTTATGGATCGGGTGAATTTAGTTTCTCAGCTTTTCTGCGTAATCTAGCAGCTGCCGCACTCTCCTTCGCTTCGATGTCGAGTGCGCACGCCTATTCTCTGGAAAGCGCATTATATAGCCTCCTTGCGCATGCACATGACGCACATGTGCAGTAGCGCGCGGCTGCGCCGAAAGGTCAGGCGACGGAGTCGGCGGCGGCGACGGCTGCGGCAGCGGCGAGGAGCGACAACCTGCGCGGAGCGTGACGTCACTCGTTTTCGCGTATGCGCATAACTCACCAGCTCGGCTCACGCGAAGCTCGGCTCTGACCAGCGTAGTGAAAGCTTTCGCTTCAAAATCGGGAAACGAGAGACGCCTTGGTTACCCGCCGCGGTGGCTCAGTGGTTAGTGCGCTCGGCTATTGATCCGCAGTTCTCGGGTTCCAACCCGACCTCGGCTGTTGCGTTTTTAAGGAGGCAAAACGCTAAGGCGCCCGTGTGCTGTGCGGTGTCAGCGCACGTTAAAGATCTCCAGGTGGTCAAAATTATTCCGGAGCCCTCCACTACGGCACCACTTTTTATTATTTCACTCCCTCCTTTATCCCTTTCCTTACGGCGCGGTTCAGGTGTCCAACGATATATGAGACAGATACTCCGCCATTTCCTTTCCCCAAAAACCAATTAATATTATTATTCATGCCCAGCTTTCTGGGACATCTACTACTTGCACCATCTACCGGCAGTGGCGGCGACAGGGAGCGTAACTGAATGGGAAGGGGTACAAAAAAATCGTAAAACGTGAACAAAAGCACCTACAAAAAAATGCTTCGTGGATTTGTGTAATATACGCTTAGCTGAGGAATGTGCCGAAGTTTCAGTCCTGTGCTATTAATACACGAGCTTCCCAGCGCGTTTGAATATTATACGATGCTGTCTACGGGAGGGGGCCAAAGTTTTGGCATTTTTCCAGACTTTGAAACTGTATAGCACCGTAACACGGATAGATATCGAAAATGCTTCCCGGTTTTAGGTACCCAAATATATGGTGTTTAAAATGGTGTGCAACGATATGGCATAGCTTTGATCAAGAAGCTTCCTGAGGCCTTTTAATTGAAACCTGATATTGCCTAAAATATGAAAGATGGCGCCCGGTAGCGAGCTACGCTGCAGAAATGGTTCGGACTGCTGAGGTTGCGTCCATTTCGACGCTTACTTTTTACTGGGTGACTTTTGCCTTGCAGACACGAACACATGTCAGAGCTCGAACACAGTGTCTCGACCGGAGCTTTAAATAAAGAAGGTTGTTACGATGACCATGCATTAGCAGCTACATAAAGTATTCGCGGCTGTTCCTATATGCTTGTCACGCATGATCACTATTCATACTTTTATTGCTGCAGCTATTGGCGATTTTTTTTGCTGTTCCTTCATTCTGACTTCTGTAATATGCATGCATGATGTATTGCCGGGATGCATCCTGTGTAACACAACTGAAAAAATGAGGCTTCTTTGAGGTACGAAACTTCGCTTTTAAAGATACCGCAAGATACCGCCAACTTTTTTCCATTTTTGCAAACAAATTGGTGAATTTATTTGTGTCCACTTCTGTGCTACGAAAAAGCGCTTTTACATGGACGTCATCAAGGAAGCAGTTCATAACGGTATATATAAATGGTAAATATGGTGGCTGTCGCAATTTGCGACGCTGCCAGCCGCTACGCTGCCAGTCGCTGCTACGCTGCTTCGTCGGCCGATTGTCATGATATCGCAGTTATTTCTCCCGCACCTCCCAGAGTGAGATCGCAAGAGGCCGCCAGGTGCAAGAGGGTTAACCACGGATTAACAGGGTTAGTCGCGATGTTATATCAGTCGTCTGAAGCGACTGTCTTGAGAGCCTCCTTTGAAGAACGTTTGCATCTGTCCTTTGAGGCTGGGCTGTAATCATTTTAAGCAATAAATTTTTCTATTTCCCCAGTATAATAGATGAGTTGCGTTATCGCAAGCAGCTTGCTTTTATGATTCATCTTCTTAAAAATGCTATGAAAACGTGTAAGAAATTGACCGCCAATAGCAAGATCAAAGGATGTCAAGGGGTATAAATTAGAGGGGGAATAAAAATAAAAAACAACTAAGTGTCCTGCCCACGCCAGTACAAATACTAGATTGAGACTGTTAAAGGATTGAAAACTAGAAGTGCCCCCCGTTAGGACGGCCAATAAAAATCAAGAGAAACACCCCCACAAATACATTCAAAGAGAGAGAGAGGCGGGTGGGGGGGGGGGGTGTGTGGCAAAGTCTTGCACAGGGTGCCAGGTGATGTAAGGCCGGCTCAGGACCCAGCCGCTATGCCCACATCTCAGCGTACGCGAAATGAAACAACGCTCCGGCTGTTTACCCCCGGGGGGTCGAATTAGTTCGAAGCGCTCCAGTGCGCTGTCCCTCATAGCCCGTAATGGAACGAATTTGTATTATTTCATTGTAGCTTTTCCCAGTTCCCACGTTATTCTGCCTGCAGCAGCTTTGACTCAGGCTATGAGGGACGCCGTAGTGAAGGACTCCGGAAATTTCGACCACCTGTGGTTCTTGAACGTGCACTGACATCGCACAGTACACAGGCCTCTAGAATTTCGCCTCCATCGAAATTCGACCGCCGCGGCCGGGATCGAACCCGCGTCTTTCGGGCCAGCAGCCGAGCGCCATAACCACTTAGCCACCGCGGCGACTCTTCGGGCTAGGATAATTTAACAAACAAGCGCAAACAATGGTACATGGATTTGTTTGATAACTACGTAACAGAACCAAGTAACAATCCTACTCATCCTCTGTGCAGATTGTTGGGAGAGCAGTGGTGGTGGTTTCAATGTACATGACGGATTACCCTTACTGTGGTTTGTCGGCAATTGCTCCATCTGAGCCCCTTAATTTAAACAATGTGTTTGTACCACTGTCCCGCAAAGCCATTGTTGGCCATTCAGTTCATGAACGCTGAGGGTACACGATGAGAGAGACGGTGTCCAAGAGAACATTCAGTCTCCTCAGATTGCACAGGAGTGTCTCACTACGGTCACAAAAAAAAACCTGGAGTGCGCCGCTATTCGTGGTTTCACCAGTTGATGTTAGATACGCTAAGTTCTGAACACGAAGTCCTGTATTTATTTATTTATTTACTTATTTACCCAATACTGCAGACCTCTTGCTTGGGTGCAAGCAGGAAGGGCACAAAGATATAACATACAAGGGCAATAAGTCAGTAATAAAAGCATGCACGACAAATAAAACTAAAGAATATCTGTATACAGTAACTAAAATACATCATCAAAGGCCTTCAGAAAGTCAACAGCGGATATCACTCTCTCAGGGAGAGCATTGCAGTCAGTAACCGTCCTCGGAAAAAAAAAGAAAATTTATAACCGTTACTTTTCGCGAAATATAGCGCTGAACTATAGTCGTGCT
Organism: Amblyomma americanum; assembly: GCF_052857255.1. Taxonomy (NCBI): domain Eukaryota; kingdom Metazoa; phylum Arthropoda; class Arachnida; order Ixodida; family Ixodidae; genus Amblyomma; species Amblyomma americanum. Next base: position 104,502,323 of record NC_135498.1, read on the forward strand.
GATGAGTTCAACGTGTTTCCGAGAAGTGTACATGGCATTACGCCGATAAAAGAGCTGGTTCACTGATCCGCCACAAAGATAGGCGACCGCAATTACACAACCAAGACGGCATCTTGCAACTAACTCCACAAATGATTGTTGAGATTGGCCTTCTGGACGCTTCCATTGCGTTCGCCCAAAAAATTCTTCTACAAGCATCTGACATCCCTGCATTCGGCGTCCTTGATTTTTTTTATTTTTATACATATTAATTTGGCTTCTAATCACGAGCCTAAATCCAGGAGTTCACTAAGGTGGCACTTTGGGCTAGTTGTAATGCAGCGAAAAGATACAGCGCCAGTGAGACATGACACACTGTATCACTGCGTCCTGCTTCTGCTGGGATGTATCTCTTCTCTACCTTACAACTCGCCAAAAAGAACCACGCGTTTTCACTCCACACGGCGTCCCTATCGAACGGCCTCAACAAGCCCTTCAGCCATCTTGCCTTTCCCGTCCCCTCTTTCTCTTCTAACTAGGCGCCTTTCTCAATATCCTGCTACTGAACATGCGTTCCTCAGGCGCAGCGAAGGCTTCACGCCGCATTGATAGTTTTTTTTTTTCGCCCACAACGCCCTACTTGCTCCTTCCTCCTCCTACAGTGTGGAATCCGAACAGTGGTTAACCGCCCTGCCCAACCCCGCAGCTGTGCGCCCTCCCGTCTGCCTGCATGCGGCTATGCGAGGCAGGAAAGGGGAAAAGAAAAGAGAAATAAGGAGTTCAGGGTGAAGAGGCCCGTGGTGGCAGTTTGCCGAACTAAACGGCCATGTTCCTGAAAGCTGGGCTTGTGAGACGCCTTTGGCGGAGGTCTGTAAATTAATTCCGCCCGCCAGGGGTTATCAAAAAGCCTGTGCCGACATCGCACAGCACACAGGAGTTTCTGCGTTCCAACCCCATGGAAATGCATCTGCCGAGGTCAGGATTCGGTTCCGTTCGGTTCGGTTCCGTGAGCCACATGGCCGAGCCCAATATATGACGCAGAAAGCAGTGCATTGGCGCGGCCACTCACACTCGGTGTAGCTGGTGGCGACCATGGCCAGGATGTGGTCGTCGAAGAATTGCGTCAGCGGAGTCTTGGAGAAGAGCTTCAGCTGCAGCGAGTGCGTCGTGGTGAAGTGGTGGTTGTCCTCTTTCGTGATCCACCCGCACCGCTCATCCTTGTCGGAGCCGAAGTTGAACTTGGTGATGACCTGCGAGCAGAGCCCAAGAGGTCAGCGCTGCGCAGGAAGCAATGGCTTTACATTTTGTGTTGGCCTGTGCTGGCTTGCCGCTTGCCAGCAAAGCAAACAGTCAACATTTTTGCTGCTAGAGGAACGCGCTCAAACCGAACTCGCTTCAAAAACCGAAAGCATGGGTGAGAACGAAGAAGCTACTGCGACTACGGTTTTCGCAGAACCCGAGTCGTCATCCACCCAGGAAAGGCAAAACGTGCCTTTTGGGAGCCGGAACGTGACAGAGCCGGCCCGTCGACGCCATGTCCATTGCAAGCACTATGCATACGCCGACAAGGACATGACCGAGCGACGGCTTTGCATCGTCCTTCGCTCACATCGACCGTATTCACTGACCGAGATGTAGTCGATGCAGGACTCGTTGAGCACGCCCCTGCGCAGGTTCATCTCGACCACGGAGACGATGAGGCCCGAGCTGCCCGGCGCTGAGAACTCGAAGCTGCAGCCGTTCTCGCCCGTGGCGCGGAGGTCGCGCAGCTGCTTCGCCGTCAGGATGCCCGCCGACTGGGGCGCCGACGTGTCGTTCAGGCTCTGCTTGTGGTCCTTGCTGTCACAGTGGTCGTTCAGGGACACTGCGCAGTGACGGCGCAGAGCATGGGAATAGTACTCAAAGGAATGCGAGGTTGTCCGTCGCGCTACCTTGCGCGCGTAAATGCGTACCTATCGAGACACTCACCGATTTTGTACAGTTCCGGGTCGTTGGGAAAGATGGCGCCGTCTACAACGGTGACGGCCAGAACAGTTGCGGTGCAGAGCCACGCCAACATGTCTTCTCAGAACGCCAGGGAAACGGCAAGTGCGCGAGCATGGCGTTAGCTCGAGGTCACGGGGACGAGCGCGCGAGCACGTCCTCTTTCTTCTTTCCTAAAATCTGATAAGTGCCTCGTACGTATAACCAATTAAGGTTCCTGATAATTTGTCGCCTCTTTGTTACGCGACCACATCCTTTCTCTGGATTAGTCATCGTAATCGCCCCTTTGTGCCATTACCCTTGTGTAATATGAACTTTATTGCTAGAAACAGAATATCCTGATATCCACCTAGAACCGATGATCGGCATTTTACCTTTTCTGACGAAATAAATGTCTTCCAATCGAATTCTTGGAGCCACTGTGCTCGATTGCAGCAACAGCTTAGCTCCAGTTGACCCGCTTCTTTTGGTCCTCCTCACTGAACCCTGGCCAATCCCCCGTCGTGGGTATGTGCCATGTCACTAATGCTACAGCAACAACCGATTGTGAGCCTAAGTTTAACAAAAACGCTTTCATATAGCGTTCGTTGCATTCGCCCCGATATGAGACCGCAAACTACTAATTTATTGGAACAGGGCTTCTATTGCTGAAGCCGGGGCCCCTCTTAGCGAGTTTCGTGGCATATGCTTTATAGGTGGGGCAGCGCGGTTAACCAGTTCACCCGCAAAATATAGTGATTTCGTGATGAGATTTGAGACAGGAAATGGGTGAGCACGGTTGCTCAATATTTCCAGGTCACGTTTCCAGCTGTTGTCCCGGGTGTAGTGTATGACCTGTGTGATGCTGGGGTGTGTTGTGATGCATCAGTCTGGGTTGGGTTTTCTGATGCATGAGTCGCAAAGCGCGTGTGATGCGCCACAAAGAGGGTCAAAAATGCCTGCGTATTGTACCAAAAGATGTGAACGTTTTCGAAAAGTTACGTTTTTTGGCAATATCTCCTCGAAAAAAAGTAGCGCAATTAAAACGAAAGATCGGAGAAAGGAAACACACGAACAATAACTTTCCTTCTTTTAGTTGCTTTCTTTCGTTCTGTCAAAATGCGATAGCAACTCGCCAACTATGCAGCGCTGCAACATCTGCTGCTTTTAGTAACCAATAGACACGTGATTTTCTTCTTACAGAAAATATAGTGGAAACGAATGTGTAGTAAAATAGAGGTAACTACTTTTTTCTTTGCCTTTTAAGGTTCGTGCGTAAAAATGCAGTGGTGTTTACTGTGACCACGTCTCCGCGTCTTTCACAAAGGTTATCATCAGCGTGACTACGCCCACCGCAAGGCAAAGGCCTCTCCCATGTCTTTACCCAATTAACCCTGTCCTTTGCCAGCCGCGCGCACATGCCACCACATGCCCTCAAAATTCTTAATCTCTTCCGCCCACCTACCCTTCTGCCGCCCCTTGCTACTCTTGCCTTCTCTTGGAATTCACTCCATTATTCTTAAGGGCTAGCGGTTATCTTGCCTTCGCATTACATGCCCTTCCAGAGCCTATTTCTTCCTCTCGATTTCGACTAAGATGTTATTAACCCGCGTTTATTCCCTCACCCACCCTGCCCGCTTCCGGTCCCTTAACGTTACACCTATCATTTTTCTTTCCATAGCTCGCTGCGTTATGGTTTAGCTCGAGGTGGACCCTTTTTGTTAGCCTCCACCTTTCTCTGCCCCGTAGGTGAGTACTGGAAAAATACCGCTGTCGCATACTTTCCTCTTGAGGGATATTGGTAAACTGCCACTCGTGATCTGAGAGAACCTGAACCACCAGCACCTCGCTGCCAATTGTGAACTGCTGTTTGCTTGCATAACTTTGGGTTTCTACATGTTAATATTCAGACCCACCATTCTGCTCTGCCTGTCTAACACATTGACCATGCTTTCCATTTCATCTCCTGAGTGAGTCAGCAAGTCAATGCCATCAGCGAATCACAGATTATTGAGCTCTTCTCCATTATGCCTTATCTCACGAACTCGTGTTGTATGTAAGGTGTGCGTATCCGATAAAAAGGCGACACGAAATCATTTGCATAAAACGTTTCATTGGCCCAAGATAGGTCTTGCAGGTGCTGGTCGTTGTCTACTGCATTATAGCACTTGATCTCTCATCTGTTTCTTATAGGCAACTATTTACTACAGTTTCCTGCAATATTTGAAGAGGATGTTTGCTGACGCTTACCTTTGCAAGCGCATGAAGTGCACACGTCAGCTCTTTCGTATACAGCTTATGCCTACGTGGCTCGCTCAGAAGTTTTCATTGGCGTCTCATTGAGGAGGGAGCAAATTTGAGGACCTCGCCAGTACAAAAAATCAACCCCTGGAATGTCGTTAACCAATCTGTAAGTCTAAAGTTATCGCTGTAAAATAACACAACAGGTGAAGACAATTCTGGCTTGCAACGCTAAGAGCGTTTGGCACGACGGAAAATGGGAAACGTCTACGCTTTCCGGTCTTGCCATCGGTACACCGGAAGCCTCAACATATCTGGTGCAAAAGCATAGTGCACCTAAGAACCGATGAAAAGAGCGCTATATAACTCGAACACTAGTGTTCCGTCATTCGGTTAACTGACACTGCAGTGTGTCTTGAATAAGTTCCCTCTTTACGGACACCTCAAATTAAATAGTCTCAAACGCTGACAAGAAAGAAAACAAGGCATTTACACTACCACCACTGAGCTGGTCCGCCACAAGTTATAGATCTTGGAACGGACCAAGCCAGTCATCTGTCACATAAAGTGCTCGACGCAAGACACACCCAGTCAAGTGGCTAAGTACTAGATTGCATTAAAATTCCCGCATGTATGCTCACTGTAGGGGTGGTGCTCTCGCTCAAAACCAAGCACGTGGCGACAACACCGGAGTACGTGCAAACCTTAGGAGATCGAATTAACCCGACCGCCAGATACGGTCGCGGGACGAGCCATATCCCCTTTTTTTAACCAACAACCAATAGCCCAGTAACGTACCCAGTATCAGTGGATAACAAATCTCTCAGCTCGACGCTTGCAGCTAGATTTCTCTGGAATGAAGCATAGGCTTGCCGGTGAACACGCACGAGACCTGAAGGAGCGCACATATATCACGACGAACAGACGCAGATATCAATGGGACACACTATTAAACAGAGTTTGACGCAATTACGACTGGGTCAGCGTCGCGGACATCGTAGAAGTTCGTGCCAAACACACTAGTAGACAAACGAATCTTTCCATGTCTTTGGCGCCTCTAGAAAGAGTGACTATTCAGCGCATTCCCGCCGCACATTTCATATAGAGAAGCGAACGTTTCGGTCGAATACTTAAGCATATATGTACTAAAAAAGTCTATAGTGGAAATCAAACAAAATAATAGTCTCTTACTCTCTCATAGCGCTAAGTGGTGCTCCGGCAAGAAATACAAGGCAAACCAACACAGAAGCAGCAATCGAACAGACGTACTGCTGTAAATATGCTATTTTTCTGGCAACTTGTTGCCAGTCGACGTAGTATTGGCTGACAAACGTGCAGCATTGCTGGTTCGAGCTACGTACGCTATATGCTCTAGCGGCGACGATCACAAACGGCGCTGAACAGTTTTTGCATTTGCTTGAGACAAAGCTCGCTGCATAGTAAATAAGCTGCAACCACGCTAAAGCACAGAGTCAGCAGTTCCAAGTTCAACATTTTTGGCTAGATCTTTTATTATTGCGCAAATATCTATGGCGAGTTCATCCTTTCGTCAAAGTCGGATATAGATTAAAATTTCATGATCACCTTGGGGCCGCTGTTTTTTCCCTGCTAACTTAGAAAAGTGGTTTATACATTGTTTTTATCTCGGTTTAATACGTCGCCCATACTCAAGTGTGCACAGGCCATCATGGGGCCGATGCATTGGTCAACCTCGGTTGTCGCTTGTGGGGTTTTTCCTTTTTCCGCGCCGCGAAAAACGAGAGCGACTTTTTGAGCTCCTCCTTCCGCTCCATTTCGGTCATAGCTCGAATCGGGGGAGCTTTCTTGGGCTTCTCGGTGAACACTTCGGGCAGCCAGTGGACGACCCCGATGCTCAGCAGGGTCGTGAATGCCGCGAACATGCTGAAGGCGGCGTTCGCGTTCCGCCCGGCGAGCGTGTGGAGGGAGACGCTGGACAGCGTTCCGGCACCACCGAAGGAAATGGACAGGCTCACGCCGATGCTTCGAATATGGGTGGGGAAGATGTCTCCCACGTAGCACAGGGCCACGCCCAGCGCAGCCGACACAGCAACCTTCATGCCTGCGTGTACGAAGGGGATGGCCGGGTTGTAGTCCCTGCTGATCACCGCCGCCTCGGCCAAGGCGCAGCTGTGCACGACGGCGAGCAGCGCGGCCAGCGTGTCGCGCAAGCCCCACTTGGTCATGGCCCAGTAGGTGGCCGCGTAGTAGGCAGTCGAAAGGAAGACGTGCGCCACATGCCAGCGGAGAGCCGTCGCTCTGTCCCTAACCAAGACGCCAAAGTAGAGGGCGCTCAGCGTAAACCTGGCGATGAAGACAGACACCGCACGACGGCGCATCTTTACCGTTTCGATGATGCCCTCCGCTGCGGATGTGGAGGCCGCGGATGAGTGGCTGCGGTCTATCTTCCCCAACTGGGTCATGATAACCTTGAGGGTCACCTTGAACTTTTTCATGCCCCCGCCGTTGAGCTGGGCCGCTGTCAGGATGGCCACTTCGGCGTCGCGTATGTTACCCGTGGTGAGGAGGCACGCGGGAGACTCTTCCTGCAGGCAGCACCAGGTGGCGCTCATGGCCGTCGGAACGAGGAGCAGTCCCTGGGCGAGCAGCCAGCGCGGTTCCAGCAGCGAAACGGCGTGCACTAGCGGCGGCACCACGGTGGCCGCCACGGCAGTGTGGAGCAGAGTGAAGAGCGAGCGCCACGCGTTCCCGGTCACCTCGTGAAGCAGGATGAAGGTGAGGATGTATGTGGCGGAGCCAGCCGATACGGCCACGATGCGGGTGACGACTAAGGAAGCGTACGTGGCAGCCACGCTGGTGGCTACGGAGGAGAAGAGCATTACGAAGGCGCAGGCCAGCAGGACGGGCCCGAAGCCAGCCACGGGCGCCAAGAATGCGTAGCCCACGACGTATGCGTGGGGAGGACAAGTCGTACAGGCGCCGCCGCTCGCACACGAGGTCGAATAGGCTCACGATGCTGTCCCTCTTGTCGGCGGTGTCGTAGTCCCATTTGTGGCAAGGCACGGCTGTCCTGTTTTCCAGGAGGCTATCCTGCGGTTCGCGAAAAACGCTCAAGAATGTCACATTTGGAAACAGCACTTTTTTAGGATCAGAATTATTAAGGCGATAGCGTTAAAGTCTCCGTTCTCCAGAAAATTCGGTGTCGGCGTGGTGAGTGAAAAATTACGGGCGTGGCTCTGGCAGGTGGTCTCCAGAGACCAACCTGTAGAAGCCAGGTGGCCCACCTAGGTCACTGACCTTGCAGCATCATCACAACCTGTCCACCGGATAGTGAGCAGACTCCACCGTGGCAGGTGGCAGTAAATTAATGATCGGTCGCTCGGAAAGAGCAACCCGCATGGGCCGCAGAATGCCCACCTCTGGGAGTACCTGTCAAAGTAGGGCACTGGCACATCGCTTAACCGCTGGACCCCTGCGCCAAGAAGTGCATGAGGATTCCCAGGGATCTATGAATGTAAAGTAGAGAATGGCCTTCTGAATACATCAGAATTAGCCCACTGCGCTATCGCATCATTCGTTTAAGGCTGAGCTTAAGGGTTCTATCCAATTTTTTTTAAATGATGAAGCCTCCTCAGCCCTTTCCTGGTGGACTTACTTCGAGCGATGTACCAAGACTGTGTCCGAAAAAAAAAAGTTACTCCAAGAGCGTGAACGAACCCTGGCTCTGGCCGGGAGCTAGACGTGGTACCTGTGCACGCCTGTAACTGCAAGTGGAATATTGCGTGTGTGCTGTTGCTCTTTTGTTCAGGAGTTTCAAGGGGCGCCGCGTTGCACAGTGCCGGCTAGGTGGCAAATACTTGTGTTGCCTCCCTTAACGCCTAACCTCTGATTTCCCTTAACGTGCCACTGCCGGAAAACGAAGGATAAGCATTAGCAGATACCCGTGGACGGCCAGTGTCCTGCTTGTTCGCTTCGTCTCCCAAGTTTGCTATAATCCATGGACGCTCGTGAAGTTTTGTGGAGAACCAGGATTCCTCACTCTTGGCTGCTAACGAGGGAAGATTTTTTTTTTCTCGCTGAAACGCGAGAGCCGATAGGCTTGTTACTTTGCTTCAAGTTTGTCATGGCTAAAATCTACCGAACGGATGGAATGAGCTGAAGAGTTTGGACGGGTGAGGGAGCTCGTTAAGCGAATGAACTGCCACCAAAATTGAGGAATGCGTATAGAGACCATAATTATTGAACTATAGTGAGTATCTGAGTCTACGCTCTGCTGATAATGTGGAACCGATGTGTTTGCCCAACCAACGGTGTCCATTTTCTTTTCTTTCACTTTCTTCCTTGCCTAGATGGCAGGCTACTAAATGTGATTGCAAATAGATAATATTGTTCTTTGCTGGTGGTCTGCCATTGACTCACTACGGTCACCCAGTGGACTTAGCGTTCGGCTGGTGAGACGAAGGTCGCTGGATCGAATGCCGACCGCGGCGGCCCCATTTCGATCGAGGCGACATGGAAGTATGCTCGTGAGCAGTACGATATCAGTGCCGCTGTTAAAACCACAGGCTGTAGAAATCAACCCGGAGTCCACCACCACATACTTCGTAAAAAAGGGGTTTTGGTTAGGTAACCAAGCACTGGTGTTACTATAACACTGCTTGTTACTACCTTAATTGTTAGTATTTACAGCGCTCTAAAAAGTAGGGTTAGTAAAAATCGACACTTACCGCCTTTTACTATATCTGGTTGCTCGTTACAACTGTGTTAGTAATAGTTTAACGGATAAAAGTTACTGAAGGTAAATAACCCAGGCATTGGTATACATAAAGTGCTTTTCCAGTCAAATATAATTTCATCGTCACGCGCTTCGGTATGTTTACCTTTTCTGCATTCGTAGGTTCATAATTAAGGGTAGTATCTATGCTCGCAGCCGGTAACTGCCACTGGACCAAAACTGAGGCTGCTGGCCTGATTTCATTGCCACATGCTTTCTACACTACCACCGATGTAAGACTAAGAATGGGTGCTGTGCCATGCACGCCGTTGGCAGCACATTGTTGTCGGGCACTGATCAAATTTATTTTTCGGATAATACAAAATTAATGTACCACTAAAACACACTGAGCTAAGGGATAGCAACACTTGCGACGAATAGTTTACTAAGTTTTTTTGTTAAGTACCAGGGCCGTCATTTAAAACAGTACCATGCGCATAGGCGCAGAGTTTTTAATCTGCCCGGGGGTGCTGGGACCTAGTTAGCACCCTCTTTTTTTCATCGCTCTCCTCATTCCTCCAGGCGTGCTCCTTGGCAAGAGATATTTATTTTACTTTCAGGACACATAGTACATTACAGAGGGGAACGGCATTTCTCATCAATAAAGAAGATAAAAATGGCTGTCGTCTAGCTCTGGTTAAACCTGGAGTGACGCGATAGCTACAGCTGGCCGAGTGGAACTCGCTCAGTGGTATTGCAAAATCAGTCTTTCGCCGCTCCGTTTCGACTGGGCGTTCTTTCTTCATCTTCGTCTCCGGACGTGGATTCACTCCCTCGCCCCCTCTCCATATATCCCCCCCCCCCACTCGGTTTCGCCGGCAGTTGCTCTGTACCACGTGACCAGCCACGGCGCCGCCACGGAGCTCAAGGGCGGCCACCGCAGCTCAAGGGGCCCCACGCTGAAGTCTCGAAGTGCTAGCGTGATGTAGCAATCGCTACAAAAGATAAGGGGGCCAAGTACTAATCTTTGAGAAACCCCAGAACCAAGTGGCACAGTAGAGGAATCAGCGTTATTAATGCTGACAAATTCAACAGAACAAGGAAATCCACGGATCCAGTTAATCAATGTTCAGGACACTTAATCTACGTAATAGCAGTGAGCTATTAACTTTATCGAATGCTTTAGCAGAATAATGAAGTATGCAGTCAGATGAAAAAGCGGAGTCCATATAGAAGTGCAAGTCGTAAGTGAAGGAAAGTGGTTGAATGTGACAAGAAAAAAACTTTCGAAAGCCATGCTCTGTTACAGAAAAGAAATTGTTATCGTCCAGAAAATTAACAAGATGTCTAAATATATGTACCATTATTTTGCACGCTGTTGATCGCAAAGATATGGATTTTGTATCTCCGGCTTCTATTCAGTCTCCCAGTCTTCAGTAGTACATCATGATGATACGATCCTGAGAATATGCATTTCATGATGATAAAACTATACTTTTTAGCATTCTGTATAAATCGGCCATTTATACCATCAATTCCGCTAGAAGATGGTAGTTTCAAATTGATTATCGGTATGATGCCTTGCAAGTCGAGCATGGTGGGATCCATCGCGAAATTATCGCACAGCTGGATATCGGGACGTTGGGCAACATTGGATGAAGAAGGAAACGACTTAACGAAAGTATCATTTAGTGCAGTAGCACAGAGGTGGGCGGGAGGAGGTTCGCCGGTGGGTGCAATAACGACACTTTGTTGGTGTTTCCAGTCTTTAGGATGTTCAGTAGGGTTACTTTAAAGAAGGTGGATATAGTTGACCTCTGTCCTTGTTAATGTTTTAAAGAAGCTGTTTTGTATGTTCCCTAATGGGCAGGTTTTAATGAATATTTAGCAGTTCGAAAAAGAATTTTGTTTTTGTTAGAAAACCGTTTAAATATCAGTTATACGATGGAGCATGGCTATTGGAATACACACGACGAATAGGATAAGACGATGAATCAGATAAGGCACTTTGCTTCGGTACATGCACCGGTTTGTCTCTACTTAGCGCTCGAGATAACCTCGTTAGAAAATATCTAAAAAGGATCCCAGCTATTAAGGGCTACTAAATGATCTTTGTTATAGTCGCTAATGGTCTTGGAGCGTTTTGACTACGCTGCATACGATAAATCGAATGTGAAATGCAAGATATCGTGATCGCTCAGGCCGTGCATATATAGTGTGCGTGACATGGTATCTTCAGATCATGTTAGTAGAAGTTTCTGTCATGAAGCGTGCGGCTGGAAACAGCGACATTGCCCTCGGCGACTTCCCGTCGCCCGTGTAAATGTGCGAGTCCGTAGAAGAAGACATGCTGCCCCCGACCCCATCGCTCTGTGTTCGGGCGGGGGGGGGGGGGGGGGGGGGGGGGGCCTTTGCTTGTGCCAGGCTGCCATGCATACATAGCTAGGGTTGTGCAGCAAAGTTTGCATGCACAAGTGCCTGTTACTAGTAAAAAAACTACAGGGGGCACTTAAGTCTGCTTACGTCGTATGGATGCAAAAGCATTGTTGCGTTTGTGGTTTGTGCGTTTGTGTGATGTAATTCCCGTTGGCCACTAAGCTGCACACCATTCCGAGTTCCGTGGGTTAATGCCCATGTATCCAGAATTGGCCATTTTCTACTTGACATTCACAGGTGGCGGCGAGTCCTCATACCTCTCTCTACCAGCGCAGTGGCGCTGCGGTTAAGAGATGCGCCACTGTACTGGATGCCGCTTGCGCGGCGCTTCTCCGAACAGCCCAGCTTACACGATTTACCGAGTAGCTCAGGTAGCCTCCGTTAAGTGTCCACACTTTCTGTTAACATTTTCTGATAAAGCCAAGCATGCGCCAGATAATTCTTACGCATGAAAAAAGTTCGTCCTTGATACTGAGTGTTGCTGATGAGGTTAGTGCCTGGCACTTGCTTACCGGGTTAGTAAAGGTTTATTCCAACAAGAAATGAGCTTGGGCAGCGTATTTAATGCGAAGGCTAGATAAGCGATGCCCGTTAAGGGTAACAGACTGGATTCCAATGGAAGGGAAGCGTTGCAGGAGTGAGCAGAAAGTAAGGTGGGCGGATGAGGTTAAGACGTTTGCAGGGATATGGTGGGTGCAGCTGGCACAGGACAGGGTTAATTGTAGAGATATGGGAGAGGCCTTTCTCCTGCAGTGGGCGTAGTCTGGCTGATGATGATGATGATGATTATGATGAAATGTTTATACCGCCAACTTTACATCCTTTAGCAACTAACAAGGTATTTATGTGTGACACAGTTACTGCCCCCGACCCCATCGCTCAGTGTCCTAGCGGGGTGGGGGGGGGGGGGGGCACAACCACCCCTCCCTTCTGCAGTCGGCGCCTATGACCATGCGAAAATATCCTTCTTCAATTACCTGCATGCAATGAATACTTTGTCTTTGCTGATGCCAGGGTGCCATGAATACTTAGCTAGGGTTGCACCGCAAACAAGGTTTTCATGCACAAGTGCCTGTTACTAGTAAAAAAACTACAAGGGGCACTTAAGTCTGCTTACGTCAAAAATCCTACAATACCAAACTGTCATCATGTAGTACATGGTGCAGCCGAAAAAAAATGGACTAAGCTTAAGGTATACCTTAAGAGTACAAAGCGAAAGCACTAGAGATCTCTACCGTGCTAGTGCACGCCTTCTCGTTCATAAATTCACAGATCCCGGGAGTCCTCATACCACTAATTGCGCAGTGGTGCAGCGGTTAATAAGCGATGCGTCACTGCCCCGACAGTCGGCTGTTCCAATTACAGCCACCGGTGCGGCTGGTGAGACCTAGGTTGCTCTTTCCGAGCTGCCGTGAGGCTAATTTGTGCACAGATAGTTGTTCGGGCAGCGCAGTATCAAGGTCGGCAGGTGGAAATTGCACTGAACTTCACTGAACAGTCTATTGAGCAAGTTGAAATGAAATTGGTTCGGGGGGAAATGAAATGGTGCAGTATCTGTCTCACATATCGGTGGACACTTGAACCGCGCCGTAAGAAAAGGTTTAAAGGAGGGAGTGAAAGAAGAAAGGAAGAAAGAGGTGCCGTAGTGGAGGGCTCCGGTATAATTTCGACCACCTGGGGGTCTTTGACGTGAATTGACATCGCACAGCACACGGGCGTTTCGCCTCCATCGAAACGCGGCCGCCGCGGTCGGGTTCGAACCCGGGTACTCCGGATCAGTAGCCGAGCGCCGTAACCACTGAGCCACCGAGGCGGGTAGTGGTCAAGTTGCCGCTTGCTCTTTCGTGACGCGGACGGACGCCGGCTTTTCTTGAGAACGGGACCACTTATGCCATTGCAGTAATGCGAGCCAGGTCGAGCCGCTTGTGGCCAAACCGCAGCCATCGTATCTAATTCAAGCTCGATAACTTCAAATGCTGAACGAAAACTGAAGGGGACACTTAAGCTTCGCCTTATAAGTTTATGACGCGATAGCATATTTGGGTTAATTCCCATATATGCAGAATTGTTCCTTCTCTACTCTACAGTCATAGATCCCTTGGAACCATCATACAATTCCTTGCGCAGTGGCGCAGTGGTTAAGCGATGTGCCAGTGCCCGCGCGCTATGGCAGGTGCTCTCAGAGATGGGCCTTGTGCGGCCCATGCAGGTTGCTCTTTCCGAGCGACCAATCTTTAATTTAACTGGCACCTACCACGGCGCGCAGTTTTCTCACTATCCGGTGGGCAAGTCGCGGACTGTTTCTGATGACTGTTCGGACTGTTTCTGATCACAGCATTGAACCGGCTTCGAAAAATACCGGTTAAGACCACTCCAACCGATCTTGCCCCTTCAAAGACGACACCGTCAAAATATCCACTCCCTGAACTTGATCGCTTCTTCCGAGTGCACATAAAGCCTACCTTGCAATACGGCATAACATCAGTTCGTTCAAGGTCGGTGCAGCAGTTCATTGACCGTGCACTAGGCATCTCAGGGTACCACGGTTTTATTTACCACCGTCCCTTCAATTCCAACAATGTCAAAGTAGCCTCACTTGCCGATGCTGAAAATATCTGTGACATTTACAAATTATATATCAGCGAGTCACAGTATCTCAGTAAGGCATGTTGTTGGGCAAGTTGGTTAAGCATCTTTGAAACTTGGAAAGAATCCAACCTGGCGCAAGTAAAACCACACACACAAAGGAAAGACAAGGAGACAAGGGGTGCCTGTCCGTTGTCTCCTTGTCTTTCCTTTGTGTGTGTGGTTTTACTTGCGCCAGGTTGGATTCTTTCCAATTTTCAAAGAGTCACAGTATGTACCTGTGCAGGCCTATCTAGCATCTGGACCCGGCTTGCAAAGATGTGTCATTTACGACCTGGAACCTAATGCGCCTCTGAAGGAAGTGATGACGGATCTCTACTCCGACACTCACTCAGTGCTTAATGCCCGCCGACTAGGCAACCGAGGCACATTTCTTCTCCTGCTTGTGGGGCCGTTAGAACTTCCCACCCGATTCTTCTACAATGGACGAATCGTTCGTCCGAAGCCTTTCCATCCTGCACCTGTATTCTGTTATCGGTGCCTGCGACAAGGTCACATCAAAATTTGTGCCCTGCATCCCAAGACACTCTGCCCAAAGCACCAGAAGACGGTCTTCCCTCATTCAGGTGCCCATTTTGTAAGGCAAACGACTACGACATCACTTATTCTAAATGCCCTCGAAAGAAACGTCGTCCGGTGGCTTCGCCTGCTCAGGCAGGAGTCAAGATCTCCAACCGTTTTGCTGCTCTGTTGACAGAGACAGATGAGGATGACACTGAAAAACTGCCAGCATCTCTGCTTTCACCTTCTAGTATCCGCCCTTCATATGCCTCTGTTTTAAAGCCAGGTTCCCACCCAACGGAAAAAAGAAGATGAATTTCATGAGACAATCTCCTCTATGACTGATGAGATCTCTGCAATTGATGACGCGATCGCCAACGTTCGCCAACAACTTGATCAGCTTTGCCGACGTCGCTCTCTTACTACAACGTTCACATCTACCGCCAGTTCAGCCTGTTTGCCAAGTGCCTCCTTTATCCAATGTGCACAATCGTTCAGGCTCAAAATATGAACAATGCGAGCAATCTGTAACTAAATCTTCAATGTCATCCCTGATTATCCGTTGCAGCAACTCCCTCAGATGATTGCATCTGTTTTGCAATCGAATGGCCACTAACGCTACTTCCCATGTCGTACAATGGAACTGTCGGGGTCTTACTAATATGCTCCCTGAATTGAACCTGCGTATTCAAGAAGGCAAACTCTCTGCCTGGGCTTGCCCTCTCCAGGAGCATAATGCCATCCTTCCTCTCTCTGGTAATTGTGCATATCACAATCCATGAATTCCCGACCACCGCAGTGGTCTTGCTCCTGGTAAAGCAGCTATGTATGTTCATTGTTCGAAACCACATTCTCCCGTCGACCTATCCTGCTTGTCCTTCTGCTTCTGCTGCTGTTGCTTCTTCTGTTGCTGCTGCTTCTTCTCCTCTCGTTGGTGCGATACCCGTCAAGAAGTAATTGCCATTATCACTAAGCCGTAACGCACTCCAGTTTTATTGGTCTGTTTTTATGGTCGGCCCCAAACCTGTGTACTGATTCAAGACTGAAAACCAACTGGCCCAACAATCCTCCCTTTCGCTCTGTACAGAACTTTGGATGGCGTATACATCTGCGCACCTCTTACCCAGGTGTACCCATTCTAGTTGGAGGAGATTTTAATGGACCACATAGAGCCTGGGGACACACTCATAACTCTAAACGTGGAGATCAGATTTACAACACGTTTTTCGACCAGTCATTTACACTTCTGAACAACTCATCTAATTATACCCCCCCACGTGCTCCTCCATCAACTCCGGACCTTACGTGGTGGCTGGGTCCCGGCAGTCCTCACTCGTCTTGCGGAGCAGACACCTGGAGCAGTGATCGCTCCCCTATTCTAATTGACTTTGCCTGAAATATATTACATAAAATTTGCCGCAAGACCCATGTCACTTCTTGGGACAGTCTTCACACGGATGGTCGCCTCGTTTCAATAAATCCTGCCTCAGCCCTTTCTATATTCATGCTTGTCTTAACTCAGAACACAATTTCTTCCACTATCAATGAAGACCAACCAAAACCTGACTTTCACCTCCTTAATCTTTGGGCAAGGCGCAAGCAGCTGGGTGTATACGTCACTCAGCATCCGTCAGACCAGAATGCACAAACGGAACTTCATAGAGTCACCGCTAAAGCCCGCCGGTATTCTAAACGCCTTATGCACAAGCGCTGGACAGAGTGGTGTTCTCAACTCAGTATTCCTGTCGGCAATCGCCACTTGTGGCGTGTATTTCATTCCATGGAACGCAAATGATCCGCCAAAGACTACGCCGAGAGTATTCGCCTTGTCCTTCGTCTTTCTCCAAATGAATTTGCTTCGCAAGCTGCCCTTCAGTTCTTTCCGAATTATGACTGCTCACCTGGACCTGTTCCAGTCAGTCCTAAATATGAGCCAGAGGATATGATCACATGCCCGTTCACCATGGATGAGCTTATAGCCGCCATTGAAGACATCCGCCCTAACACTGCACCTGGCCATGACGGTGTACCTTATGCCCTATTCCGGAATGTGGACGGTGAAGCATTGACTTCACTTCTCAGAATTTTTAACGAAACCTGGACATCCAGTGAAATGCCACCCGATTGGAAACATTCAGTGATAGTTCCGATACCAAAGCCCGGAAAATCACCCACAACTTTTGGGGCCCTACGACCGATTTCTCTTAACCCGACTCTTTGTAAGCTGTATGAAAAACTGCTTGCCACTCGACTCTCCTGGTGGTTCGACCATCATCGGAAATATCTTCCCAAATTGCTTTCCGACCAGGATATGGAGCTGAGGATGGTCTTGACCGCTTGGCCAACGACTTGATACGTTGCTCACCTTACACCCGTCTCGTTCGCACAGTCGTAGCAACAGATATCACGAAGGCCTACAACAACATTCTCCACGAAGTCATTCTCAACACTATGTCATCACTTGGCATGCTCTTGCAGCTATGTCGGGCAATTCATGCTTTTCTTTCACAACGGACATTTGCTATCCGCGTTAATGGTAAACCTACAGGACACTTCATTTCTAATCGCGGAGTACCCCAGGGCTCAGTTTTAGCCCAACTCTGTTTAACATCGCAATCATTCCTCTCATACACAGTCTTTCCACCCTTCCTAATGTTCATGTTCTAGCATATGCAGACGACATCACTCTCTGGTCCACAAACCGCTCAGCTCAGGTTCAGCAAGACTCCCTGCAACATGCCTTCAATCTTATTCACTACTTTCTTGCCAACACTAGCCTCTCCCTCAACCTCTCCAAATCCTGCGATGTCCATGTGGGCAATAAAGCTGGCCGCCGTATTTTCAAAGCCACTCGGTTCGTGCTCACTACTGACAATGCACCACTTCCTGAAGTGGAACATACCAATGTTTTGGGCCTGCACGTACATGCCTCAGGCAAATACACGGCTTGGTTATCAGCTATGCGCAAGAGTGCTATAAACACACTTGGCCTCAATCGCAGAATAGCCAATCGCTGTGGAGGTGCCCGCTCCGATACAGCTCGTCGACTTGTTCGTGCTGTCTTTCAACCTCGGCTCCTATACCAGGCTCAGTTTCAACAACTTACGAAACGACACTGGCCTACACTTGAAGCACTCAACCACGAAGCCATTCGAGTCATTACTGGCCTACCCCGAGCAACTCCTATTTGTCTGCTGCAGGAGTAGGCGCAGCTCAACACACTGGAAGATTTAATTACCCAGCCGCAAACCTATAGAGCACGGAAAGTTTCTCTTCGTCCGATGTTCGAGCCTCAACCACCTCCATAGACTGCTGTCACATTACATCGAACAAGACTGCTCGTCATAGGCAGTCGGAGTTCTCCTCTCCGCCGTTACCACCAGCTTTTTCTACGCAGCATGATGCCTGTATCCTTTAAGCAGATGTCGTCATAACCCCAACGGGGGGATCAACTGCTTTTATAAGTCCGACACACCCACAACTCTACAACCGCCAAACCTACTGCACTAACATTTCATCATATCTTCCCTTGGAGCTGCAAGCGATTTTAAATGCCATAAAAGCATTACCTGACGACCCTTCTTATAACCAAGTGCACCTATTTACCCATTCACAAGAAGCTCTGAAGCATCTAAGGAAAGTCCGTAGTACCCTTCCGGTTTCCCAGGCCATACATGCTGCTTGTAAATCTTACCCGGTGCCCATACTCATACACTGGGTTCAAGCGCGCACAGATGTCGATAGCATCGCACCTGACATGATTTCTCGTTTAATGGACGTTCCAAAAACTCCCCCTCCCTCTTTGCCACTAGATCCCCTTCTGACACATTTCACATCTTCAGCCTACCTCAGGTACCGTACACGTGCTCTTATTCCCCCGTGTGCCTACCCCCTTCCCCCCAACCTATCACGGGTGGAGGAGGTCTCGCTGAGGCTGCTGCAGGTCGGAGTGGCCCTTACGCCTGCAGTTCGCAACCAGTGGCAAAGTGAGAAGATTCCTGCGCCGGAAAAATGCCCTCACTGCGAATCACCCGCTTCCGACACCACTGTCCACCCCCTATTGTGGACATGCCCAGCAACTTCGCTGGTGCGCACTCGTGTTCTTCAAGAGGCAGGCTTGTCTTAAAACAAATGACCCCGATTTTCACTTGTGGCTAACGAAAAACATTTACGCCCGAAGATTATGTGACTTTATATACATAACCGGACTTCATGCCTTTTTGTAACGTATTATAACGTCCGTTAATGATATCACGTTTTATGCCGTGCGGCACATTTAGCGTCCCAAATAAATAAATAAGTTGCGGGGACGCCTCAAGTTCACGTGACATAAGTGGCCCACCTGGCTCCTAGGTTGCCCTCTGGGGACCACCTGCCAGAGCCATGCCCGTGACTTTTCGCTCAACGCCGACACCGAATTTTCTGCCTTTAACGCTCTCTCGTCAAAATATGCGCACTCAATGAAGCTAGCGTCCATATCATTGGTCGTGCCCAATAAACGCTGTTACACCTGAGCGGGATAGACAACGCCGTGGGACCAGGTGCTTACCAGCTCCGATGGGTCGTACATGGTGCACTGGCTGAAGCTGCCGTCAGCCTCGACCGGAATGGACAAGTTCTTCCAGGCCTCGGCAGACAAGTGGGCCAAGCCTTTGGGCGGTCGGCACCAGTGGTCCACGGGTCGGCCGATGAGCTGGTACGCCATGAACTGAAAGAGCGGCGCAGCTACGCACAGGATGCCGCACGTCAGGAACCGGCGCTGGTAGGCGCCGTGGCCCAGTACGATGTAGACGCTCTCCTGGATCCCGGCCAACGAATACTGGGTCACGAAGCCGTCGAGGAGGCTGTCTTCGATGGCGATGCTGCCCTGTCTCGCCCGCTTTGTCGAGCTAGCATAGCTACTGGGGGCGCAGGAGCTGGCGTCCATTCCGCTCGATTGCCTCGGTGAAGGAGCGAGTTTGTCGCAACGCAAGTGTTCAGGGTTGCGTGGTAGTTGCCTCAAAAGCGATGGCAGGGTTGCCTTCTCAGAGAGCACGAAGCACGAGCCGGCGCGAGAGGTGGGCTATTCTTCTCTTTTCAGCGGCGTCCATACCCGAAGTGACCGGGTGGTCGAGCTCCAAACAGTGCTGCAGCTTTACGCACCCCAAAACAGTCATAACCAGCGAGATTAGTATAGAAGTAAAATAGCAAATATATCATGCGCTCTCACGGAACATTTGTTTAAAAAATCGTATTTTGCAATCAGTTCTTTCCCGTCAGAAAAGAATCATATTCTGGTACGCTGCCTTGAGAGAGAATCATACCCAACAATTCTGGACAAAAACATTTTTGAGCCGGAAACCGTTTATGAACGCACTTTTTTCGTATACTGCAAGATTCCGCTATAACAATATGCATATCTGGAGGTCACCGGACGGCAGTCTTGTATTTGTTTACTTAAAAAGGAACAGCGCAAATCCAGGACGAAGAAGAGAACATAAAACACAGGCGCTGACTTACACCTGATGTTCATTCGAAAGATGCACACACATATTATGTAGTCTCGAGGCAAGCTGTCAGTTGAGTCAACGTCAGGGGCGGTGTAAAGGGCCGGATAAAAGCGATAAAATCTTAAAAGCTATAAAAGTTTTAACAAGGAACAATGCCTGTGGGAAGGGTGACACGAGAGAATGAAAACAACAAGTTGTCGGTAGAGGGGGTGTCAACAATCTCAGTGGTGCACCAAATGCAGGTCGTAGTTATGATACACAAGCTATGGAAGAAATCGCGATAGTCCTAGCCGGAACGCACTCCGCATCGAAATACGTAGTCACAGATTGTCAGGCGGCTTATAGAAGCTATATGCGTGGCAGAATCACGCCGCTAGCCTGAAAAATTCTGAGTCAGTGGAGGACTTCAGCTGCATGGAAGGAGCTAATATGGGTACCAGGTCACCAGGGAGTCGAAGGAAACGAGCGCGCACACGCTTCAGCCCGAGCTTTTCTTCCCTGGAATCCTTCTACGTCCTCCCTTACTGATTCAGGCTCCCCCTCTCCTTTAACAACATATTCAGAGGCACTACAGCATTTGCGCCTTGAAAGGCAGAAACTCCCGAATCCCGCTAAAGGTCTTAGTAAATCAGAATAATGTCACCTTCGAAGGCTACAAACTGTGTCGTTTAATAATCCAGCTACGCTTCACGCCATTGAGCCCGAGTCCTTTTCGGCACAGTGCAAATTTTGTGGCCAGAAGGGAAACTTATACCATATGGTATGGGCTTGTCAGAAAAAGAGCAGTATTGACATCATAAATCAGCCAACATAAGAGGACTGGGAGGCGGCCCTGTCCTGCTCGGACCTCAAGGAACAACGAACCCTCGTCGCCAGAGCACGAGCAGCGGCTTTTACCAACGGTGCTCCGGACTAGGGACCCGATCAGACTTCCCTTAATCTGTCATTGTGGCCTTAAATAAACGTTTTCATCATCACCATCCCAGAATGTTGGACATGTACAATGCATCATAGGAATTTGTTACTTGTCTGACGTCACTTTACAGCAAATGAAAAAGAAGAGTAGCGCGTATTGTTGGTCCAAAGTTGGCCTCTTACAAGACAGGACACAGCTTGCCCTCGCGCGCTGCCACACTTTATTAAGAGGAGTCTGATATATGCTCCTATTGTTAGGTGGATACTAGCATAATACTCCTGTCAAAAACAAACATACATTACACGTAACAGAATGATCAAAATGTATTTGTCCAGATGTAATGTGCATAAAAGATTACATTGATATTTAGTAGACCTAGCAGTGCAGATAAATGAAATACATACTTTGCATCATTTGCCAGGAAATTTTTAGGAACTTAGCCCGCATGCTCCATGCATGACTACAGAAATCGATCTGCGCTCAAAAAAACTCTTGGCGAACAGTAAACCAACCAAACGTTGTGCTTTCAACTTGTCTGGCTGGCCGTAGATTTATATCTGGCTTGATGTATTGATGTTACATCGTGCCGTGTTTCCACCGTGACGCTTACGTAACCATGTTTAAAGACTTCTGCTCCGGAAAAATGGAACTGTTCTTTGGCGTGCAGCGTACGCGAAGGTCGCGAAGTCATGTGACTCATGTCAGGCGTCGTAAGGACGATTTTAAGCTCGGGTACCTACGCAGATACACACACACACACGCGCACACACACACACACACACACACACACACACACACACACACACACACACACACACACACACACACACACACACACACACACACACACACACACACACACACACACACACAACTTTTCTTGTGCCATGTTGTTGTTGTTTATGTACTTTCATTTTGCTGAAATAATCTACTACTTCTTTACACCTTCCGCTTATTATGGAAAAGCAAGCTCTGTAAAGAAGAAAACCTGACCATGCAGTAGGGGCGTTATGAGAAGTTGAAAGGCCTTTGTTTCGTTTATGGCAAGGTTATAATACGGGGTAAAACGGGAATATTCGTAGAACGTGTCTGATGTCTAGCACCAGCATGCGCACAACATTACTGATGTGTTTTCGTTGCTATCGTTGTACAGTGCGTACTACAGAACTAATTTCTGAGGGACTTTACAGGTCTTTGACTCTGCCTAACGTAAAGAAAAGTACATCGTGCCATGACGCTCTTTGGCCAAAGCTACCGTTGCGATTAAAATTGAGCATTATCATCGTCGGAAGGACATTTGGGGATACCTAGTGGGCGTTTTGGACTTCACAAGTACGTTGCCTATCGCACGCTCAGTGAATATTGGTGGTTGATTGTGCTGAGAGCGAGATTTTGTGGAGACCCCGGCGAGCATCATGCCGGTCTCTGCACAATAATCCCCAGGAGCGCCAGTACCCACTGATTAAAATTAGCAGATCCCGCTGAATGACGAAGTAGCGCCAGCCGGTTTTTTTCAGTGTCTACCGTGCTCGTGCGCTGAACACGGTGAGCTTAGTTGTGGGTAAGCGCTCTCTATCATGGGAATCGGGAACATCATACCGATTCCTTGCATAGGGGGCAACGCCCACCACTTCGTCACTCAGTGGCACGTTCCACATTACGACCTTTTTCCCGCCCGCGCTGCGGTGCTCGCTGCTGCATAGCAGATGGGAAAGCGTGTAGTGGTCATGAATATAGGCGGAGCTTCACTGCATACTATAGTTAGCATCTCTTAGCTGCACTGTGGCGTACTACACCGCTGACAGTGTTATGCCGTAAAAAGCGCTCTTCTAACTCAAAAAGCCTATACTTTTGAAAAATGTGCGAAGTTTCAGGTGAAGCGCCCTGTATATACAAGCACGAGTTTGGCTGAGTAGCCGATTACGCTCCATAATAAAGGTTGCTGCAGCGGTGCTGGTTTTGGCTGTACAGGAGCCCATAAAAAAAAAAGGGGGGGGGGGGGGATAGTGATCGGCTCCGACAGCAAGTGTAAATCAGTCTTGCGGGTGTTACGGAAGTCAGCTTGCCGAGGGATACTCTTTCCAAAGCAGGATCTGGGAGGAAGAAAAATACTTTGTGGCCCAGGTCATGGACGCAGTTTCAAGCAGGCTGGATGAGGCTGCAGCTCGGCGCAGGCGTTTCATCCATCACGTGGGTGATGTGGGCAAAGTCTTGCTTAAGGATTTCGGTACAGCTCCGTAAGCCATGAATGGCCGTGCAGAGATTTTTCTGCACAAGCAGTCTGGACTCATTTCTGAAGGGCGTAAATTCTCTTCGTACATGTAATCCACACCTAATTGGGGATTGCTTAGTAGCAGGCCAGTCATAATGGCAGGAAGACTTTGCAGCAGGTGAAAGTCTATGCTTTCCACTAAATTCTTCCTTCTGGAACTTGTTAATCTCTGCAGTGATGGCGTACTTATTACATTAAGATTTTGCTACTGGGAAAGAGGGATAATACGATGAGGACGTGGCGTGTTATGGATGGAAAAAAAAATTGACCGACGATTACGATAGCCGCGGTAATGCAAGATTTGAGTGCAGCTC
This sequence comes from Amblyomma americanum, assembly GCF_052857255.1. Lineage (NCBI taxonomy): Eukaryota > Metazoa > Arthropoda > Arachnida > Ixodida > Ixodidae > Amblyomma > Amblyomma americanum. The sequence goes on from NC_135498.1 coordinate 104,525,772, forward strand.
TTCATGACCGGTAGGTGGCGTATTGAATTGCTAGCCACCCTCCGGGGATCTTCCGGAGGTGGCGTTTCGCGTTACGGGAGCCTATACAGTAAAGTGTACAATTAAGGGTACGCGGGATGCCGTTCAGAATCTTTAGGGCAAGAGCTATATGGGTGTCAGTCTCCTTTAGGGGGGATTAAATATGCAGAAAAACTGCTTCTTAAAATGTAAAACCCCATGAGTGCATCCCGATCACGTTCTTAAGGTTACATCCTTCTGCTCAACGCGTGAAATTTGCACAGGGCTCTCTGGCCCAGGCATCGAGCAGTGCCGATCAAACGTTCACTCTGGCACCTCCAGATCGCTGGTAAGACTACATCAGTCACCGAAGCAATCAACTTTGTCTCGGATCGAACTGCTCCTTTCAGCGCGACAAAATGAAGCATCCACGTTAGAAGAAATGGACAAGGCAGGGAGAAGCACCATCAGGTCGATGAACATAACAGGCGGTTTAATCCAGTAAATAATTTTAAAAAGTTAATATTGGAAAATATTTGCGCAAACGCAGAAGTTTTCAGTTCTCGCTTGCGTTGTTCCCCGCGTTTAGCTTGCGGAGACAATGTCGTCGCAAAGTAGAGAAAACGTCCCGTTCAGGTGGTCCTTCTGTGCAGGTTCGCGCCCGTACCACCGCATTTCTTGAAGCGGATAGCTGAGCGCAAAACAAACTAACAAAAAGGCGAACATCAAACGTCAAGGAAAATACGAGTATTTAGATGAACTGGGTGCAGATTATATAACGCACGCAGGAACAAACAATTCAAGGCAGCAGATAAGCGGCTATGATGCTTTTTAGAAAGACCCAAAAGAATACAGGAGTAATGAAGGGAGTTGCGGAGGGAAAATAAATTTCAAGAAGGATAGGCGCGATTTGCGTTGCTCAACTACGGCCGCATGACAAGACCGCTAGAAGAGGAAAAATTGTATACAGGTGGGAAAAAAAATATTGTGCAACTGAAAAGCGGCCGAAACGGGTCAGGAATATAGTTTTGAGAATGGAGAGCCGCAGGATGGCAGATTCCACGGAGGCTAATGAGATTGAAAAAGGGTAACAGAACAGAGTGATATTTTACAATACGGAGGACTGATTCCACGGAGGCTAATGAGATTGAAAAGGGTTAATAGAAGAGAGTGAAATTTAACAATACGAAGGACAGAGTCCACGGAGGCTAATGAGATTGAAAAAAGTTAATAGAAGAGAGTGAAATTTAACAATACGAAGGACAGATTCCACGGAGGCTAATGAGATTGAAAAAGGTTAATAGAAGAGAGTGAAATTTAACAATACAGAGGACAGATTCCACGGAGGCTAATGAGATTGAAAAATGTTAATAGAAGAGAGTGAAATTTAACAATACGAAGGACAGATTCCACGGAGGCTAATGAGATTGAAAAAGGTTAATAGAAGAGATTGAAATTTAACAATACAAAGGACAGATTCCACGGAGGCTAATGAGATTGAAACGAAAAAAAAACGTAGAGGGGAGGGTAGAGTGCAATTAACGGATGGTCTGTAGGCAAAATAACAAAAATCAGAGCTTTAAAAAATTAATACCGAGCGAGAGTACGAGGGCTGAAAATCGAGAAGAAACCAGGCGAGGGGATCACGAATAAGGAAGTGAGAAGGAGGAGACGTAGGGTAGAAGAAAGGAAAGGGAAGCCAGGAAAAGGGAGAAACGAAGCAGAGGCTGGCCAGAGCCGACAGGTGAGATGGAGCCGGCGTGGTCACTACAACGCGGCGGGGGCCGCAGGGTCTTCCTCCTTGCCGCGTATCGAGTTGGCCAGCGGGTTCTTGAAGGGCTGCTCGTCCTGCGACTTCTGCGAAGAGCTCTCGTCCGCGTCGCCGGCGCCCTTCTCCTGGTCGTCTTCGTCGGCCTCGGTGGCGCTCTCGTCCGCGGCCTCCTCGGGAGTTGATGCGCCGCTTGCCGCGGCCGGGGCGCCCCAGCGGTCGTCCTGCAGGGCCTGCGCAGTTGGTTTTCACGTCTTTTACCTGCTAGAGCCGAAGGAGTGACAGGGAGACGCACAATAGCAGAGCTCGGAGGATTGCTTTCGGCCGCCTGCTATTTGCTCTAATGTACAGCGTTACTCCGCTTCAAGTCTCTAGAATGCTACGCCGGGTAATCAAGAAAAGAGATGGGCTAAGAGAGAAGGGGGCCTTAAGATTAGTTCAGGCTTTCATTCTCTCTAAACTAACATACGCCACCCCGTACTTACGGCTTAGCAAAAAGGAGAAAGACCAACTAGATGTTATTCGAAAGGCAGTTAAGACGGCGCTGGGACTCCCTTTATGCACATCCACTAAGCGCTTATTACAGCTGGGGATCCAGAACACCATCGACGAACTAATAGAGGCCCACCGTGTAAATCAAATTGTCAGGCTCTCAACATCTAAGCCTGGCAGGAAAATATTACAGAAGCTGAGAATCAGTCCACCCCGGGAAGTCGCTGACAAGATCGCCATCCCCATGCAGATGAGATCACACATCACGACTCACCCCATACCAAAACGCATGGATGAGGAATACAACAGAGGACGGAGACTAGCCAGAGCTAGCCTCTCTAAGCGCTGGGATGGAAACAAGGACACGATCTACGTCGATGCGGCTGGACCCGTTAAAGGAGTCGCGGCAATTGCAGGAGTTTCACTTCGGGGGGATATCATTGCAAGCAGCCTTATCCAAGCGGTGGATACCACATCGGCTGAAGAAGCAGCTATCGCACTAGCGATACCAATGAACAGCGAGGCAACGGTTATGTCCGACTCACAAGCAGCGGTACGCAATTACCTCAGAGGCCGCGTTGGCGCTCCGTGTTGGGATATTTTGGAAAGGTCTAATGCTTCCAACATCCAGATCTTCTGGACACCAGGGCACCTCTCAACGGCGGGCAATGAGGCGGCCAACACAGCTGCTCGAGCTCTCCTCCTCCGAGCATCTGGCACGCAGCCTCTCTGACTCAGTTGACAACCCCTCACCCTTACTAAGCTACGCAGAAATTACGGAGTACCATAAGATCACAAGAAGGAAATATCCTCTTCCTCACAAAACCCTAAGTAAATATGAAGAGCACATAATCAGGCGACTACAAACTAATACTCTGCCCAATCCTTACCTAATGAGTAAATGGTACCCAGACACCTACGATTCGTCCTGCCCCTTCTGTGGAGCAGTTGGTACACTCTTTCACGCGGTTTGGGAATGTCAAGAAAACCCAGACTTGGACAGCAATCCCGATCCGACTCATGAGCGCTGGGAGGCAACCCTTCATAGCCACAGCCCACTCGACCAGAAATTGCTGGTCGAGAGGGGCCGGATTATGATGGCGACCAATGGGTTCTCGTACTGAACCCACCCAGTTTTTATGCTCTGAATAAATGTTTTTTCGGAGAACGACGGGAGCGTCACAGAATCGCGACAAGTGATGTGTGTGACGGATGCGGTGCAGTGGAAACACTATAGAACACCTGCTCCTTCACTGTGCCGCGTTCGCCGATGCTCGTCGCGATATGCTCACGGCCTATAGGGCGCAGGGCATACTACCAGACTCCATCAAGACGCTATTGTGGCCGCAGGGCAGTGCGCGCACTCGTGAGCGAACTTTGGTGAGCCTCTGTGCATTCCTCGAACACACGGACTTGACGTCCCGTCTGTTCTCCCTCAGGTAGTTACACGCAGTGACCGAACGCTCCCCGAGTTCTACCTTGTACTATTAATAACTGGACGCCCCACTCCAGTTGTCGCCAACACAGTGCTGTGCGCGTTTTAATTCCTCCAACATGAACTAATCACGCGCACAACCTGGACACATTTTTTATTGTGTAAATAGTTTGTATATATTACCTCTCCCCCTATCCTCTCCTCCTATCCCCTCACCTCTTTCATTTCATTTCTCCATTCTGCCTGCTATCCTTTATTTCCGGTGCCTCAGCTCAAATCCTTGAGTATAGATGGTAGATGCCGGGGCTAGCAAAAATATTTTCTTTCTTTTTTACTATTATTTTTAATAAAACCACTAACACCACCGCCACCTCCTGCTCCGCTTCAAGTGGCTCGCCGTGTAGTGAAAGCTACGAGCCTCAGGCGACGACTGCCACATCTGTGTGGTAGGCGCACGAGCCTGAAGACAGCACACTTCGGGAAGCCGTTGTCTCACGTCCGTGTAGGGAGCATGCACCGACGTCATCAATTCAACACGAAAACTTTACTGCCCAGCAGGAGCGAGCCCACTCTGCTCTGCGAAAACCTTGCAACGGCGGAGCGTGACGTCGCAACCACGTGACATGTTTCTGTGCCACTATCCTTCTCTTACGGCGCTGTTCGCAGGTCCACCGACATATGTGAGACAGTTACTAAGTCATTTCCGTCCACAAATCTAATTTTCATGACCCGCCGCGGTGGCTCAGTAGTTAGAGCGCTCGGCTGCTGACCCGAAGTACCCGGGTACGAACCCGACCGCGGCGGCCGTGTTTCTATGGAGGCGAAACGCTAAGGCGCCCCTGCGCTGTGCGACGTCACTGCATGGTAATAATAATAATAATAATAATAATAATAATAATAATAATAATAATAATAATAATAATAATAATAATAATAATAATTGGTTTTGGGGGAAAGGAAACGGCGCAGTATCTGTCTCATATATCGTTGGACACCCGAACCGCGCCGTAAGGGAAGGGATAAAGGGTGGAGTGAAAGAATAAATGGAGAAGGAGGTGCCGTAGTGGAGGGCTCCGGAATAATTTCGACCACCTGGTGATCTTTAACGTGCACTGACATCGCACAGCACACGGGCGCCTTACCGTTTTTCCTCCATAAAAACGCAGCCGCCGCGGTCTGGTTCGAACCCGGGAACTCCGGATCAGTAGTCGAGCGCCCTAACCACTGAGCCACCGCGGCGGGTGCATGGTAAAGATCCCCAGATGCTCGAAATTATTTCGGAGCCCCCCACTACAGCACCTCTTTCTTCGTTCTCTTACTCCCTGCTTTATCCCCTTCCTTACGGCGCGGTTTAGGTGTCCGCAGATATGAGACAGATACTGCGCCATTTCCTTTCCTCAAAAACCAATTTTCGATTCCCTCGCTTTGACGTTTAGCGACTTTTAGCTGCTCCGGAGCTGCGCCAAAACCGATGAAGGGCGGGAGCTTCTTAAGAAAAGGAAAGGCTCATAACTGGCCCCGTGGGACTGTGGACACCTCATTAGCGCTTCAACCTACGTGGCAGGTTAGCGGTGGTGACAGAGAGCGCTGCATGCGTTGGTATTGACGACAACGTTGTGGCAGAAACGCGGCACTGAAGCTATAGGTCATCGGCGTTCATTATGGTCTTTGCGTTGGCGTACTGACCATTAATTTAACTGCCACCTGCCAGGGTTGAAGGGTGGGCGCGCCTGACGCGGCGCCTATCCAGTGTGCGGAATGCACTCAACGTTACAGACGCCAAGACGCGTCTAACCTGATACACCTCAGCTTTTGCTCTCTAACAGGTTCAACAGTAGTTAACCCGCAGCTGATTTTTCGTGGTTGTCTTTGCGAATTAAAGACCGCCGGCGTGTCCAAATGAATTATCGCCTCTTGCTCCAGCCTGCATCGCAGGAGCTGCGCGCTGGACAACAAAAGGCGAGTAGCTAGACTGGTCTCCCTGCTATATATTAAAGCTTGGTGACGTCACAACGTGACCTCTATGCTGATGGTTACTTTCCACTAAGAGTAGTCTACGCTACCTTATTCTTTACCGGGAAACACACGCAGGGAGAAGGGACGCGCTTCGCATTATTTGCAGGCGCCGTTATCATACATTATGCGGTTTGCACTTCACAGGAGAGCTTCGAACGACCTCATCCCCATTCGAAGCAGCTGCAACTAGTGTTTCCCGGAACGCGTCCGACGGTGTTCCCATTGTTCACACGCTCCTTATCATCCATCATGTGGTTTTGATGATTGTTTTGTGGGTTTTCTTATTGAAAACGAGTACTGAGCTATCTGCTGTACGCCTGATTTCAAAGAGGATATTCTGTTTGCATTTAATTTTTAGCCTGGCTTTGTTTGCTTACGACAACGACACGAAAATTTCCTTGGACGGGAGAGGTATAGAGTTCGCTGTAAAACCAGTTTACAATTTTTGTGAGGAACGCCATAGTGAAGTGCTCCAAACAATTTCGAACACCGGGGATATTTTAGCGCGCACGGACATCACACATTACGTGGGCCTCAAGCATTTCGCCACTATCGAAATGCGACCACCGCGGCTGGGTTCGAACCCGCGTCTTTCAGGTCAGCAGCCAAGCACCGTAACCACTCAGCCACAGCGGCGGTTTTTAATCTGATTTCCATGATGAAAAATGGCGTTGTGGCGCGTGTTGCATGCAAACGTAATGGACGATATCTGAAAGTCACGTTATAGAGCAAGGCATTCAGGGAATTAGTAATTTTTGAGGAAGGGAAATGGCACAGTAACTAGAACCACTAGCTGTAGTTTCACTTCTCGGTGGATACCTCAACCGCGCCATAATGGAAGGGAAGAAGGTGGGAGTTAAAGAGGGCTTCGGAGTAATTTCAACCACCTGGGGATTTTTAACGCACACTGATATATTGCACAGCAGACTGGCGCCTTTTGCATTTCGCCACTATCTAAACGCGACCGCCGCGGCCGGGTTCGAACCCGGGTGCTCCGTGGCTCAGTAGCCCGCTCTAACTCCGTTGTCCGCTGCTGCTGTTGCTGTGAACGGATGGAGAAAAAAAGAGAAAAGTGCACGGGACCTTGCCGTGAACGACGTGAAAGTCCGTACTCCGGGCTGCTAAGCTGGTAACAGACTGAAAGTTCGTGCACCATGGGCTCACAAACTCCAGAAATACCGCGCATAGTGAGTGACAAAGTGCGCCGTGCGCGCCAGGCAATTTTATCTCCCACATTTCATCCAGGTCAGGACGTATGCCTTTCAACGTAGCATGTGGCAAATTCATTTTCATACGCGCGTTTATAAAGCAACTGCTGCTGTGTTTGAGACAAGCCCGGTTTCTAAAAGCATGCTTAGGTACTACATAGCGCCGACGGCACAAGAAGTACAGACGATGTTGGTCTCACGGGGATAATAACAGAAACGGTCAATTCCCAGAATTCTTTGCTCATATATGAGTTTTTGAACCAGTAGACGGGATCAGAATCAGGACACTATCGTGGAAACTGCGAGGTGGAGGCCAACAAGACATTTCTTCATTAAAATGGCGGACGGTTCCAGGAGACAGAAGGGATGCAGGAAGGACAACCTCGTTACAAATTAGCGGCAAACAGCCACGAAAAATGCAGAGTTATTTTTTTCCAAGCGGCAGCTCTTTGTTCAAGCATCACTCTTTGGCGACTGATTACGAGACCACGGATACCATGCCCGCCGCGGCTGTTCCGGAAGGTGGAAGCATACCAAATGGCGATTCCAATCAGCGATCCGGAGCAGCTTTCCTAATCCGAGGAGAAGGAAGATCACTATGTAGTAGGATAACGCTGAAGCAGCAGATGGTAACACTTCATGGTACGCGGTGTCCTGTGTTACTCCGTGGACCATTTACAACAGTGAACAAAACCACATTTTAATGTTCGACTATCAAACAAGCCAGAGGCATCAAAATTCATGAGTTTTTGGCTTCGTCTCCTGATTAGCTTTTTCACGAGACGAAACGGACTACTTTTTGTCACGGAGGAATTCTGTTCGGTGATCCTGAATGTGGGCGGAGCTTCACTGGGGACTTGAGGTCTGTCCTAATATAGGGAGTCTAGGGACCATATACCGATCCGAGTCCAAATCGCCAATTGAAACACGCTCTTTGGTTTTGCGGAGCAAATAAGCTTTGTCCGCATCGCCGATTGGAATACGGCATAAGAAAGTTCCCAGCTGTGTTTAAAACATCGCACAGACAGCTACGGGCTTTTTGTTACCCACGGCTGCTACGCGCGCTTTCGGTTGATGTTACTGCCTGCTCGCTATCGCCACAACGTTATAATGGTCAAAGAAAAGTTGCTGTCAATTGACATCTAAAAGCTCTCCTACTCCTCTGGTGCTATCGCAGTAAACGTAACACGCAACGGCTGCCAGCTGTGCGATTAAACACGGGGAGGTCGCCAAATTTTCCCCGAAAAAGCTTAATACACGCATCGCATTAACCGTCTCGCTTACCTTTTGCTTGGAGAGGGCTGACCGGACGCAGCAAATCAGAACGATGCACCACGTGACGAACAAGTCGGCCAGGCCTAGGATGATCAGGACCAGCGAGCTGAGCGGCATCACTGAGAAAAAAGAAAGTGGTGAGGGCATGTTAAAAAAAATGAAAAAAACCTCACAGGACGGTTACGACTGAGTAAGGGCGCGTTCACACTTGTCCAAAAACACGGCGAGCGAATCCGCTTTGCTCGCCGGGAAAACTAGGACCTGTTCTCATCTGTTGATGCCCGGGCGAGGCGAAACCGCCGCGCCGCTGCTGTTTCTCGCTTTTCCACACACTTCCCGGCCACCACGTCACCGCTCGCGGCGTACACACATATGGTTAGAAAAGAGCATAAATCGATGCTGTCTGTGTACCGTAACCGTATGCACTTTTGCGTACGTAAACGCAGGAACATTTCCATTTTTAGTTCAGCGTATGCAAACAGACTCGCAACGAAACGCCTAGCCTAGTGGCGCCATCTGCTTGTCAGGACGGGAACTAGTACTGTCAACAAAACCGGCGATCCTCGTAGGCCTAGTAGCGGCAGAATCGTCACTCAAAATAAAAAAAACAAAGAAAATTTATCACATACTTTTGCTTATAGGTGAGGTGAGACGAAGCGATGTACCGGTGTCCGATTTATGGCCAGTGAACGCGCTGAACAAGGCCGCAACAACGGCGAATTCATTCAGAGGCGAGGGGTCCTGCGTCGAAGGGCGCCGCCATGTTTTTAACCGCGGCGGCGAACGCGAAAAATTTGGGTCCAGCCCGATCGCCCTCGCCGCGCCGCTTTCCGCCTCGCTCCGCGTCAAAAGCGGCCGAATCCGCTTCGCTCGCCGGATTTTTGGGCAAGTGTGAACGGGCCCTAACGCGATGTTCAGCGATAGCTGTTTAGGTGTTTAGTTTTGGGGTACATTCCTGGCGGACTGGTGCAGTGGCCAAGCGAAGACTGCTGTTCCAAACAGAGCCACTCGTAGGCTTATGCAAGCCAGGTTGACAGTGACTTAAGGTCACGGTGACATTAACGCACCCACCCGGTTACGGCGACGGCGGCGAGAAAGCCAGGGGCGGGCGCCTAACAGCTATCGACGTGGAATAATGTTGTCCGGCCCACACTGAGAAAAGACCAAAGGAAGAGTAGTATCGAAATGGCCAGCTACACTCTAAACAGAAAGCATTAAAAAGGAGTAAGCTGTCTTCTAGTGAAATTCCTTTCATAAACAAAAGTTAATGTGGATTAGCCCAGCTAGTCCAGGATATACAAAGGGACAGCGAGATTGAGTTCTCCACTGAAACTCGGAGCCGGTTGTGCGCCTTTCCTTTCGTGAAAATGAATGGTCTTTGCGAAGTTGTCAACGCCAATGAACTATGTGAACGCCGTCGGCTCACTTGTTTTGTTTGGTTTTTGAGGAAAGGAAATGGCACAGTAACCGTCTCAAATATCTCGGCGCACACCCGAACCGCCCCGTAAAGGAATTAAGGTATAAAAGATGGAGGGAAAGAGGAAAGAGAAAACTGAAAATTGAAAGTTGGATTTTTAGGAAAGGCGCGTAGCTGCGCAGCGGCGGAACACCTGTGGCTCGGCATTACTAGTTGCGCATGCGCAGTTGTGGCTAGGGAGCGAGAGAGAAATGCGCCGTGTGTCGCCACTGCTCCTCGCGCATGCGCAGCACGGCTCTCCAGGAATCGCGTGAAACTGCTCAACCTGCGGCCAGTAAAACATTCGCTAAAGCTTTACAAGGCGCATTACTGTTTAAAGTGTAGGCTCTTCCTCTTGCCCTGCCCATCCGCGGCTAATGGGATTTTAAAAAACGCCCCCGAATAGAACAGTGGGTTTTGAGGTGAACTGATGAAGGGCGATAATTTGGGCCTGTTGGTTCAACACAGAGAAGGGAAATATGCAGCGCAAGAAACACATGGACGACAAAAGAAAGACAAACACAGCGCTGGTTTTCTTCTGTCGTCCATGCGTTATTTGCGCTGCATATTTTTCCTTTTCTCGGCTTTGAGGCACACCGTACTGGACAACTCCGGAATTTATTTTGGCCACCTGGGGTTGTCTAACGGGCACCGAAATCTCTGCTCTCGAGCATGTGAAAACCCGAAGCCAGATTCTGCTTGCGAGTGAGTAGTGTTATTGGCAAAACACACGCTCCAAGTGCAACACAGCTGAACGTGGAGGTTCCGTCGAGTGCGACCGCATGTTGCATTGGCTAAGTCTTCAACTTCCTGACCGCATGTTGCATTGGCTAAGTCTTCAACTTCCTATTTCGCCGGGATTCCGCCTCAAATCGCGCAGCATCCGATCTCATCGGATTCAGCTCGAAGTCCGGAATCGACTGGTACCAATACTTCATCGGTGAGTCCAGCGAAATCAATTTTCGGACCGTTTTAATAACCGTTGCCAAGATGCCGGGAGCTAAGCATAACACCTGCGAGATTCCCAACGCGACTCTGCTTAGCCGCCGGCGCGGCGGCGGCAATAACAGCTGCTGCGCTCGCCTCATATCGCCACGCCGGCGCCTGTTTCATCATGGCAGAAAATAGCAACACCCCACCGGCACCTATAAGAGGATACGATAACGGGGAAATGGAATTTATCATCGCCGCGACAGCCCAGACGCAGCCGCCTTCACAAGAGAACAAAGCGGAAGAAGACATCTCTGGCTGGAATACCGTGCTTCCTAAGAAGTTACCAAGCACAATGCAGCCACCACCGTCTCCGCCACCGCCCGAACAGCAGAAAGCACCCGTTATACGAACTCTTAGATCTCCACGACTACTTGGCCTGAACAATTTTAAACACAAGATCGTGAAGAAACCCAAAGAAACATTCCACCTACAGGCATGCGCTGCCCGCTCCTTCGAATTGGAGTAAGGCATCCGAGCAAGTCTCAACACCCGACTGCAAGAACGACCCATGCTGAGAGCGCCCAGCCTGCAAAACATCATGGTCTGTACGAACAACGAAGCAGACGCAACCCTCATCGCCGGCCATAAAGGTAAACAAATCCTGGCATTATAAGCTTACATCACTTTGCCGGACGCAGTCTGCAAAGGATTAAATCACAATATCAAACCCGGGATAGATGACGGCGATATCTTCCGAGAACTATACTCGCCGGAAGCCTAAATAGTCGGCGCGAGAAGGCTCGGCCAGACCACGTCCGCAGTGGTGGTTTTCATTCGGACGCCAAATTTCTTTTACCACCTACTATGACTGGTTCGAACGTCGCTGCCACATCTACCGGAAAACCGAACCGGCTTGCATCAACTGCGGAACTACTGGGTACCGAATAGACGCCTCAGGCCCCCAGTCCAGAAAAGCACTTTGCCTGGTGTGCGGCCACCCACTCATTGGGGGAGCCCACGAATGCAAACCCACATGCGCCCTTTGCAACAGGCCTCACAAGACTTACTCCAAGGAATGCAAGGAGAAGTCCCAATCTCCTGTGCACAAGACCGCCACAAGTTGGCAACATCAGAGCAAAGACGACGTCCACCAACCATGGCGGGGAAGACCCCACACCAAGGAGCAACATCCACCCAGCACAAAGAACTCAAAGTCCCTTCCTCGGGCCGGCTCCTCCAACGGGAAGCGATCTATGTCGCGTCCGCGGGAACCAGCAGTGGGACGCAACAACTGCAACAAATTTAAGCAACGGGAACCAAAAGAAGCAGACGTCATCGGGCCGCTCCGCATCATGGGTGCAGCCGCAGCAGCAGCCCAAGTGCCATGCGGACACCCAGGTGTCTGGACAGGATGGCCTCCATTTACCTGTACTTCACCCCCCGCACAGAGAGACACTACTATAGAGACATTCAGTCCAGGCACAAGTGTCTATACTCTTACTGCACAAGTAACTTCACTCGTAGCTCGACTCAACGCTCAGGAGTAGAACACACGCAAATATCGCCCACCCACACCAAACCCAGCATCTCACGACCCTCCGGTTACACAAGCCATGCTCGGCCAGATCTATCAACAGATAATCCAGCAAATGAGAGCGAATAGAGAAGATAGCCGAATAGAGACTCGGCAAATGATCGAGGAACCAATCGCTCCCATCCGGGCGGACATTAGACAAATACGAGACATAGCAAACATTAAGGAAAACCTACCCGAGAGGAAACAAGTCCTGTTTCAATGGACCGATAATCGCAAACGACGACTCAGTCAGTGACCTCTCGTCATGTTACTCGTCTCAAAAGTAACTTTATGGCAGTGAAAGAGCCGGGGCTTCAAAAGAAAATAATCCGCCTTAAGCCTCTGCATCTCCCAAGATAAGGAGCCCCCGGCAATGATACTGATACAGGAACCACACATGATGGAACTTAGTTACTAACTGGCTATAGAACATAACAACGCGATCAGCCCTCCGCCACTGTAGTCCACAAATCCTACTCGGCCATTATGCTTGACCGCATTACGGACGATACACCTCACTGCTACATTAACTCTCCTACCTGAACGCAGAGGCGAGGAAGGAATCCACATCTTAAACGTCTACAGCCCACTCAACGAAACAATCCAGACTAGGACACCTTATTAACAGGTTTTTGCGCGCCAGCGGGCAAGGCTCCCAGCGTGATTGTGGGGGGGGTGGGGGGTGGAGAGCGGGGGACTTCAACGCTCCGCATCAACTACGGGGATTCTCGACGAGCACGCCCAGGGGTCGAAAATTGGCTGAGATCATTGCTCACGAGAGGCTCACAGTCCTCACGTACCAGACATTTCCAACCAGACAATGGGCAACAGGGTCACTCGAGACACCTGTCCGGATATCACACTAATCAAGAATGCTGGAAACCAAAGCTGGAACAACACCGACCAGCCCTTGGGCAGCGAACATTATATCCTCACCATCAGCCTAACCACAGGCAGATTTAAGAGGAAGAGCGGTCGCGCTCGTTTCACGGACTGGCACAACTGGCGTCTCAACCCCCTTCAGACAACCCCATCCCGACAAACCGCTCAAAGCACGCTCATTCCTCGTAAAGACGAATGGACCCAAAACATCAAGAACAGCCTAACTCGCTTTACTAAAGAAATCCAAACGACCGAGGACTGCCCCGCCATCGAAAATAATAATAATAATAATAATAATAATAATAATAATAATAATAATAATAATAATAATAATAATAATAATAATAATAATAATAATAATAATAATAATAATAATAATTAGTTTTGGGGGAAAGGAAATAGCGCAGTATCTATCACACATATCGGCGGACACCTGAACTGCCGTAAGGGAAGAGATAAAGGAGGGAATGAAAGAAGTAAGGAAGAAAGAGGTGCCGTAGTAGAGGGCTCCGGAATAAATCGACCAACTGGGGATCTTTAACGTGCACTGACATCGCACAGCACACGGGCGCCTTAGCGTTTTTCCTCCATAAAAACGCAGCCGCCGCGGTCGGGTTCGAGCCCAGGAACTCCGGATCAGTAGTCGAGCGCCCTAACCACTGAGCCACCGCGGCGGGTCAGGAGGTTAGAGCAGAGCTCGCCTTCATGAGAAGAAACCCCACACCACGACCAGATGGAATTCCTTTCCGAATGATTTTTTCATCTCCCTGACGACCAGATCACATTCCTCGTAAGCTACTTCAACACACATCATTGAAACAAAGGCAGACTACTAATTTCATGGAAAATTGCAGACCTAGGATTCATTCCAAAACCCATCAAACCCCTTCTCCTGGAAAATCTAAGAACCATCGCTCTAACCTTCTGCCTCGGTAAGCTCTTCAAGACAATCATCACCACCAGATTGCCCATACACCTGGAGGAGAACGGCATGCTGCCGCCCGCACAGTTTGGTTTCCGGCCCCACTAATCGACGCAGGACGTCCTCTATCTGTTCAAGGACCTAATCGAAGAGCCTACCAAACAACAGACAAGACCCATTCTGGCGCTGGACCTGAAGGGAGCGTTTGATAAAATATTTAACTCAGGGATCCTCGGCGGGCTGTTGGACAGCAACTACGGAGCCAAGACTTGCAACTACATCGAAGACTAACTTCGAGACAGGCAATTCTTAACCTAGGATACCTCCGGAAATTGGAAGATTGTTTTTTTGGGGAAAGGAAATAGCACAGTATCTGCCTCACATATCGGCGGACACCTGAACCGCGCCATAAGGCAAGGGATAAAGGGAGTGAAAGAACGAAGAAAGAGGCGCCGTAGTGGAGGGCTCCGAAATCATTTCGACCAAGCCCATCAACTCTGGGCCAACGAGGGACTGCCCAGGGTGCAGTGTTATCGCCCCTGGTATTCAACTCAGTAATGAAGGACTTTCCTTTAGAGCTGCAGAACATCCCCGGCGCCCACCACGCGATTTAGGCGGATGACATCACGGTTTGGTGCCACAAGGGGAGCGATGCAGAGGCGGAACAGCGTCTTCAAGCGGTGGCAGATGCTGTCCATCAGTACGCGAGGGCCTGAGGGTTCCAGTGCTGTAAGTCCGAACTCTTAATACTCAACAACATTGGACAGTTAACCTAATCCCACAAACATCATGATATACATAGACGAACAACAAGTACCAAGACCAACCGAAGCCACATAGCAACACATACTACAGGGAAGACAGAACACCACGACCATCAACAAACTCACGAAGACAACACACCTAATTATAAGAATGCTCTGCCGAATCCGGAACAAAAACCACAGGCTAAAGGAGAGGGAGGTGGTGCGGCTTGTCCAAGCCTTCGTGGTATCACGTCTAGCCTATGAGATTGCGTATCTTCGACTTTTTCAAGCAGAAGAGGAAAAGCTGGAGGCTCCTGTCAGGATTGCCTACAAGACGGCACTGGGCCTTCCCAAGTCGACACCAACGACCAGACCAATGTCTCTTGGAGTTCACAACACACTCCGGGAGACCTGGGAGGCTCAGAAAACATCCCAACTGAAGCGCCTTGCAACCACCCAGACGGACCGCCTACTACTCGACAAAATCCATCTGGCACTGCCCTACACCGTCGACCAAAGGACACAACTACCGTTGAAAAGATACAAGAGACTCTACATCTTTTCGATCTCCAGGCACACGCACCCACAATTCAACATACAAAAAAGAAACGCCAGGGCAGAAGTCCTGCGCAGAAAGTGGGACGACCATCCGGACACTCTACATTGACGCGGCCGACCCTCAATCCGAAATGATGACTCTGGCCGTTGTCAACCCACAAGAACGTCTGATTAACTCCGCATCCATCAAAACTACGAAACCCACTCACGCAGAGGAGGCAGCCACAGTGCTTGCGCTAGCTACCAGACCCAACTCCCAGAACGCTTGCAGGAACCCTAAGGAAAAACAAGTACACCAGACTGTACTCTTAATACTGAACAAGCACCCACATAAGAAACCCAACATTATTTGGCTCCCAGGCCACATGGACGAGACGGGAGGGAATGCCGCTGCTCACACGCATGACCGAGCGCTTCTCCTCCGGTCCTCTCCCACGTCTGGTGAGACAGCGCAAAGCGATCCACTACCAGTGACCACTTACAACGAATAACATTAACACCGCAGGTTAGCGAGGCGCACATACCCTCTGCCGCACGAAGACCTAAGCAAGGCTGAGGAACACATTCAGACACCTTCAAGCTAGTACCTTTATAACACCCGACAAACTAAACGTTTGGTATCCCACACTATATGCACCGCAATGCCCACACTATGGAGAAATAGCCTCTACTTATCACATGGTGTGGGCTTGCCAACTAAATCACGCTATCGACCCTACACCAAACCCAGACCCGGGGCAATGGGAGGCCATTCTGCTCAGCGGAGACCCTGATCACCAGCGCGGACTGGCGCGCAGGGACCTCGCAGCCGCGCAAGCCAGTGGACTGCCGTAATAGGCGCCCACCCAGAAGCCCTTGAATCCCCTTGCTTCTGAAATAAAGTTTTCCTCCTCCCCATGTGGAAGACAACCTTCCACAGTGGACACTGGTTTGCTCGCTGCGACCACGCTCAATCCTTCGACTGTCACTTAGCTACGGATAACATCGGTAGGCATAATTGTCCGTAGCCCGTAACTATACATATATGGTCACACTTATCTCGCTGCACGTGTGGACAGCAGCTTTACATATAGTGTGTGTGAAAAATTAATTTCGGCACCTTATTGTCTGTCATTGCTCCATCATGAACTAATCACGCGCGCAGCCTGTACAGATTTCTTATTGTGTAAATAGTTTGCGTATATTACCTCTCCCGCCTATCCTTCCTTCCTGTCCCCTCACCTCTTTCATTTCACTTCTCCATTCTGCCTTCGATCCTTTATATTCGCTGCCCCAGCTCAGGTGCTTCAGTATCGATGGCAGATGCCGGGGCTAGCAAAAATATTTTCCAGGCTTTTCCACTTACTGCTACTACTACTACTACTGTAAGGGATCTGTGGATGCCCACGGCTTGCTGGGAACCATCCCTCCTTTTGTTGCTGGCTCGGCACCGCAACCCTGCAGCCTCCCTTTGATCCTCCCCCGTCCCCCCTCGGCGCCAAGCGACGGCGGAGCGCGCAAAAAAAAAAAAGCGGCCGTGTTGGTGTCAAGCGCCCGGGGCAGCGGCGGCCACGCGTTTTATTCTCGCCCTGCAGGGCTGTTTCGCGCTAGACGTGCAAGGTGCAGTAAGTGCTGTTGCACTACACTCCACGCCGTCCTTTTCCCCGTCCCCCTCGTCATGACAGACACCAGACGCGACGCGATGCGACTTTGCAACGAACGTCGTTTGGAAGGTTTAGAAAAATGGCAGTCTTGACAAGGAGGGGGCAATAAAAATTACGAATGGCCAGCGACGGCCAAATTTGAGATAACTCCACCGACTGGGTATCGATGAGGCGTTAGCTAGCCGGTAGGCCGAGTGGAAGCTAAGCCGCCTTAGTGTTCCTGCGTAGGCTCACAAGAACACTAAGCCGCCTGGGAAACTCGGGACAGAGCTGGCAGTTGCTCACAGCGGCAGCGCCCCGCTGGAGCCCGATGGCAGTTCTAATTGCGGGACGGCGCCAAGGTTGACGATGGGCCTCCACGAAACCGATTGCTCGTGCTGGCACGATTGCGCGTTTGTTTTTGCTCTTCTTTTTCTGTGGGAGAGAGTGTTTGCATAATAATAATAATAATAATAATAATAATAATAATAATAATAATAATAATAATAATAATAATAATAATAATAATAATAATAATAATAATAATAATAATAATAACTGGTTTTGGGGGGAAAGGAAATGGCGCATTATCTGTCTCATATAGTCGTTGGACACCTGAGGCGCGCCGTAAGTGAAGGGATAAAGGAGAAAGTGAAAGAAGAAAGGAAGAAAGAGGTGCCGTAATGGAGGGCTCCGGAATAATTTCGACCACCTGGGGATCTTTAAAATTGGTTTTGGGGGGAAAGAAAATGCCGCAGTATCTGTCTCGTATATCGTTGGACACCTGAGCCGCGCCGTAAGTGAAGGGATAAAGGAGAAAGTGAAAGAAGAAAGGAAGAAAGAGGTGCCGTAACGGAGGGCTACGGAATAATTTTAACCACCTGGGGATCTTTAACGTGCACTGACATCGCACAGCACACCGCACTATTGTGGCACGACTGTGTGTTTGTTCTTGGTTCTCTTTTTCTGCGGAAGAGTGTGTTTTGGTAATACTGAAAAAGCTGCCGGGCGCTGCCGGGCGCGGCAGGCTGCCAAGTCCACCAATGGTTGTGGCACCTTCTGAGAAAATGTTCTTTTTTAATGAGTTTGATGTCCATTTTGTCTTCTATACTTTATGGAGAGAGTTATGTACCTTACGGAAATTGAAGGGTGGGCCATCCACCTGACTAGCCAATCACGTTTATAATTTGACATGATTGGGTGGTACTGAATGTGGGCCGGGCATTTAGGTCGTTAAAACAGGGCCCCGGAGCCTGGGAAAAGCGTTCTAGGCTACGGTAAGATATACTGCATCTTCGGCTATGCCGAATAGGGGCCTCAATAGGGGCCTCCCATAGTGCTAGCCAGTTCTACCTTTCGTTGTTTAACCTTTTTGCCGCTTTAAATTGTCTCTTGTGCATCAGCTTGTACAATGTAAATTTTTGTATATAAAACTTCAAGTCGTACTCCGTAAATCTCTGCATCTTATTTCGTCGCAAGACAGTCTCTGACGGGGCATCCCTGGTGCGAAGAAAGCCTTCAGTCAGTGAATCAACCAACCGTCTCTGGCGGTGGACTCCCCTTGTGCAAAGAAAAAGAACCAAGTAGGCCAGCAGAGACCTACACTTTACTACTACCTTATTGTCTGGAACGCAAGTATCAAGCGGCATACTACGGCGCAAGGACGGCAATCCAATTATTTCGACTTACGGCACATGGAGTTGCCCAGCTTGGCCTCGTCGCTGTTGTCGCCGCAATTGTTGACGTTGTCGCAGCGGTAGCCCTTGTATATGCAGCGGCCGCCGGACGCGCACTGGAATTCTTCCGGTCCACAGGAGCCGTCTTGCGCTGCGGCCAGCCATTGGAAAAATTGGTTGTTGGGGAAAGGAAATGGCGCAGTATCTGTCTCACATATCGGCTGACACCTGAACAGCGCCGTAAGGGAAGGGATAAAGGAGGGAGTGAAAGAACAAAGGAAGAAGAGGTGCCGTAGTGGAGGTCTCCGGAATAATTTCGACCACCTGGGGATCTTTAACGTGCACTGACATCGCACAGCACACGGGCGCCTTAGCGTTTTTCCTCCATAAAAACGGAACCCGACGCCGAGCACTGGCATGGCACAGCACACGGGCGCCCTTGCGTTTCGCCTTCATCGATACGCGGCCGCCGCGGTCGGGTTTGAACTCTGATACTCCGGATCAGTAGCTGAGCGCCCTGACCACTGAGCCACCGCGGCGGGTCATTCATGATCGTAATTTATCTGCATCGGCGCAAAAATACACCGCAAGGCACATGACTGATCGCAGGAGTGAAGTGATAGCTACAAGCCCAATGTCGACAGGCGAGTGCATTGTTAAGAGACTACCCAGACGGCACGCATTTTCGACTGTGCAATCTACCCCAAATGCCTGCTCACCACTCTTTAAATTACATTCCACTCTTCTTTAGTAAAACTTTCGTTTAAAAGAAAGAGGTGCCGCAGTGGAGGAATTTGAAAATTGGTTGTCGGGCAAAGGAAATGCCGCAGTATCTGTCTCACATCTCGGCGGACACCTGAACCGCGCCGTAAAGGAAGGAACTGAGAGAAGAAAGGGAGTAGTGGACGGCTTCAGAATAATTTAGACCACCTGGGGATCTTTAACGTGCACTTACATTGCACAGCACACGGGTGCCTTCTGCGTTTCGCCTCTATCGAAACGCGGCCGCCGCCGCCGGGTTCAAACCCGGGAACTCCGACTCAATAGCCGAGTGCCTTAACCACTGAGCCACCGTGGCGGGTAAGCGTACCACTCTCCGTTTCTCTCGCGCTAAATTGTCTGCAATACGGCTCAGAAAAGTGCATAAACATCCCGTACATTTCAAAAAATAACAGCGAAAGCTGTAATGCACTCACACATGGGCAGGCCCGGCTCACATGACCCCGCAGAACACATGATCGAGAACACACATCCGCCGGCCCTCCCGAACGTTATATCTGGCCGGGAAGTGAAGGCGGTAATTTCTGGTCACAACATAATACGCATCCGGCGGCGCCTTTTGCCCCGCCGCCTGTTTAACTCCTTGTGCTCTCGTTTGAATGAAATCGACCTACGCGTCCCCTTTCAATTCTTTTCTTCCTCGCAACCGCTTCCCTCTTTCCTCCATTGTATTCCCTGTCTGGTCCAGTATGGCGCACTCTGCTTAAAAAAATCGGGATATGAGCGACGCATTGCTGGAGGTTTGTAAATTCCGCCCCCTGGTGTTGTCAAGGAGCGCGTACCGGCGTTGCACAGCACACATGAGTTCTTCGTAACAACCCATAGAAATGCATCTACCGATGTTAGGATTCGGTTCCGTTCGGTTCGGTTCCGTGAGCCACATGGCTCAGCCCAACATGTGACGAAGAAAGCAGTGCGTTGGCGCGGCCACTCACACTCGGTGTAGCTTGTGGCGACCATGGCCAGGATGTGGTTGTCGAAAAATTGTGTCAGCGGAGTCTTGGAGAAGAGCTTCAGCTGCAGCGAGTGCGTCGTGGTGAAGTGGTGGTTGTCCTCTTTCGTGATCCACCCGCACCGCTCATCCTTGTCGGAGCCGAAGTTGAACTTGGTGATGACCTGCGAGCAGCGTCCAAAAGGTCAGCGCTGGGTAGGCACCGGTGGCGCGCCATTTTGTGCACTTAATGCCAGGCCTGTGCTGGCTTGCTGCTTGCCAACAAAGGAAACAGTCAGCAATTTTGTAATTAGACGAACGGGCTGAAACCGAAATCGCTTCAAAAACCGAAAGTATGGGTTAGAACGAGGAAGCTACTGCGACTGCGATTTTCACACAACCTGACTCTTCATCCACTCAGGAAAGGCAAAAAATGACTTTTGGGAGCCGGAACTTGACAAAGCAGGCCCGTCGACGTCCTGTCCATTGCAAGCCCTATGCATACGCCGACAAAGATATGACCGAGCGACGGCCTTGCATCGTCCTTCGCGCACATCGACGTATTCAGCACTATGCATACGCCGACAAGGATATGACCGAGCGACGGCCTTGCATCGTCCTTCGCGCACATCGACCGTATTCACTGACCGAGATGTAGTCGATGCAGGACTCGTTGAGCACGCCCCTGCGCAGGTTCATCTCGACCACGGAGACGATGAGGCCCGAGCTGCCCGGCGCTGAGAACTCGAAGCTGCAGCCGTTCTCGCCCGTGGCGCGGAGGTCGCGCAGCTGCTTCGCCGTCAGGATGCCCGCAGACTGAGGCGCCGACGTGTCGTTCAGGCTCTGCTTGTGGTCCTTGCTGTCACAGTGGTCGTTCAGGGACACTGCGCAGTGACGGCGCAGAGCATGGGAATAGTACTCAAAGCAATGCAAGGTTGTCCATCGCGCTATCTTGCGCGCGAAGACGCATACCTATCTAGACACTCACCGATTTTGTACAGTTCCGGGTCGTTGGGAAAGATGGCGGCGTCTACAACGGTGACGGCCAGAACAGTTGCGGTGCACAGCCACGCCAACATGTCTTCTCAGAACGCCAGGGAAACGGCAAGTGCGCGAGCAGGGCGTTACCTCGAGGTCACGGGGATGAGCGCGCGAGCGCATCAGCCTCTTTCTTCTTGCCTGGAATCTTATGAGTGCCCCGTGCGTAATATAAATGAACGTTCCTGATATTTTTTTAAGCGATGTTTATTGCCTCAGGGCATAAAAACTATGAAGTGAAAGATGAGTAAGATGCTTAAATAAATGAAAAAAACAGTTGAGCTGATCTGATGAAATCAAGAAGTGAGCGATGATATGCACCCTGTGTCCATGCAATATATGAATCTGGATTGCCCGGTGAGGGTCCCACTGCCGCCAAGTGCCGAATTCTCGTCGGCTTCAGCGCCGGGCAGTCCCACAACAGGTGGTGGATATCCGCCTCACAGTCTCTGTTCTTGCAGACTGCACACCCGGGGCGGGGATATAAATCTTTGAAATGCGGCCACTAGCGTGTCTCTCACCTCATGTGTGGGCAAACTAATGGAGACGATGGTGCGGGATCGGTTATCTACATATCTTGAACACAAACAAGTCTTTGCGAGCACCATGTTCGGATTCCGCCCACACAGATCCGCACAGGATGTCCTCCTGCAACTCAATCGGGAAGTCCTTGACCCCCTCGAATGCCCCCATAATGACCGGGTAGTACTCGCCCTGGATCTTAAAGGGGCATTTGACAATGTAACACATGAGATCATACTCACTAACCTAAGTCACACCGACTGTGGCCTCAAAACATTCCAATACATAAGCCAATTTTTATATGGATCGTCAATCCTACATTCAAATTCAAGATAGAGACCATGGTCCTTACCTACTCGGCACGCGGGGAACCCCTCAAGGCGCGGTACTTTCCCCGCTGCTCTTTAATCTGGCCATGATGCACCTGCCGGCCCAGCTGAGTGGTGTCGCCGGCGTGCAGCACGCCCTGTACGCCGATGACATCACTCTGTGGGCCACACAGGGCAGCACAGGAGACATTGAAACCAGCCTGCAAACAGCGGCGACGATAGTAGACCGCTACGCCCGCCGCTGCGGTCTTCAATGTTCCCCTCAAAAATCGGAATTTGTGCACCTCCGCGCCTCACAGAAGTGCACAACTAAAATATCTCTCTCTCTTTAGAGCGGTCCCATACGCGAAAGTGATGAGATACGGGTACTCGGACTCTACATCCACAAACACAGGCGGCCAGACACTACATTGGCCAAACTCCGTAAGGTGGGGGACCAGGTGGGCCGCATGGTCCGCCGGGTTTCCAACAAACGCGGAGGGTTACGAAGTAAGGATGCCTTGCGGCTGGCAAACGCCTTCGTAACTAGTCGAATTCTCTATTCGACTCCTTATCTCCACCTACGGAAACAAGAGGAGGACGCCCTTGAGGTCAACCTTCGCAAAATTGTTAAACGTGCCTTTGACCTCCCCATCACTACTTCAAACAGCCGGCTTATGGCTCTTGGGGTGGTGAACACTTTCCGGGAGCTCCGGGAGGCGCACCTTACAAACCAGTACACGCGCCTGTCGCTAACGGAGTCGGGTCGCCGCCTTCTTGCTCGACTCCATATCCAACACACCCCTCCAATGGAAGACAGGTTTCGCATCCCGGAACTGTGGAGACGTGCCCTCCACGTGCGGCCTCTTCCAGCAAACATGTCACACGAAGACCATAATGGTCGGCGCCTGGCACGAGCGGAAGCGCTAGCCCGATATTATGGCAACAAAACAGGTGTCTACTACGTGGACGCCTCCGGCCCTCACCACGGGGGATGGTACACGGCCGCGGTAGTTCACAACAGCAACACAGTTAACGGCCTAACTTTCAGAGCCCGCAGTGTAACACAAGCAGAAGAGGTCGCGATTGCTCTCGCGGCCTCACATTCCAATTCAAAATACATAATCACCGACTCGCGAGGGGCCTGTCGGAACGTCGAACAAGGCTGCACTCCCTTCCTAGCCTATCGAATATACCAAAATTGCATACGGGATACGGACCCCGCACACCGTTACCTCATATGGGCCCCTGCTCATCAGGGGTTGGCAGGAAACGAGGCAGCAGACGCAGCCGCCCGCGCGCTCTCTCACCGGGCTGTTTTCTCCTCCCCATCCGATCAGGAACCCGATTTTAATCCGGTCTATACATTCAAAGATATTACAACATATTATCAAAATTGTCATCGCATTTACCCTAGTCCATGTAAAGGCCTGAAGAAGGCGGATGAGCGGCTCCTTCTCCGCCTTCTCACCAATACATTGCTGTGCCCGGCAGCGCTAAAACATTTTGACCCCTCCTTTAGTGGCAGCTGCCCACACTGTAGTGCAGTGTCCTCTGACACCTATCACATGGTGTGGGCCTGCCCCTCCAACCCCGCTATTCCCCCCATCCCCAACCCAACCCGGGAGGACTGGGAGGCGACCCTGCTCGGCTGCCACGACTTACAGGCCCAACAAGCCTTAGTCGGGCGCGCCCGGGCGGCGGCAACCGCCACTGGGGTCCCATACTAGGGACCTCCACCTAGTGCTTGTACGGATCGGTCCCTTACGGGCTGATCCAAACATACCTCCTATTCATCCGTAATAAATGTTTTCACCACCACCACCCACTAGCGTGTCACAGATGGAGTTAGGGCAACCCCGACCCGTATCCTCCGAAGGGCAACCTCTTCTGCACGGGTAAGACCACGAGGTTACCGCACACGGAGGGATTAGAGCACGTGTGCGGCACCGGAGGTGTTCCTCTCTTGTTAAAAGGAGGGTGGTGTCATCCAGAGTGAGGACTCGAGGCAAAGACGAGGTTAGGGTCGAAAGGCGGGTCACAGAATCTGCGCGGCCCTTTTTCCCGCCCTCAGTCAGTAAGACATTGCAACATTACAGGCATTGTGTACTATTATGCACATTAAGCAATTGTCCCGTCTTTGATCTCCAAGTTAACTGGACCCTTTCCTTCCCTCTTCCAATCTATCAGACTACATACTATTACCACTCCTTTTCCCGTCGAAACTTTCCTGTATCCAGTAATTAACCGCCTGTGTCTTGGCCACTCCCCCGTAGTGGGTATGTGCCAGCAACGTCTGAGGCCTTCCTTCCTTCCTTCCTTCCTTCCTTCCTTCCTTCCTTCCTTCCTTCCTTCCTTCCTTTCTTCATCTGCGCGGCTTTGTGCGCTCAGGAGGTCACGCGGGACTCACTCAATACGGATTTGTTGCGGGATGTGTGCCGCTAGACTATGGGTGTCTTGGCAGATTTCTGGGGTGCGACTGACTCGTCGTAGTAGGTGTGTGACGTGAAGGGCGTCGGTGCGAATGACAATGCGGGCCGGGTGTAGCATGGGAACGGCGGCCACAGATCAAAGTGCCTCTTGAACCGCAAGCATCTCCGCACAGAAGGAGGAAGGAGGTTCTGAGAAGCGAAACCTTGACGTTTTGTTCAGAGCAGGCTTGCAAGGACAGTAAACTGCTGCTGTTGTTTCGCAGGCCTGAATGCTTGCGTCAACGTACCTAACGATGGAGCCATGCGGCGTCTTGCTCTATAATTCGGTCGCGAAACGACGATGCCGCGCGGGTAGATGATGGCCGACGTAGATCAGTTGGCTTGTTGTCGCTTAGCTGCACAAAACGCCAGGGAGGAAGAACTGGCGGGGGCGGCTGTAGAATGGAGTGCGATGAAGTTGGTCGCCTTTCTGCTCCGCAAACAGAGCCTTTTAAGTCGAAAGACTTTATAGCTCATGACTGGCCAGCGGGAATGTTCGCAGAAAAGTGTCACACTAAAGCTGTCAATCAAAATGATGACGTCATCGAGATAAGGCACCAAGCAGCTACACCATCAATCGTGATAAGTGGGGGGCATCGCAAAATAAAATGATAAACCCGTGTGGCTGATCACTGTATGACGTATTTGAGTGGCGCCACCATTTTTCGAGAGGAGCGCTCCCCAGGCAATCTCGCCAGACGCCTCCTGAAACCCGATCCGGAAGAATGCCGCCTAAACGCTCTTTGTAGTTTTTAATCAACATCAGCACACATCAGCGACACAAGCAGCAAAACCGCACTAAAGGTTTTCGCCTCACTGCACTTTAGGTCAACAAAGTGCCCCCTAAATTTTTTTTTCGGATCAGTCATCGTAGTCTGCCCTTTGCGCCATAACCCTTGTGGCGTAATGAACTTTTGGAAAACGCCACAAGGTCAATTTCCAGCCGCGCCGACGCATATGTAGATCACTGCTTGCCACGTTCTACAAAGAAAAATACTAATAATTATAAATACAAAGGGGACGCGGTAGTTACGGAGAGTTCCTCAAAGGACGGCCTACCATCACCTCACGACATTACTAATAATTTTAAACTAGAAAGGAGAATCCTCCCTATTCCAGACAAAGAGCGGGAGACCACCTGGAGGCGTCTCCAGACGCGATCCTTATGACTCTTCACTTACTATCAAAATTCTATACCGGTGATTACGACCCGGAATGTACACTATGTGGCGAAATAGCCACTTACGATGACATATATGTGGAATTGTAAAGAGGAGCCACCACCGGAATCTCTAATAAAAGGTGCTATATACTCTTGAGCAATGGGAAGTAGTCTTGGTCAGCTCAGACCTAGGCGTTCAGACCCGGGCCATTGAATGGGCTACTCAGATCGCTGTCAGCCGTGGACCGACAAGCCACCTAACACGGATCTGCATTTTGCCTTCTGACGAAATAAATAATAAATAATAATATTTCGTTTTTGGGGAAAGGAAATGGCGCAGTATCTGTCTCATATATCGTTGGACACCTGAACCACGCCGTAAGGGAAGGGATAAAGGAGGGAGTGAAAGAAGAAAGGAAGAAGAGGTGCCGTAGTGGAGGGCTCCGGAATAATTTCGACCACCTGGGGATCTTTAACGTGCACTGACATCGCACAGCACACGGGCGCCTTAGCGTTTTTCCTCCATAAAAACGCAGCCGCCGCGGTCGGGTTCGAACCCGGGAACTACAGATCAGTAGTCGAGCGCCCTAACCACTGAGACACCGCGGCGGGTAATTAAAAAGTTATCGCGTTCGTTTAGACTGAAGCAAACTAACAAATTTTTCGTTTTCCCGATGGTCACTTTGCAACAAACATGACGGTGCATGAGAGAAGAATTATTTGCCTAGCAAAGGTCATTTATTCGCAGGAGCCTTCTTGCAGATATAAACCCTGTTAGAGCACATTAACCAGAGTAGGTTAGCCCTGAAGTGATCGCCTTCAAATCTCGTTAGACTCTACAAGCGTTTTCCTTCGTTTTAGTTGCGCTGTTTTGTTCTCTCAAGAAGCAATACTAACTCACCCACTGTGCTACGTTGCAGCATTTCCTGCTTTAAGGACGAACAGACACGTGATTTTCTTAGAGCAAATTATAGCGGAAACAATGTGTCGTCAAATATACCGAAATACTTTCTATTTGTCGTTAAAGTTTAGTGCCTTTAAATAAAGCGGTCTTTACTGTGACCACGCCTTCGCGTCGTTCACAAAGTTTCGTAGGTATGTAGTATGTAAGGTGTGCTATCCACTGCGAAGGCGGCATCAAATCGTTTCCGTGAAACATTTTCGGCGCTACATGACTTCCGTTCCCCAAGAAAGGCCTTCCAGGTGCTGGTCGTTGTCGACTGCATTATTCCACTTGCTCTGCCACCTGTTCCTTATTTTAGTGTTTACTATAGTTTCATGAAATATTTGCAGAAGATTTCTTTCTTAGGAGAAGCCTACCTCTGCGAGCTCACGAAGCACATACGTCAGTTCAGGAGGGTAGATGTGTTGGCCAGTTGGTGAAGCCACCCTGTGTCGTCACTGCCCTCTATCCTGTGTCTGCTGCAGTGTATAGCTTACTGACATACGTCAGCTCTTCCGTTACTGCTGTGTTGGCAAGTTGGTGAAGCCGCCCTGTGTCGTCACTGCCCTCTATCCTGTGTCTGCTGCGGTGTATAGCTTACTGACATACGTCAGCTCTTCCGTTACTGCTGTGTTGGCAAGTTGGTGAAGCCACCCTGTGTCGTCACTGCCCTCTATCCTGTGTCTGCTGCGGTGTATAGCTTACTGACATACGTCAGCTCTTCCGTTACTGCTGTGTTGGCAAGTTGGTGAAGCCACCCTGTGTCGTCACTGCCCTCTATCCTGTGTCTGCTGCAGTGTATAGCTTACTGACATACGTCAGCTCTTCCGTTACTGCTGTGTTGGCAAGTTGGTGAAGCCGCCCTGTGTCGTCACTGCCCTCTATCCTGTGTCTGCTGCGGTGTATAGCTTACTGACATACGTCAGCTCTTCCGTTACTGCTGTGTTGGCAAGTTGGTGAAGCCACCCTGTGTCGTCACTGCCCTCTATCCTGTGTCTGCTGCAGTGTATAGCTTACTGACATACGTCAGCTCTTCCGTTACTGCTGTGTTGGCAAGTTGGTGAAGCCGCCCTGTGTCGTCACTGCCCTCTATCCTGTGTCTGCTGCGGTGTATAGCTTACTGACATACGTCAGCTCTTCCGTTACTGCTGTGTTGGCAAGTTGGTGAAGCCGCCCTGTGTCGTCACTGCCCTCTATCCTGTGTCTGCTGCGGTGTATAGCTTACTGACATACGTCAGCTCTTCCGTTACTGCTGTGTTGGCAAGTTGGTGAAGCCGCCCTGTGTCGTCACTGCCCTCTATCCTGTGTCTGCTGCGGTGTATAGCTTACTGACATACGTCAGCTCTTCCGTTACTGCTGTGTTGGCAAGTTGGTGAAGCCGCCCTGTGTCGTCACTGCCCTCTATCCTGTGTCTGCTGCGGTGTATAGCTTACTGACATACGTCAGCTCTTCCGTTACTGCTGTGTTGGCAAGTTGGTGAAGCCACCCTGTGTCGTCACTGCCCTCTATCCTGTGTCTGCTGCGGTGTATAGCTTACTGACATACGTCAGCTCTTCCGTTACTGCTGTGTTGGCAAGTTGGTGAAGCCGCCCTGTGTCGTCACTGCCCTCTATCCTGTGTCTGCTGCGGTGTATAGCTTACTGACATACGTCAGCTCTTCCGTTACTGCTGTGTTGGCAAGTTGGTGAAGCCGCCCTGTGTCGTCACTGCCCTCTATCCTGTGTCTGCTGCGGTGTATAGCTTACTGACATACGTCAGCTCTTCCGTTACTGCTGTGTTGGCAAGTTGGTGAAGCCACCCTGTGTCGTCACTGCCCTCTATCCTGTGTCTGCTGCAGTGTATAGCTTACTGACATACGTCAGCTCTTCCGTTACTGCTGTGTTGGCAAGTTGGTGAAGCCGCCCTGTGTCGTCACTGCCCTCTATCCTGTGTCTGCTGCGGTGTATAGCTTACTGACATACGTCAGCTCTTCCGTTACTGCTGTGTTGGCAAGTTGGTGAAGCCACCCTGTGTCGTCACTGCCCTCTATCCTGTGTCTGCTGCGGTGTATAGCTTACTGACATACGTCAGCTCTTCCGTTACTGCTGTGTTGGCAAGTTGGTGAAGCCGCCCTGTGTCGTCACTGACCTCTATCCTGTGTCTGCTGCGGTGTATAGCTTACTGACATACGTCAGCTCTTCCGTTACTGCTGTGTTGGCAAGTTGGTGAAGCCGCCCTGTGTCGTCACTGACCTCTATCCTGTGTCTGCTGCGGTGTATAGCTTACTGACATACGTCAGCTCTTCCGTTACTGCTGTGTTGGCAAGTTGGTGAAGCCGCCCTGTGTCGTCACTGACCTCTATCCTGTGTCTGCTGCGGTGTATAGCTTACTGACATACGTCAGCTCTTCCGTTACTGCTTACACGGCTTGCAGCCCAACATAACCTCAGAAGTTGAGCTTGGCGTATCAGTGAGAAGGAAGTAAGTTTGATCACGTCGCCAGTATACACGAAATCGGTCCCCCTGCATTGTCATTAACCCAGGAAGAAGATCCTGAACTAGTTATCGCTGTAAAATTACACAACAGGTGAAGTCCATGGTAGAGAGAGAGCAGGTAGGTGGCTCTCTTGCAAACGCAATGTGAACAAGGGAGAGGAAATAAGCCTCTGGGAGTTTACCAACGTTTCGACAAGAGGACAAGAGAGACAAGTCCTCTCGTCGAGACGTTGGCAGGCTCCGAGAGGCTTTTCTTTCTCTTGTTCCCTTTGTGTTTACGACAGGTGATGGCAATTCTTGCTTGAAATACCAAGGCAAATGGGAAAATTATAAAATTCCAGGTCTTGCAATCGGTACAATGGAAGCCTCAACATGTACGGTGCAAGAGCGTAGTGCGTCTAAGAACCGATGAAGGGAGCGCCATATAACTCAAACTCCAGTGTTCGGTCATTCGGTTAACTGACACTGCAGTGTGTCTTGAATAAGTCCCCTCTTTAAAGATACCTCAAATTAAATAGTCTCAAACGCTGACAAGAAAGGAAACAAGGCATTTACACTACCATCACTAAGCAGGTCTATCGCAAGTATTTGACCTTGGAGCGGACCAAGCCAGTCATCCGTCACATAAAGTCTCCGACACAAGGCATACCCAGTCATGTGGCTAAGTACTAGATTCAATTAAAATGCCTGCACGTATGTCCGCTCAAAATCAAGCACGCGGCGACAACACCAGAGCACGTGCAAACACACGGATGGCGAATCTTTCAGCCCCACGCTCTCGCTGGTATGACAAATTTGCTACTATACATCTCTGGAATGAAGCATAGGCTTGCCTGTGAACATGCAGGTGACCTGAAGAAGCGGACACATATCACGACGAACAGAGGCAGATACCAAGAATGGGACACACTATTAAACGCAGTTAGTTTCATGCAAGCAGGACCGGGTATGCGTCGCGTACTTGTTAGCATCATCATCATCAGCCTAACTGCACCCACTGCAGGGCAAAAGTCTCTCCTATGTCTCTCCAATTAACCCTGTCCTTTGCCAGCTGCGCCCACACTATGCTTACAAACTTAATCTCATCCGCCCACCTAACCTTCTGCCGCCCCCTGCTACACTTGCCTTCTCTCGAAATACACTCCGTTACTCTTAAGGACCAGCGGTTATCTTTCTTTCGCATTACATGCCCAGTGCCCAAGCCCATTTCTTCTAACGTTACACCTATCATTTTTCTTTCCATAGTTCGCCGCGTTGTCCTTAACCTGAACCCTTTTCGTTAGCCTCTACGTTTCTGCCCCGTAGCTGAGTACCGGCAATATACAGCTGTTGTACATTTTTCTCTTGAGGAATATTGGTAAACGGCTATTCATGATCTGAGAGAACCTGCCATATGCTCTCCGCCTCATTCTTATCCTTCTAGTTATATCCCACTCATGATCCGGATCAGCTGTCCCTACCTGCGCTAAGTATATAGACGTATTCCTTTACCACTTCAGCACCTCGCTGCCAGTTGTGAACTTCTCTAGCTAGACCGTTGAACATTACTTTGGTTTTCTGCATATTAATTTTTAGACCAACCGTTCTGCTCTGCCTGACTCATTGATCAGGATTTGCAGTTAAGCTCCTGAGGGACTCAGCAAGCGAATCGCAGATTATTTAGGTATTCTCCATTAACTCTTATCTCTAACTGTTCCCAATCCAGGCCTCGGACCACCTGTAAACATGTGGTGAATAGCTCTAGGTTTCCACTGAGCCAATGCTTTCTTGTAATAAATAAAGGCTATGTATAGGGGCTGCTTATATTCTGCTCATTCATTTATTACCTAATTGTTAGTGTGAATGTGATCTATTGTGTGATATCCTTTACGAAAGAATGCCTGATCATTTGGTCGATTAAAGTCTAAGGTTTCTCTGACTCTATTAGCGATTTCCTTAGTAAATGTCTTGTAGGCAACGGACAGCAAGCTGATCGGTATGTAATTTTCCAAGTCTTTGGCGTCTCCTTCTAATGAATTAAGATAATGTTTGCGTTCTTCCAAGCTTCTGGTACTTCTACTGCGCAATCCGTAATGATATCTGTCAGATTATCGTTCATTGTATGAACATTAAAGGGCCACAGAAAGAGGTGTTAGAGCTTGGCTTTAAAATTCTTGCACTACGTAGAGCACAGGCCACCGAGCGTCCATGCCGCGTACGAGACCTCAAAAGCGAGCGGGAAATTTACAATACATTTTTAAAAACTCCCGCTTTCGCACCTCGCGGCGACCCGCGGTGCCGGGCTTTCGCACGAAAACCTGGCAGACGACGTCACGTCTTGCAAATGACGTCAGAAGCCAGGGGTTATCATTGGTTCACAGCGCCAAATTCTTTCAGACGTCACGCGCTACCGCGGCCGCGTCCACTCCGCGCGCCGCAGCCGGCGAAGGCAGGGAAGGGGCCGAGTGAGTGGGGCCGGCGGAGGAGCGCCGCCGTTTTGGCGTGCGAGAGGAGAGGGAAAGGCGCGAAGACGCGGAAGTTCAAATTTCGTCTGCATATAACCCAGCTTCCACAAAACGCATTAAAATAATTCTTGCTGGGGGATAATTGTGAACCGTCGTCTTTTAACATTACAGACATATCGCACCTTTATTGAGACCCCCTTTCTGGGTCCCTTTAAGATAATCTTCCGCAGTTAAAGTTGAATATCTGTTCTGCAGCGATATCCCTAATTTCTCCATTTTCCCTCTTACCGCTAACTCGTTAATGGACTTCCTCTTCACTAGCTTCTTCAGTTTTCCCCTGAAGTCTTACCTAATTCGAGACCTTACCATTCCGTGGCCGCTACAACGCACCTTTCTGAGGACGTCCACATCCTGAACGATGTCAGGTTGAGCGCATAGTATGAAGTCGATCTCATTTTTAGTGTCACCATTGGGGCTCTTCCAGGTCCACTTCCTGTTCTCTCGTTTGCAGAAGGAGAATTTATGATCCGTAAATTGTTTCTATCTGCGAACTCAACTAATAACTCGCCCCTGCTATTCCTAGAATCTATCACATAGTCGCCTGGTCGCCAACCTGCTTCTTGCCCACCTTCGCATGGAAGTCGCCCATCAGTACAGTGTACTGTGATTTTCAGATTCAGATTCAGATTCAGATTTATTTCAACAACACTTGGTTGCCGAGGAAAAAAAAAGCGAACGTATCGGTCGACTACTTAAGCATCTACAAAAAATACCCATGCCTTACTGCAAGGCAAAAGATAGGAGCACCACAAAACGTGGAAATCAACAGCCATAAAAAGAGGTCTCTAAATCTGCCGTAGCGCTAAGTGGTGCTCAGGCAAGCAATACAAGTAGGCAAACCACCACACCAGCAAGCAATGTACAAACGTACTCATATGATCACGCTATTCTTTCTGAAAACTTGTTGCCTGCCGACGCAGTATTGCCAGAGAAACGCGCAGCATTGCTGGCTCGAGCTACGTACGCTATATGCTCTAGCGGCGACGATCGCAAGCGGTGCCGAACAGCTTGTGCATTTGCTCGAGACAAAGCTCGGTGTATAGCAGATCAGCTGCAGCCACGCTAAAGCAGGGAATCAGCAATTCCTAGTTGAACGCTTTTGGCTAGATCTTTTATTATTACGCAAATATCATGGCAAATTCATTCTTTCGTCAAAGGCAGAAATACATAAAAATTTCATGATCATGTGGGGTCGCTGTTTTTTTTCCCTGCTAACTTAGAAAACTGGTTTATACATTTTTTTTAGTCTCAGTTTAAGACGCCGAGCATACTCAAGTGTGCACAGGCCGATGTATCATGGGGCCGATGCATTCGTCAGCCTCGATTGTCGCTCCTGGGATCTGCGCTTTTTTTGCCCCGCGAAAAACGAGAGCGACTTTTTGAGCTCCTCCTTCCGCTCCATTTCGGTCATAGCTCGAATCGGGACAGCTTTCTTGGGCTTCTCGGTGAACACTTCGGGCAGCCAGTGGACGACCACGATGCTCAGCAGGGTCGTGAATGCCGCGAACATACTGAAGGCGGCGTTCGCGTTCCGCCCGGCGAGCGTGATGAGGGAAACGCTGGACAGCGTTCCGGCACCACCGAAGAAAATGGACAGGCTCACGCCGATGCTTCGAATGTGCGTGGGGAAGATGTCTCCCACGTAGCACAGGGCCACGCCCAGCGCAGCCGACACGGCAACCTTCATGCCTGCGTGTACGAAGGGGATGGCCGGGTTGTAGTCCCTGCTGATCACCGCCGCCTCGGCCAAGGCGCAGCCGCACACGACGGCGAGCAGCGCGGCCAGCGTGTCGCACAAGCCCCACTTGGTCATGGCCCAGTAGGTGGCCGCGTAGTAGGCAGTCGAGAGGAAGACATGCGCCACATGCCAGCGGAGAGCCGTCGCTCTGTCCCTAACCAAGACGCCAAAGTAGAGGGCGCTCAGCGTAAACCTGGCGATGAAGACAGACACCGCACGACGGCGCATCTTTACCGTTTCGATGATGCCCTCCGCTGCGGATGTGGAGGCCGCGGATGAGTGGCTGCGGTCTATCTTCCCCAACTGGGTCATGATCACTGTGAGGGTTGCCCTGGCCTTGTTCATGTCCACGCCGTTGAGCTGGGCCGCTCTCAGGATGGAAACTTCGGCGTCGCGCATGTTGCCCGTGGTGAGGAGCCACACGGGTGACTCTTCCTGCAGGCAGCACCAAGTGGCGCTCATGGCCGTCGGAACGAGGAGCAGTCCCTGGGCGAGCAGCCAGCGCGGTTCCAGCAGCGAAACGGCGTGCAGAAGCGGCGGCACCACGGTGGCCGCCACGGCAGTGTGGAGCAGAGTGAAGAGCGAGCGCCACGCGTTCCCGGTCACCTCGTGCAGCAGGATGAAGGTGAGGATGTATGTGGCGGAGCCAGCCGATACGGCCACGATGCGAGTGACGACTAAGGAAGCGTACGTGGCAGCCACGCTGGTGCCTACGGAGGAGAGGAGCAGGACGAAGGCGCAGGCCAGCAGGACGGGCCTCCTGCCCACGCGGTCGGACAAGAAGCCAGCCACGGGCGCCAAGAATGTGTAGCCCAAGACGTATGCGAGGGAGGACAAGTCGTACAGGCGCCGCCGCTCGCACACGAGGTCGAACAGGCTCACGATGCTGTCCCTCTTGTTGGCGGTGTCGTAGTCCGATTTGTGGCAAGGCACGGCTGTCCTGTTTTCCAGGAGGCTGTCCTGCGGGCCGCGAGAAACTCTCAAGAATGTCACATTGGAAACATAGCACTTTTTTAGGATCAGAATTTTTAAGGCAATAGTGTTAAAGTATCCGTTCTGCAGAAAATTCGGTATTGGTGTTGTGACCGGAAAATTACGGACGTGGCACAATAGAGGAATCAGCGTTATTAATGGTGACAAATTCAACAGAACAAGGAAATCCACGGATCCAGTTAAGAACTGCAGGCTCAATGTTCAGGAAACTTAATCTACGTAATAGCAGTGAGTTATTAACTTTATCGAATGCTTTAGCAGATTCAAGAAGTATGCAGTCAGATGAAAAAGTGGAGTCCATTTAGAAGTGCAAGTCGTAAGTGAAGGAAAGTAGTTGAATGTGACAAGAGAAAAACTTTCTAAAGCCATGCTCTGTTACAGAAAAGAAATTATCCTCCAGAAAATTAACATGTGTAAATATCTATATATATATATATATATATATATATATATATATATATATATATATATATATATATATATATATATATATATATACCATTATTTTGCATGCTATTGATCTCAAGGATATGGGATCTCAAAGATATGGGTTCTTTATCTCCGACTTATCTTCAGCCTCCCAGTCTTCAGTCGTACATCATGATGATATGATTGTGAGAATATGCATTTCATGATGATAAAACTGTACTGTTTAGCATTCCGTATAAATCCGCCGTTTATACCACCAATTACGCTACAATGGGCTAGTTTCAAGTTGATTATCGGTATGATGCGTTGCAAGTCGAATATGGTGGGATCCATCGCAAACTTATCACACAGCTGGAGATCGGGACGTTGGGTAACTTTGGTGGATGAAGAAGGAAACGACTTAATGAAAGTATCATTTAGTACAGTAGCACAGAGGTGGTCGGCAGCTGGTTCGTCAGTGGGTGCAATAACCACACTTTAGTGGTGTTTCCAGTCTTTAGGATGTTCAGTAGGGTTACTTTAAAGAAGGTGGATATAGTTGACTTCTGTGGTTGTTAATATTTAAAGCAGCGGCTTTGTATGTTCCCTAATAAGCAGGTTATAATGAATATTTAGCAGTTCCAAAAAGAATTTTGTTTGTGTTAGAAAATCGTTTAAATATCAGTTATACCATGGAGCATGGCTATTGGAATACACACGACGAATAGGGATAAGACGATGAATCAGTTAAGGCACTTTGCTTCGGTACATGCACCGGTTTGTTTCAACTGAGCGCTCGAGATGACCTGTTAAGAAAATGTCTAAAAAGGAACCCAGATATAATTGCTACAAAATGATCTTTGTTATACTCGATAATGGTCTTGGAGCGTTTTGACAACGCTGCATGCGATAAATCGAACGTGAAGATATCGTGATCGCTCAGGCAGGGCATTTATAGTGTTATGTGTGACATGGTATCATCAGATGATGTTAGTAGCAGATCGAATAAAAAAAAAGTCTTTTTGTGGCAGTGACTCACGCGAACATCGTGTTATCAGCAAGTAAGCAAAGATACGTTGGCGCAGATATCAAGTAGCTGACTGGACGAGTTTGTCTTTTTTACTTTGCTGTGCGCTTTTTTTCGCTCCAGTGTAGTTCGCCGTTCCTGTCATGAAGCGTGCGGCCGGAAACAGCAACATCGCCCTCGGCGAATCCAATGTCGCCTGTGTAAATGTGCGAGTCCGTAGCAGAAGATATGCTGCCCCCGATCCCATCGCTCAGTGTTCTGGCAGGGGGGGGGGGGGGCACAATCACCCCCCCCCCCTGCAGTCGGCGCCTATGACCATGCGAAAATATCCGTCTTCAATTACCTGCATGCAATGAATACTTTGTCTTTGCTTATGCCAAGTTGCCATGCATACGTAGCTAGGGTTGCACGGCAAACAAGGTTTTCATGCACAAGTGCCTGTTACTAGCAAAAAACAAGAGGCACTTAAGTCTGCTTACGTCGTATGAATGCGAAAGCATTGTTGCGTTTGTGGTTGGTGCGTTTGTGTAATGTAATTCCCGTTGGCCACTAAGCTGCACACCATTCCGAGCTCCGTGGGTTAATGCCCATGTATCCAGAATTGGCCATTTTCTACTTGGCATTCATAGGTGGCGGCGATTCCTCATACCTCTCTCTACCAGTGCAGTGGTGCTGCGGTTAAGAGGTGCGCCACTGTACTGGCTGCAGCTTGCGCGGCGCTCCTCCGAGCAGCCCAGCTTACACGATTTACCGAGTAGCTCAGGTAGCCTCCGTTAAGTGTCCACACTTTCTGTTAACATTTTCTGATAAGGCCAAGCATGAGCCAGATAATTCTTACGCTTGATACTGAGTGTTGCTGATGAGATTAGTGCCTGGCACTTGCTTACCGGGTTAGTAAATGTTTATTCCAGCAAGAAATGAGCTTGGGCAGCGTTTGTAATGCGAAGGCTAGATAAACGATGGCCGTTAAGGGTAACAGACTGGATTCCAAGGGAAGGGAAGCGTTGCAGGAGTGAGCAGAAAGTAAGGTGTGCGGATGAGGTTAAGAAGTTTGCAGGTGTATGGTGGGTGCAGCTGGCACAGGACAGGGATATGGGAGAGGCTTTTCTCCTGTTGCGGGTGTAGTCGTGCTGATGATGATTAGGATGAAATTTTTATACCGCCAACTTTACTTCCTTTAGTTACTAACAAGGTAGTAATGTATGATACAGTTACCACCTATTTTGTTGACTACAATTAGCTTTTTTTAGCTGAGTGCGGATTTTAATGGTAGGCCAGACTCATCTTCATGATGTTAAATCCTACGCATGCAGTGCTGTACCGTGTATTCGGTGTTATTACCGTAGAATGCTATATGACCACTGCTGTCCAAGGCATGCAGAGGAGGACAGGTGGCACGCATAACAGCTGTGCCGCATTCATCTACATTTCTTGTCTTTAATGAAATAATACCAGATAATGTATTACTGCGTGCAGTGAGCTCTGTGAGCTTCTCATGTCTCAGCAAAAGCCTACTGTAAGTGTTTTGTTCAAAAATCCTATAAAACCAAACTGTCATCGTGTAGTACATGGTGCAGCCGGAATAAAAGTGTACTAAGCATAAGGTATACCTCAAGAGTACAAAGCGAAAGCACTAGAGATCTCTGCCGTTCTAGTGCACGCCTTCTCGTTCATAAATTCAAAGATCCCGGGAGTCCTCATACCACATATTGCGCAGTGGTGCAGCGGTTAATAAGCGATGCGTCACTGCCCCAGCAGTCGGCTGTTCCAATTACAGCCACCGGTGCGGCTGGTGGGACCTACGTTGCTCTTCCCGAGCTGCCGTGAGGCTAATTTGTGCACAGATAGTTGTTCGGGCAGCGCAGTATCAAGCTTGGCAGGTGGAAATTGCACTGAACTTCACTGAACAGTCTAGTGAGCAAGTTAAAATGAAATTGGTTTTGGGGAAATGAAATGGTGCAGTATCTGTCGCACATATCGGTGGACACTTGAACCGCGCCGTAAGAAAAGGGATAAAGGAGGGAGTGGAAGAAGAAATGAAGAAAGAGCTGCCGGAGTGGAGGGCTCCGATATAATTTCGACCAGATGGGGATCTTCAACGCGCACTGACATCGCACAGCACACGGGCGCGTTAGCGTTTCGCCTCCATCGAAACGCGGCCGCCGTCGGGTTCGAACCCGGGCGCTCCGGATCAGTAGCCGAGCGCCGTAACCTCTGATGTGCCGCGGCGGGAAGTGAGCAATTTGCCGCTTGCTCTTTCGTGACACTGACGGACGCCGGCTTTTCTCGAGAATGGGGCCTCTTATGCCACGGCATTAATGCGAGCTGCTTGTGGCCGAACCGCAGCCATCGTGTTTAATTCAAATGCTGAACGAAAACTGGAGGGGACTCTTAAGCTTCGCCTTATAAGATTATGACGCGATAGCATATTTGGGTTAATTCCCATATATGCAGAATTGTTCATTCTCTACTCTACAGTCATAGATCCCTTGGAATCATCATACAATTCCTGGCGCAGTGGTGCAGCGGTTAAACGATGTGCCAGTGCCCGCGCGCTATGGCAGGTTCTTCAGAGATGGGTCTTGTGCGGCCCATGCAGGTTGCTGTTTCCGAGTGTCCAATCGTTAATTTAACTGCCGCCTACCACGGCGCGCAGTTTGCTCACTATCCGGTGGGCATGTCACGGGGCGCCCCAAAGTCACGGGACCTAAGTGACGCACCTGGCTCCTAGGTTGCCCATCGGCGAGCGCCTGCCAGAGCTATGCCCGTGATTTTTCGCTCAGAACGCCGACACCAGATTTTCTTCCTTTAACACTCTCTCGTCAAAATAAGCGCACTCAGTGAAGCTAGTGTCCATGTCATTGGTCGTACCGAATAAACGCTGTTCCATCTGAGCGGGCTGGATAAGGCCGTGGCACCAGGTGCTTGCCAGCTCCGATGGGTCGTACATGGTGCACTGGCTGAAGCTGCCGTCAGCCTCGACCGGAATGGACAAGTTCTTCCAGGCCTCGGCAGACAAATGGGCCAAGCCTTTTGGGCGGTCGGCACCAGTGGTCCACAGGTCGGCCGATGAGCTGGTACGCCTTGAACTGAAAGAGCGGCGTAGCTACGCACAGGATGCCGCACGTCAGGAACCGGCGCTGGTAGGCACCGTGGCCCAGTACGATGTAGACGCTCTCCTGGATCCCGGCCAACGAATACTGGGTCACGAAGCCGTCGAGGAGGCTGTCTTCGATGGCGATGCTGCCCTCTCTCGCCCGCTTTGTCGAGCTAGCAGAGCTACTGGGGGCGCAGGAGCTGGCGTCCATTCCGCTCGATGGCCTCGGCGGAGGAGCGAGTGTGTCGCAACGCAGTGTTCAGGGTTGCGTGGTAGTTGCCTCAAAAGCGATGGCAGGGTTGCCTTCTCACAGAGCACACGAAGCACGAGCCGGCGAAAGAGGTGGGCTATTCTCTTCTTTTCAGCGGCGTCCATACCCGAAGCGACCGGGTGGTCGAGCTCCAAACAGTGCTGCAGCTTTAAGCTCCGTTTTGCACCCCAAAACAGTCATAACCAGCGAGATTAGTATAAAAGTAAAATAGCAAATATATCATGCGCTCTCACTGAACATTTGTTTTAAAAAAATCGCATTGTGCAACTTCTTTCTCCTCAGAAAAGAATCATAATCTGGTACGCTGCCTCGGGACAGAATCATACCCAACAAGTTTGGACGAAATAAGTTTTGAGCGGGGAATCATTTATGAACGCAATTTTTTTCAAATACTGCAACATTTCACTATAACAATATGCATATCCGTAGATCACCCGACAGCAGTCCTGTATTTGTTTGCTTAAAAGGGAACAACGCAAATACAGGACGAAGAGAGGAACGTACAAGACAGGCGCTGACTTACATCTGATGTTTTCGAAAGATGAACACACATATTAAGTAGTCTAGAGGCAAACTGTCAGCAGAGTCAACGTCACAGGCGGTGTAAAAGGCAGGATAAAAGCGATAAAATCTTAAAAGCTATAAAAGCTTTAACAGGGAACGATGCCTGTGGGAAGGGTGACATGAGAGAAAGAAAACAAGATGCAGGTGAAGGATGGATGATGCGTAAAAAGGAACGTGGCTATCATTTTACGTAAAAGAGTTAAGTAAAAAAGTGAGATAAAATCACTTGCCTAGATAGGCAGTCTCGTTTACAATAGAATGATGGTCGGACTGCTGACACACGTGTCGCCCTGGTTTTGAATTAGGTAAGCTTCATGTATCTCACGTGTGCGCTTTCCGCAGTATCTTTTCAAAATATTTGTTCTGCCCTGGGCTGACACGCAAGAGCTCTTTTTGCTTTGAATGGGCAAGTTGCTGCCTGTGCCAGTTCTCATTTTCCCATGTCACCCTTCCCACAGGCATCGTTCCTCGATAAATCTTTTATGGATGTTCAGATTTTATGGCTTTTATCCGGCCTTTTATACTGGCCTTGACGTTGACTCAGCTGACAGCTTGCCTCGAGACTGCTCAATATGTGTGTGTATCTTTCGAATAAACATCATTTGTAAGTCACCGCCTGTGTTGCACGTTTCTCTGTTCGTCCTGTGTTTG